>NW_022436999.1:11611568-11623735 GCF_009761245.1 Sapajus apella
TACGTGTTAAAAATTGTTATGTACTATTACACTGGTTTTTTTTTTTTCTTTTCTTTTTTTTTTTCTTTTTTTTGAGATGAAGTCTCACTCTGTTGCCCAGGTTGGAGTGCAGTGGCATGATCTTGGCTCACTGCAACCTCTGCCTCTATACTGGTCTTTAAATAAAACAAAACTTAAATGAAAATTGTTATGTATTCTTGGAAAACTGACCCCTTTATTACTGCCCCCTCTTTATTCCTGATAATTTTCTTTGTTCTGAAGTCTGCTTTGTCTGAAATACCTATGCCAGTTTGCTTTTGATCAGTGTTAGAAAGGAATACCTCTCTCCAACCAGGCATTTGGTTTTATATGCCTTAGGGAGACATTAACAAAGTGGTGACTGCATGTCTCCTGACTAACAGTCTTTCCTACTCTTTAAATAGCAGGTGACACACTGAAAATCAGGCCATCAAATATCCGGGCACTACAGGCCAAAGAGAAAAAGGAATAAAATACCAATAGAGATGTATCAGAAATCTCATGTTTTAAACTAAAAACTGTCATCTTGTCTATCCAGAGCTTCTCAACTCATCTTGGTGTGCGTAAGGTGGGCTACCATGGACTTCAGTGCAAACTTCTGTTGCTCGCAGGCCCTGGCCACAAAGTGATATTGATTCTGGCTTGTGAACTATCTCCTCACTTGGGACTGAGATTAATAGCATGCAGGTCAATATTGCTGTCATATTGATTATATATTTGTTTTTTCCTAACTTTGAAAGTTCAACGGAATTGTTTATACATAATCAAGTCAAAGTTAGATTCAAGAGTATGTCTAATTCAGTCCATCCAAGGGAAGTAATGTGTTACCTCACCTCTTCCAGAAGAGAAGGCAAGATTTTCTTAACCACATGTAGGCTACCATTCTAGGATACGTGGTACTGTTTTACCAGTCATCCATAGAGTGAAACGGGTCCCATGTGTATAAACTATGTGATGATACTCTTGCCAAAGGTTAAGGAGGGCCCAGATGACAGGCAAGCCTGACCGGCCTGGTTAAACTACCTAACTGAGGGCTCTTCTTCCATTCCTGCCATTGTATTTCATTCCAAATCTGCCAGAACACTAGTAAATTGGTTTTGTCTCAGATTGTGAAAAACAAATGTAATGTAGTAACTTACAAGATCACTGACAGCTTAACTTTCAACATTTCTCACTTTTTTTGAAATCAGAAAATTTCAAAAAACAATCTGGATAATAGCTTATATTTCCTGAGCAGGGAAAAAAGAGAAAACAGCACCCCTATCTATTATCCATTGGATTGTAAAAAACAAAAGTTTACCTTCAAAATTTAAGAGTAAGCTCAGATAATCACATTACCTTTTAGTACTCTTAACATTATTGCAGAGACAAAACTTTAAACAATGAAACTTTATTAGGTATCCTGGCTTTAGAAGTGAAAACATCCCCTCTGCATTGTCTAAAATATGGCCAAATCTAACCAAACTAAAGAGTTGTAACTACCTGGGGGCTTCTTTTGACCTACAGAGAGTTATTTATAACAACATTAAGGGAAGATATCCTGTTTTCTCTTGGTCTAATCATTTTTAAAGATAGGAACAAGATGAAACATCGTTTTTAAAATCTTTTCTTACCTTGGCATTGATAACCCTGTTTTCCAAATACTCCCCTGTTGAAGAGAAGAAAACTACCATCAGTCAAGTATTTCAGCAATAACCCTCTTATAGTCCTTAAGGAAAACAAATTTTATCCTCTCCTCCTTTATGAAAACACAATTTCAGGGCAGATGCAAAGATGATGTGCTTTGTGAGCCATTGTTTGTTACGATGAGACACAACGAAAACCATGTGATGGATTAGAATGCGCCGTATGATGCAAATGGGTGGGTAATGACAATTCCCGTTCCATCTATGTCCCCGGCAACTTCTGAGTCCTCAGTGGCAATAAATTCTCATCTGTACGTGGGATTAAGCCTCGGCCTAAAGAGTTCCCACCTTATTCTCTCTCACATAAAGATGTTCAGATGCTGAAATAAACAGACACAGATACACTGTGGAAGCGCACAGAGGAGTCTACTGCAGTTGCCTGCCCCAGGGGACCTGCTCTTGTCCCTGGTGTCCCCATCACCCCTGGAGTCCACAGGTGGGCAGAGGTGCCACCACAATATGCCCTTCAGGCCCACCACTTCTATCTCTGCCTCTCCCGAATATATTCTATGGGTGATGGTAGTATTAGGAATATTCTCATTCTCATTAACAAAGACCACAGTAACTAAGCCCATAGGATGTGCCAGGCACTGGGCCACACGGCTGATATATACTATTTCTTTTAATCCTCACAAAAAGCCATGTGAGGCAGCATTCAAAATAACATGGGTAAGAGCACACACTCTGAAGCCAGATGGACTGATGCTTTGAGCCACAGTTTCCTCATCCATAAGAGGGACTAATGATAACAGTGCCTACTACATAGGGCTCTAATGAAGATTAAACCTTGTAATATAAAATGCTCAGAATAGGGCCTGGCACTTTAAGTACTACATAAAAGTTTATTATACAAGTAAAATAAAATTGTTGTCTATTTTGCAAATGAAGAAATATTGATGGGCTACACAGTTGACCAAGTCACACACTCAGTTGGTGATGAGACTGGAAGTCAGAGTCCATGCTCTTAATCATATATATGTAATACATGCACCTAGTATTTAAGTGTGTGTGTGAGAGAGAGAGTATGAGGCTGTGTGGGTGGCGGGGGGTCGTTTAAGGCTGGTTGGATGCAGTTTATGTTTCTTTGGTGGAAAAAAAGTCAGTGAAATGATCAAATAAGTTTCCATTACGAATGTTAGTTCAGGTCAGGGGCCATTACCACTAATGCCTACAGGGGCCTGGCAGGTCATATAAAAGAGAGAAGTGGAAGGGTGTGACATGAAATACACTGCAACAGGCAGGCACTCTTAGGTCAAACCAGCGAACCGCAGAGAGGTGGGGCTGTGGCCAAGCAGAGTGGAGCCTGCTGCAAAGAGGAAACGTGGGCTCAAAGACGCTAGGGCTGCTCATTTTTTCCCCCAAAAAAATGTAATAGATTTTTTTTTCTAAAGACAATAAATGTTATGACACATTTGCTGGCTTCATATCTACAGCTTAGGGTCTCAAAACTTGTTTCTTGATTAAAAATGTCAGAAATACTAACTTGCCCTAGGTTCTGATTATTGAAGATATAAAATCCAAAGTATCACAGAAAGCAAAACACAAAGTAATTAAATGATCAATACTCAGAAACTTCTCTGATCCAAGAGTTTCTGCCTTCATTAAACAAAATAATCAATGTTGACAACAAAAATATAGATCTGCTTTCGTGCTACTAAACCGTGTTTTCTCCTGAGATGGGTGTGTGAGGGCATACTTCTTTCTTCCCTTCCCAAATAAGTATGCTTAATTTATCGCTAACTAAAGATAACTATTGGTTACATTTATTTTACATTTGCCACTGAGACTTAAGCTTCAGTTGTATGTCTAGTAAGCTGTAGCCCCAAATCTCTACATTTCTGTGTTTCATTATCTTATTTCCTAATTGTCTGGGATTAGATTGTAGTGTATGATCACTGAAGGCTATTATCTTCTGCTACATACCAAGAGGCTGAAAACTACTTTGTGTTTAGTTTTCTTGCAACTATTAATTTCCACAAGTCATCATGCGATTCATGCCTTCTTAAAGCAATAGTGTTGATTATTCTTTGGTGCTTAGGGGCTGATTATGCAATTTACTGATTGTCTATTTATTGATTCACTAGCTTTTTTCTCTGATTTATGCTTTTTGACCCGTTCATGATTCATTAACATCTTTATCAAGATGATTTTAAAAAGAAATAATATCTAAAATTTGGACCAGTAAACTATTTAGTTTTTTTTTTTTTTGGCAATGGAGATTTAAATTATTGGGTCAACATATTAGAATAAAAGGCAAAAATCAGATCCCAAAAGAATTCTTAAATAATCATACACTCTGCTGAAGTCATACATAACCAGAGGAAGCCTATTAGAGAGAAGCTCGGAGGAGAAGTCAGGGAACCCCTTACCAGATAAACTCCCTGCAGTGAGAGCAGTAGGTAGGCTGCCTCAGATACGTGGCCATGAACTTGTGTCCATTGATCTGGTGGACTCGTCTTCGCATTGCCCTTTGGCGCTTCCTGGTAAAATGTTTGAAGATCCGGTCTCTCTGGAGAGTAGCTATATATTAAAAGGAAGGAAAAAAAGAAAAAGATGTAAGGAATCTAATGCACCTAATAGATGAGAAAGTTTGATAGTCCAAGTACTCCCCAAATTATTATTTTTTCCTTCCAGATCTAAAACATCCCCCCAAAATCACTGTGGTTTCCTAATAGGATTCCATTTTTTTTTTTCTTGAGACAGGATCTAAAGCTAAAGTGCAGTGGCTCAATCACAACTTACTGCAGCCTCAAACTCTCAGGCCCAAGTGATGCTCCTACCTCAGCATCCTGAGGTGCTGAGGCTATAGGCACACACCGCCGTACCCAGCTAATTTTAAAAAAGTTTATTTTGGAGACATGGGGGTCTCACTATGATGCCACGGCTAGTCTCCAACTGCCAGGTTCAGGTGATCCTCCTGCCTTGGCCTCCCAAAGTGCTGGGATTGCAAGTGTGTGTCACTGCACCCAGCTACATGGCTTTTTAAGGTTAGACCTATGCAAACCCCTGAGATGCCTATCGCCTGGTTATAACTGGCTATCATGGGGCAATCTCTTGCAGCACAGACCACAGGTTTCCCAGGGTTCTGACAGGGTGGCATGTGACATCAGCATGGTCTTCTAGCTCCAGTCTGGCTGTCTGGGACCTCAGGTCCATCTATGGGCTGTAAGCATTTCTCATTACTCTCCTTTAATTCTGGTATCCTTGCAAACTAAATGGGGGAATCGACCACTTCACAGACTATGAGAGCTCTGTCCAAAAGCCATTGGTACAAGACTACCTCTGTTAACCTGGAATAGGTAGAAATTAACCTGGAACAGGTGCAAAATTCCTTTTCTAACCTCACGCTTTTAAAACAGTGCCTTTAATCTGAGGACTCTTAAAACTGCACAATTATGTCTTCCAAATAATTATACTAGAATTTTCCTAATGTATGCAGAGACTTGTGATTAATAAAATATAGCTTATTTCCTCAATAACTCTTTAATCACTGAAACAAAGGAAATTCTTAAAATCATGAAAGAATAATTTGCTAAAAAATTTCAAACCCTAGAAGAGACAAAAGATTTCAAAGATAATCTCAGATACCTGTTAAAAAGGAAATTATAGAACATTAAGAAAACACACAAAAAATTATACTTCTAAGATAAGATAAGGATAATAAAACTCATATCTGTAATACCAACACCTTGGGAGGCTGAGGCAGGAGGACTGCTTGAGCCCAGGAGTTCAAGACCACCCTGAATAAGACAGCGAGGCCCTGTCTCTTAAAAAACTTTTTTTAAAGGGATAATAAACTCTAAAGCCATCAAAAGTTCACAAATTTGCAATTTAAGAAATTTAAAGTTCTATTCGCAAAAAATACAAAGCAGAAAATTGAAAGAAATAAAATGAGGGAAGGGAGGACTTGTAACACATAGCAAAGGGTTACTATTTATAATACATAGAAATCAGTAAGAAAAAAAGATGAACCATCCAGCAAAAATGGGCCAGAGGATGTGAAGAGGTAATTCCTAAAACTGTAAGTGCAAACAGCCAATAACCATGCTAAGATGTCCAATCCTAACCAAGACAGACACATAAGAGCCAGAAGCTAAGTCTCATTTTTGCTTCTTAAGTTGGCAAATACTTAAAAACATTGCTCAAGTGTCCTTTTTAACAAGGGTGAGGTGGAACAGGCACCCTGTCCTGTTGGTTGGCATATAAACTGGGCTCCAGTCCTGGCCCCACCACATCAGCTCTCTTTTTCTTGCTAAGCCTCAGGGTTCGCATCTAGAAACCAGGTAGACTCTTCCTCCTAGGGTTTTTCCAAGGACTGAATCAGGTAACACATTCAAAGAGCTTAGCACAAAGCTAGGCACATTGCAGCATTTTAAAAAATGTAGTTATTTAGGGCAAGCGCAGTGGCTCACATCTTTAATTCCAAAACTTTGGGAGGTGGAAGTGGGAGATCACTTGAACCTAAGAGTTGGAAACCGGTCTGCACAACATAGTGAAACTCCTTCTCTACAAAACAGAAAAAAAACAAAAAAAAAAGAAAAGAAAAAGAATATAGCTGGATGTGCACCTATGGTCTCAGCTACTAAGGAGGATCATTTGAGCCCTGGAGGCTGAGACTACCATAAGCCATGATTGCACCACTGCACTCCAGCTGGGCAACAGAGCAAGACCCTCTCTCCAATAAAATAAAATAAAAGGAAAAGAAAGAAAAATATATAGTTATTTCATTAGTAATTTTCTTGGAGACCAATATGACAATACCTGTCAAAGAAATTAGAGTCTACACAATAGATCTCAAAGAGTGAAATGCAGAAATATCAAAATGAATTTGGCTAAGACACCAATATCTTCAGAGGTTCCAGCACAGTTAAAATTACACCTGCCTCAGTTTTTGTTTGGAGGTATGTGTAATCTTTGGCAAACAGCCTAATGTCTTTCCTTCTTAGGTTTCCCATATGCCTCAAGAAGATGAAGATGCCCCTGTCGTCAGCCCTGTGGTAATAATGTCATCACCAATAATCCTGACAGGTTCTAAGGACTGCATAAGAACAGAAGTTACTACACTATACTGCCCTCTTCCACGCATGGCACTTCTAGAAGTCATTTAGAAACCACAAAGTGAACAGATTTTAACATTCCTTTGCTGGCAGATGACAAAATTAGACTAATGGTAACACTCTCTATCTAGCCTCTGTTATCACCTGCCTTAGATCCAGCTTAACACTGGCCAAAGCAAAACTTGTACTGAATTATTAAGAGTAAACACTTATCATACCTAGATGCAAATTAAGTTCTCCCTGGGGATCTGATTACCAAGAATTTACTTATTTAATCCTTTAATACGACAAAGGTTGGTTGAAATGCCAGTTCACTTGCATGTTTAATATTTCATGAATTGAATCCTTGTTTTTTCCTCAGTAGCTATTGCCACTGTAGTTGCATGACCTACACATTTTCTATTTGATTCTTCATAACTAGAGGAGGATTTAGGAAAAAGCTTCTCGTAGCTATCCACCATGACAATCATTTCTTGCCGCCTTTGCTCCTGCCTTTTGACCTTCCTAAACTGCCCTTCCCTCTTTTCATCCAACCATTAATAGTGAAATTAACCTATCTGCCTCAGAGCCTGAGCAACCTCCCCCAAATCCTATAGTCAGGTGACATGCTACCCACCTGTTCCCACAGCAGCCTGAGAGCGCACCTCAATCTCTTCTCTCACGACCTGGTGCCGTGTCGCTTTCACTCCTGCCCCAGGCCCTTCCCAAGCACTTTCACACAGGGACATGGACAAACATCACTCTTCCCTTTTATATACTTTATCACATGTGCCTCTTTGTTTAGAAAACAAACATACACACTCATGCACCTACACATACACTTGGGGCTTTGCAAGACATTTGGTCTCATAAAGAAAACTGGGGCCCCCATGGCTTCCAATGGCTTTCACTGTCACCACGTTCTAGATTGCTGCCATGAACAAGAGGAAACAGCCCTCCTACTGCACTCTTCCCCTGCCCACAGACTCCAACCCCACTTCACCATCGGAACGCAGAGGGAACTTCCTCATTGTTTGCACCGCCTTCTGTTCACTTAGGAGTGAGTTAAAAGGACTAAAAAACAAAAAACCAAAAACCCATTGAACCCTATGGTGCTTAAATCAACCAGGGCTTTGAGAAATCTCTCAGATCATATTTTAGTTAGACATGTCAGGCAACCCTAACATGCTTTGCAGCCAAAACTTGCATCATAACTTCTGTTTGGCTCCTTAGGTGTCCAATGGCTCTAAATAAATAAGAAGCTGGCTCTGTGCCCCAGCACGAAAATTCACATTCCATTCTCCAGAGGGGTGCAGGCCTGGAGTCCTGATCTGTCTCCCCAGGAGTGGGTCTTGAAAGGCCACCCATCCACAGAGTGCAGAGTAATTATATCAAATATAATGAAGCTGAACTGTTTTAAACTAAAAACCCATCTCTTCTGAACTAAAATTATATGTCATAAAACTGGACTGTCATTCCATGCTTGTTTTGAGAACTTTAGAAAGCACAAGTGACCAGGAGTCACCAAACAACCCCAGGGCAAGTTTTCATTTGCAAAAAGTTGTGCTGGACTGAAACTTGTGTTGGTCACGCGAGGCTTCTGTGGAGGAGACCATGTCTCTGAGCATTCCTAGTCTCTTGCTGTGATTCTGTAAACTGTTTTAACTTTATCTCAAAAACAGTAAATACTTCACCCTCTTTGGTCTTTTGTTCTGTCTGCCTGAATTTATGGTTTTATATTTCAGCAGCAGAAGTATATATTTGAAAGTACTTCTAAAACATTCCAACATGGGGCAAAAGCATGGATCACACCTCCTCATTTTTAAATTGGCTGTAAGCAAATTAAATCAGAGAAAATTTCTGGCATGGAACTTTTTAGTTTCCAGAATTACTGGCATAAAATGCACAGAGAATATAACTTTGATTCGGTGTAAAATACGATTTAACTCAAGTTTAATTTGCCTAATAGCAAAAGCACTGTGGTTTATCAAGACCTGTGGCTTACCTTTAAGGTGTTACACTGAGAAGACAGAACAGCTTTCTATATGACGATGGATAAGAGTTTGGTGGCTGAGGCTGCGGAATCTGGAGCCTGGGGTGTGAAGACTGCTTCTCCCCTTATGAGCTCAGTGGCCTTGAGCAAGTTGTTTACATCCTATGCTTCAGTTTCCTCAGCTATAGAACATAAAGAGTGTGTCCCTCATAGGGCCATTTGAGGACTTGATAAGTTAATACGTACAGCATAGTTTAGAAAGTACCCGACAGTTACCTAGCATAACTGTGAAAACCCTTACTTCACATGACCATAGAGTTCTAGGAACAGAAAGAATTTTTTTTTTAAGAGACAGGGTCTTGCTATGTTGTTCAGGTTGGTCTGGAACTCCTAGGCTCAAGTGATTTTCCTGTTTCGGCCTCCCAAACTGCTGAGATTACAGGTATGAGCCACCACACCTGGCTGATAAAAAAGACTTTCAATTCAATTGTCTAGTTGTCTAGAAGAATGAATACCCAGGAAACTGAGGCCTAGAGAAATTAATGTGTCCAAGACGCATTTAGATAGCTGTGCTAGAACTGACACTAGAATCTTCCACGCACCCTGCACTGTGCCCTTTATTAACACCAGTTCTCCTGGTATCTCTGGAAAGTAATAAATTTTCCAGTGAGGAAACAGAAACTAACAGGAAGGTTAAGCGAGGTCAAGCATCCAATGACAGAAGTAAGGACACCAGACTCTGTTGACTATTGTAGAACTACTGGGTATACTATCAAATGTCTTCTTTCTTCTTCCTATTTCTTTTAGCATTTGTACACATGGGAGGAAACAACAGTGAGAAAAACAAACAGAAAAACCCCATCAAGAAAGAACCAGAAAATTCTATGTGGTTTATGTCTGTAAAATATATCCCTGGAAGATAATGAGGTAAGGTGGCAAGAGAATTTTGCTTAACATCATCAAAAAAACTGAATAAGCAAATACCTGCAAAAAGAATGATGCGTAAAGCATGATTATATAACCTTTGAGACAGTAACGACATAAACAGAGATCAGAACATGTGTTAAGCCAAGGCCTAATTTAAATGGGTATTTACAACAAGCACACACCACCACTGGGTGACAGTGACACAGGCACTGAGTGAAGAAATCACAGGAGTTGCAGGTCTAGTCCTCTGACTAGCTAAGGAAGACGTCCAGATTAGTAGTGTTTGGAAAAGAGGAAGGAGAACTTGGTGAATTAGATCGGGGAGAAGGTACCAGGAGTTTCTGTGCCAGCAGCTGTGACAAAGACTGCAACAAAAGGTTTCTGCGTTTAAAATTAGCCAGGCATGGTGGCAGGTGCCTGTAATCCTAGCTACTCAGGAGGCTGAGGCAAGAGGATTGCTGGCTAATTTTTGTATTTTTAGTAGAGACGAGGTTTCACCTTGTTGGCCAGATGGTCTTAAACCCCTGACCTCAGGTCATCCTCCCACCTTAGCCTCCCAAAGTGCAGGGATAACAGGCATGAGCCACCATGCCTGGCCCTGCTGCCATTTTAAAATACCTTTGGTACTCTGTCTACAGCTGTCCTCCTTTGGATTCCCCCAGGAGCACAGTTCAAGACAGGGACTTAAGTTACTAGTAGTTTATTCAGGAAGGAATCCCCAGAGGCACCAGAGGATTACGGAAGTGAGACAGGGAAAAGAAGGAAACCAACAGTAAGTATATTACTGAGCAGGTTTCCAGGGTGGGCAACCAAGGCTCAATTCCTGTCAGGAATTTCAAGGACCTGGTAGAACACCCTTGGGGGTGAGAAAGTTGGGTTATTTGTCCTCTGGCTCCCATTCATCACTGGCCGTTGGCTGCTTCAGGGGAGGGAGGGTATTAATTTTCCAGCATTTCCAGCTTGCTTTTGTGGGATAAGAGGAAACATGGGTGGGCATCCATAGCATCTGCTATAGTAATGTATTTACACTTACCCTGGTCCTGATTTCGCATTGAAATTTTACAACCATATATGCTTTTAAAAAATCACAAGTAGAGCTGGAGTCTCACTATGTTGCCCCAGCTGGTCTCAAACTCCTGGGCTCAGGTGATCTCCCTTTGGCCTCACGAAGTGCTAGGATTACAGGCATGAACCCCTGTGCCCAGCTATGCCATATATGCTTTCTGTGGGCTTCTTCAAGGTGAAGAGAAGTCGAAAATGTTTACAATAATAATCTTCAACTATTAACTGTGTATACTCCTTTCTGCACGCATAATAATGGAAATTCCCTCCTGTCCTATTGCCAATAGCAAGAATTCTACAGTTCCCTTCTGCAAAAATGTTCAGAATTCCTATTTTCTTGCTGTGATTCTACAAATATTTCATTTTCCTCTATTGATGTCATCTGTAAATAGGCTTTTAGCTGCCACTTCTCCATTCTTCCTTTCTGGTGTTTCGTTTTTATTTTTTCACTAATAGTAGGTCAGAACTTCTTTATTTTTTAATACATGAAAATTAAACATTCCTCAATGGATCATCACCACTTGTCAGGATGATGAGCAAAAGTGTTTCTGTTCCATCACATTTGGGTTGGATAATGTGGAGGTGCAAGGCCACTATGACTCTCACTGTCATTCTACCTGAAAAGCATCACAAAATGGTATTATTGTCAACTGCAAGCTTAAATGAGATTATCTATCCTGGTTTTATATACTTGAAAATATAAACATTTTTTAATTACCTGCAAATTTTTTTTCAGATTCTTCATTACTAAATTTAACTGGAGAGAACATGTCTCATTCATGAGCCTCTGTCCTCCTGATAATCTTTCAAATGTAATGTAAGCGCAATGTAAGGGAACAACGTAGCCATGACGTGGTCTCAGCTGTCAGGGCACAGGCACCATGTAAGATCTCTCTTTTTGATTTATTGCTGTCCTTCTTTATAGAGACAATGTAATGATCACTATGGAAAATGTAAGCGGTACAGAAAACTATCATGAAGAGTTTCTTTCAAAAAATCATAAATCTTATTACATCAATAATCACTGAAAATCCTGGTGAACATGCCAAATATATACTCTATAGCTAGAGGCTTAATGACGTGTGTCATACTCTATGTGTTGCACAGTCAACTACTTTTCACCCAAAACATCTTTCCATATCTTTTTAAAAGTTACTGTTGGGGCTGGGCGCAGTGGCTCAAGCCTGTAATCCCAGCACTTTGGGAGGCCGAGGTGGGTGGATCACGAGGTCAAGAGATCGAGACCATCCTGGTCAACATGGTGAAACCCCCGTCTCTACTAAAAATACAAAAAATTAGCTGGGCATGGTGGTGCGTGCCTGTAATCCCAGCTACTAAGGAGGCTGGGGCAGGAGAATTGCCTGAACCCGGGAGGCGGAGGTTGCAGTGAGCAGAGATTGCGCCATTGCACTCCAGCCTGGGTAACATGAGTGAAACTCCGTCTCA
>NW_022436999.1:11623835-11640910 GCF_009761245.1 Sapajus apella
CAAAAAAAAAAAAAAAAAAAAAAAAGTTACTGTTTCTGTTCTTATAGCCACTAATACTAAAGTTACCATTTAATCATATTTCATAAAGTATGTTTACAGCACAACTTAAAAGTAAGCTGATAGCACGATCATATGATCCTGGTGAAAGCCAGGCTCCTCTGTTTAAAAACCTGTGAATTTTTTTCCCATTTACTTGAAGCTCAGCAACTGTTCTCTCTACCCCCACTCCAGCCTCCAAGCCCAGGTTGGTCTTCCTTCCTCACAAAAAAGATTCTTATACAAACAACCTGTCCAACCAAAATCTTTTCCAGATAAACATGTGTTTCCTGCTGAGAACTAAAAGAATCCTGCCCTTTCGTTTGGCTTATTCCATTTCCCTTTTGATATTTTTTTCTCTCTTATCCACTGGTAGCCTTCTAAAGTCCTTTTAAGCTCTCAACTTCTGGTTTCATGATTTTGAAAAAATCTTAAAGGATATTAGCCATGAGGAGTATGCTGCCGAGTCATTTCCAAGTACACGGTGGAACGAAAGCTCTGCTGCCTTCCTTGTGTTTCTGATTCAACATGATTTTTTAAACTGCTGTATTGTTGCTCACTGTAAACAGACTAATTCAAAATCCAACACCAAATATTAACCACCTTTTGTCACAAAACCAAGGTGAGAGCTTTGAACCTTGGCTACCTTTTTTCGATAGTTGTTTTTTTTCTTAAAGAGGTTGGGGAGTCGGGGGAGGGAACTTAGAGGAGGGGTCCATAGGTGCAGCAAATCATCATGGCACATGTATACCTATGTAACCTGCATATTCTGTACATGTAACTCCTCACTTTTTTTAGAAGAAATAAAGGGGAAAAAAAGAAAAAGGAAAAGGGGGTCATGGTGGCTTACACCTATAATCTTAGGACTTTAGGATGCTGAGGTGGGAAGATCACTTGAGGCCAGGAATATAAAACCAGTCTGGGCAACATGGTAAGACCTCGTCTCTGCAAATAATAAAAAGTCAGCCAGGTCTGATGGCACATGCCTGTGGTCCCAGCTACTTGGGAGGCTGAAGTAGGAGAATCGCTTGAGCCTAGGCAGCCAAGATGGCAGTAAGCCGTGATCATGCCACTGCTCTTCAGCCTAGGTGACACAATAGGACCCTGTCTTAGAAAGAAAAAAAAAGAGAAAAGAAAGATTAAAAATAATAATTAAAAAATTAAAATACCAAGCATGGTGGGTCATACGTGCCATCACAGGCTTTGGGAGGTTGAGGTGGAAAATTGCTTGAGACTAGGAGTTTAAGACCAGCCTGGGCAACATAGCAAGACCCCATCTTTACAAAACTGTTTTAGAAAATCAGCCAGGCATGGGAGAATGCACCTGTAGTTCCAGCTACTCAGATGGCTGAGGCAGAAGTATCACTTGAGCCCAGGATTTCAAGGCTTCAGTGAGCCATGATCATGAAGACAGCTGCTTTAATCAAATGTCATTTACCTTACGTGATTACTCCTTGTCAGAAGCTAACAACTTAGAAGCATATTATCCTGGCTGCTCGGTTGGTTTTACTTGTTTTTTCATAATTCTATTATGCCTTAAATAGGAACAAAATAAAACTTAGATGAAAAAAATTAACTTTGTTTTTAAAACAGTATAAACATAGGTTTGATGGGGATTGAAACCTCTAATAAAAGCAGATTTTTGGATTTGCAATAAATTCCCTCCTCTATGATCCAGTGTTGTCCCTTTGCTACCAGAAAGAGAACATTCTACTAGTCAAGGACAAATGGATTCTCTTTTCTTAAAATTCATTCAAAGAGTTTTTTCTCTATTACTGTAATAATCCAGTGTTATCCTTAAGTGTTCGTAATTTTCTAAGGAAAGTAAAGGTATATATACAAGAACATTTGAAATAGCTGGGTGAAAACCATGAACAATGCCTGTATCTTCTGGAAATTTTGGTACCAGCCCAATACACCATATTAAGTCTGGATATTTCCATTTTAATTCAGAGGCCTATCATAAGCTAGTAACCACCCAGTCTAAATATGCTACACTTCAACAAACTGTGAGGGTTCCCACTGAAAAACAAGAAGTAACAGACCTCTCAACCCTGGGTTGTCATGAAATTCACAAGCCACTTCAGGGAAAATCAGGTATTTTGCCCCATTTTGGGCATCAAGTGGCAGATCATCTTTTGCTATGACCATGGTCTCAATATAGGCTATAAGGACACCTAACCAATCCTTCCCTCTCCATCATATGCTTCTTCAATTGACAGTTTTTGAACACTGACTAAGTTGGGAATACTGGTGGGATGTAGGGGTATAATGGTGAACAAGGTACAGTAATGCCTTCAACTGAACATCTATCTAATGCTGGAGCTACACTGTGCATGGCTATCACTATGTGCAGTAAAAGTTTCCATGGGAGTGTGGAAGGGCAGGATAAAACTATGAGCTAGTGAAGGTTTCGGAACAAGGCAAAGGGATCTGAAGCAGGAAAAATGGGGAAGAGAGCTGCCAGAAGAGTAAACATTATGCACCAATGCCCAAAGTTAAGAGAAAATAAAATTCAAGGAATTCTTGATATTCACCTTCTGACCTAATCACCTTAACACCCATGTCATCAACCTCCAATATGGTACTTACAGAATTTGTCTACTATTTACTAGAGCTGACACCACCAAGCAGTACAGGGAAGAGTACTCCAAGGTTCTCAGGTCACTAGGCTGGGCTGCACAAAGAACTACTAGATCTTCCACTTATTTGTTTCTCAGCTTCTTCATTAAAATGTTGTGTATATTTTACGGCGTTTATAATGGTACTATATAAATATGACATTTATAATGAAATATATTTGGAGTCCATGCTCAAAAATTATTCACAAATGGGTGTGTGATCAAGACCACTGACTCAGATGTACTGCATTCCAGTTGGAGAAATAAGCTCTAAAGAGATAAAAAGCATCAAGCACTCAAGCTAAGTGCCATCTACAGGGTGAGAAGCAGGGAAAGACCCCCATAGGCTGGGGTAGTCAGGAAAGGCTCCATGACAGAAAAGTAGAACTTAAACTAAAGTAAGCAGAGAAGTTGGGAGAGGACACTCTACCTGGGAGGAATGACACAGCCCAGAGAAACTATGTTGGGGAACAACTAGAAAACCAACTTCTCTGATAGGGTTCCCACAGGGTAATGTGACAGGTGTTGAAGATCCTAGCTTCGGGACAAAAGGAACGAGGACAAGGGGGTATCTTCAGTATCAGGCTAAGAAATCATTACCAGCAGGGACCCTGCAAGTCATATATTCTTTCTGAGCGTGGTGGGAGGCTTTTCTGGAAATCAAAAAGGCTGAGTCAAATAATCAGTGAAGTTCCTTCTAGCTCTTAAGAGTCCATGCTCCCAGTGAAACTCTGGGTGCAGTTGCTTATGCCTGTAATCCCAGCACTTTGGAAAGCTGAGGCAGGAGGACTGCTTGAAGCCAGCAGTTTAAGACCAGCCTGGACAACAAAGCAAGAACCTGTGTCTATTAAAAAATAAAATAAGAAACTAGCTTTCCAGAATGAGGGCAAAATAAAGAAAACTGAGATAGTTCACTACCAAATACTTTCACTAAATAAATTTAAAGAATGTACTTGAAGAAGGAGGGAAATGTTCCTCCAGGGAAGGTCTGAGTTATACAAGAAAATGGTATGTTAAAAAAAATTATAAACATGTAGGTAAATATAAACAAAGAATTATGAAATAAGTAATAATGTCTAGTTAATGGAGCTTCAAAAGAAAAACAAAAATACATAAAAAATACCAAAGAATTGCACATAAGCCAGGAGGAAAGTGATTGGAGGTAAAAACATTCTAACATCCTTAGGTTGCTCAGTACGAGGAAAAAGTGGTAGCTAACTTTAGACTCTGATACGTAGACATGTTAAAATTCCAATTATGATCACTTCAAGAAAAGAGAGAAAGAGATTGTATCTTCCAAACCAACAGAGGTGGGGAAAAATGGAATTGGTAGAGACAGTGGTAGAGGAAGAATCTCAATAAACTTTTAAAAATAGGAAATCCAGGCCAGGCGCGGTAGCTCACACCTTCAATCCCAGCACTTTGGGAGGCCAAGGCAGGCAGATCGCAAGGTCAAGAAATCAAGACCATCCTGGCCAACATGGTGAAACCCTGTCTCTACTAAAAATACAAAAATTAGCCAGGCATGGTAATGTGCGCCTGTAGTCTCAGGTACTTAGTAGACTGAGGCAGGAGAATCACTTGAACCCAGGAGGCAGAGGTTGCAGTGAGCTGAGATGGCACCACTGCACTCCAGCCTGGGCGACAGAGCAAGAAGACTCCATCTCAAAAAAAAAAAAAAAAAAAAAAAACGGAAATCAAAATCTAACCGCCTGTTGTTCATAAGGCACAAATCTAAGACACAGGTAGAAAGAGCAGAAGGTAAATGAATAAAAGAAGATCCAAAGCAAGGCAATATTAACCAAAAGAAAAGTAATGCAGCCACATTGAAATCAGAAAAAATACACTGTAAGAGAAAGAAAATTACTAGAAATAAAAATAAGTGATCGTATAATAAAAGGTTTTCCAGGAAAACATTACAGTCTTATATTTGTATACATTCAGTAGCAGAGCTTTAAAATAAACCTACAGCATTTACTCATTACTGCAGAGCTATATTGTTGCAAAGCTGACTGGTGTCTAGGATTACATTCCCTTCTCCATGCATGCATTCTAGAACACTCTAAAATCCACATGACAGCATTAGCAGCAGCGAATCTATATGGGTCTACAGCAACTCAATTCTTGCTTCCTTGGAGGAAAGAATTTGGCCAGATAGGATAAGGTAGAGTGAGAGACCAAGGTAAGTTTTAGAACAAGAGTAAACATTTATTAAAAATGCTCAAAAACAGGAATGAAAGGAAGCAAAGTACACGTGGAAGAGGGCCAAGTGGGCAACTTGAGAGATCCATGGACCCTGTCCGACCCTTGACTTGGGATTTTCACACAGTTGTCATGATGCTGAGGTCTGCATCTCACCTCACTTGATTTTTCCTTGGGATGGGCTGTCCACATGTGCAGTGGCCTGCCAACACTCGGGAGAGGCGGCATGTGCAGGGTGTTTACTGAAAGTTCTACGCATGCTCATTTGAGGCATTTTTCCCTTATCAATTGAGTCCTAAAGGAAGGTCATATACCAGTTAAACGCCAACATTTTGCCTCTTAGTGTGCATGTTTAAGGCCACTCATCCAATTCCTGAGATTGTATGAGGAAGCTGCTGATTGGCCCATAGTGGCTCAACCTGAAATCCCAGCACTTTCGGAGGCCGAGGAGGGCAGATCACGAGGTCAGGAGATGGAGACCATCCTGGCTTACATGGTGAAAGCTTGTTTCCACTAAAAATACAAAACAATTAGCTGGGCGTGGTGGCACGTACCTGTAGTCCCAGCTACTCAGGTGGCTGAGGCAGGAGAATTGCTTGAACCTGGGATGCAGAGATTGAGTGAGCCAACATTGTGCCACTGCACCCCAACCTGGGCAACAGAGCCAGACTCCTGTCTCAAAAAAATTAAAAAAAGGAAGCTGCTGATTACCAACTTCAGATGTTTTCTATCTATCGGGAGCCTACCTTCCCCTGGTGCCAGCTATGATAGTATGCTAGAGATACAGTTTAACAACCACCTGACCATTACCTGATGGTTGCCTGACATTCCTGTGGGAAGAGGGGGCCTCTCCTGCCCTGCTCATATCTGCCTAACTACTCTAGCAAGTCCAGATACAGTCGCTATTCTCTTATTCTGCCAGCTGCTCAAAATCATACCATGGCTGGCATCTGCTTTCTATTCGTGGATATGCTTCATTTCTCTTGGGTGAATGCCTAAGATAAGAACTGCTGGGTCACAAGGTAATGGTCTGTTTAGTTCTGTAAGAAACTGCCAGACCATTTTTCAAAGTGGTTGTACCATTTTGAACTCCCATTAAAAATACAAAAAGTTCTAGTGTTCCATAATCTCACCGACAGTGTTGTCGGTCTTTTTCATTTTAGCCTTTCTAGTAGTATCTCATTGTGGTCTTAATTGGCATTTCCCTAAAGCCTAAAATTGCTGAGCATGTTTTTATGTGTGTATTGCTCATTCATATTTCTTTTGAGAAATGTCTGTTCAAATCTTTTGCTCATTTTCAAAATGAAAGACTGTCTTTCATTTGAATCATGACTGTCTTGTATAGCTGTTTATTTAAGGGGACATAGTCACTGTTTTTCCTGTTGCAAAAAGCAACATATGCCTCTACTTTTGATTCCACGGAACTTACCTGAGAACTCTTTGCCCAAGACTATGTATGTCTAAACTAAAGGTAAAGAAGGTTTTAGAAAGATTAGGGATCATATTTACTTTTTCTATATACATATTGGAAGATGGGGGGTAGAAGAATAAAACCCACAAAATCCCATGTATATAGCATTATTCTGGCCAGCAGATAGACAAAAATCACACTTCTGCCAAGTTTTTATACCATCTCTAGCTAAGATAAACTAAATTTTAATATTTTTAAATTTTAATAAGATAATTCAAATTACATTGTTTCTGCTTCCTCTCTATTTACAATTCCTAGTAAATATGGGTTTTTATTTTATTTTCCTGGCCTCTTTAGAATGAGTCTTGTTAGTTTCATTGTCAAGTTCTTTATTAACTGAAACAGATTTGATCTTAGCAACTGCTACTGTAACTAGCCAACTACTACACAGTCCACAGGACACGCATTCTAGGATTCCCTGAGGCCCTGAAAACAATGGGTGGGACTATTCTCCATTATTTGAAAGTAATGTACTCAGTTATTGTAGAGACTCTGATTTTTAAAAGAAATTCCTCAAATCCTTCTTTGATTGAAAAGACAAAAAACAGTGAGCAAGCACATGCTCTCTGACAGCATTTATAAACATTTGTTCACCATCTGTCTTTGAGAAACAGGTTGCCTCAGTTCTATAGGTTTCTATTTAAGTTGTTACCCAAAGCTTACAAACTGGTTCCACAATATGAACATAGTAATCCTGATGAAAAGGGTACAAAAATCTGTGCCCTTTCTGGTCTTCCAGTCTACTTTTTCTCAGTTTTATATTTGTATTGGAGAAGAGGGTAGGAGCCAGTTTCACTTGATTTGCAAGGAATGAAACTTTTCATGCTTCCTCCTATTCTCCAGACCAGCAGAAACTCATGTAAAATGGTAGAAGTCTCTAAAAACACTTAAGAGATAATTCCCTCTTGCTTTAATTTTGCTTCCTTTAAGAACTTATTTTTAACCTTTGGCCTTGAATGCGGAACACAGGATAATGGTGGAATGTCAGCTATGGCATGCAGAATTCTTTAAACCATCTAAGCAAAAAAAGAAAAAACAATAGTTACTCAAATCTTGCTCCACCTCTCCTCCAAAAAAGGTATTTTAAAGAGACAGAGTAAAAGCTAGCTACAGAAAAACAAATTGTTTTTAACTCTTATAGGCAATGACTGAATTTCAGAATCAAACCAGTGTGGAATGCTTTCAGAAAGTGATTGACAGACACAGAAATTTTTCATTTTCCCAAAACAAGAGCTCCCACTAAAGCACTTTTGGTGTTTAAGGGCCAGGTTAAAGCTTTACTCAGACATAGAAGTAAAGTGGATCAATTACCAAAAAACCTATTTTGATAAGGGCAGGCCTACAACAAACCACTCCAGACTCAAATCAGATGATAAGCAAGTTTAAGCTATCCTCAGCATCTGGTATAGACTGGTTATAGGGTGAGGACTTAAAGTGGAAAGCCTCTTCACTTTGTAAACCAAAAATAAAATTTTAAGCTCCCCTACTGACTGAATGGACCCCTTCTCAACGGAGTGGATTCAAAAACAAAAACCTGAAAAACTAGTTAAGGCCATGATGCAAAAAGGGAGTCAGACATGCCTCATTATATCCTCTCCCTTTTGGAGTTTAGACTCAACTGATCAGCATTAACACTAAAATAGAGACCCTAAAACCGACAGAATAGACCCTTATTGTTACAAAGGGTCTGTTCTGTCGGTTTTAGGGTCTCTATTTTGGTGTTAATTTTCTTGTTTTGTTTTGTTTTGTTTTGTTTTGTTTTTGTGACAGCGTCTCACTCTGCCTCCCAGGCTGGAGTGCAGAGCACCTACAATCCCAGCACTTTGGGAGGCTGAGGCAGGTGGATTGCTTGATCCCAGGAGTTTGAGACTAGCCTGGGCAACATGGTGAAATCCTGTCTCTACAAAAATACCAACTCAACCTACCTCTGGTTGCCCAGATTGGTCTCCAATTCCTGGTCTTAAGCAATCCACCTGCCTCAGTATCCCAGAGTGCTAGGATTATAGATGTGAGCCACCACACCTGGCTAGTATTGTATAATAGATAAAGAAGGTAACAGCTGGGTGCAGTGGCTCATGGCTGTAATTACAGCATTCCAGGAGGCTAAGGCATGTGGATCACTCGAGCCCAGGAGTTTGAGACCAGCCTGGGTAATATGATAAAACTCTGTCTCTACAAAAATACAAAAATTCGTGGGTAGGCCAGGCACGGAGGCTCACACCTGTAATCCCAGCACTTTGGGAGGCTGAGGTGGGCAGATCACGAGGTCAAGAGATCAAGACCATCCCGGCCAACATGGTGAAACCCCGTCTCTACTAAAAATACCAAAATTAGTTGGGTGTGGTGATGCGTGCCTGTAATCACAGCTACTTGGGAGGCTGAGAAAGGAGAATCACTTGAATCTGGGAGGCGGAGGTTGCAGTAAGCTGAGATCGCGCTACTGCACTCCAGCCTGGCGACAGAGCAAGACTCTGTCTCAAAAAAAAAAAAAAATTAGTGGGCATGATGGTACATGCCTGTAGTCCCAGATACTTGGGCAACTGAGGCAGGAGGATCACCTCACTTAAGCCCAGGAGGTTGAAGCTGCAGTGAGCCATGATCATGCCACTGCACTCCAGCCTGGGAGACAGAGTGAGACCCTGTCTCAAAAACAAACAAAACAGCCAAAGAAGAAAATCAAAATATTTTATCCCAAAATATATTTGCCATATTTTGAAATGACCCCCACAAAGCCATCTTTTGTGGAGAAAAATTTGCATCTGTAAAGAATCTCTATTAACATAACTTGATCTTTCCCCCTCCAGGCCCTCCCAATCCTAAAGAGATAAATGTTGAGTCTAGGAACTTTCCTAGGTCTATATAGGAAACTTTTGCCATCTATTGTTTCTAAGGGCTGACACCTCTGAGACTTCATCTACATAGTAAGAATCTCAGTCTCCACAACCCCATAGCTTAACCCAGACACTCCTTTCTATTAATTCTAAGTCTCCAGATACTAATTTACCTCTTTCAACCAATTGCCAATAAGAAAATCTTTCAATCCACCTGTAACCTGTAAGCACCCTCCCCCATACAACTCCCCACCCCTTGCTTCAAGTTGTCCTGCCTTTCCAGACCAAACCAATGTATACCTCACATGTATTGATTGATGTCTTATGTCCCTTTGAAATGTATAAAATCAAACTGTAACCGAGCCGCCCTGGGCACATGTTCTCAGAATCTCTTGAGACTGTGCCTTGGGCCACAGTCACTCATATTTGGCTCAGAATAAACCTCTTTAAATATTTTACAGAGTTTGATTCTTTTTGTTGACAACTACTTTCAATGAGTGCACGTATTTCCCCATTACAAACAGTTTCTAATCCACTTTGGTAAACTGCATTCCTGAAGCAGCAAGTCATGAGAGACGAAAGAGTTGAATTTCCACAGACAAAACCTTCCACATTTTCTTGTAGTTGTATGAGAAAATTTCTCTGTGAACACAAGGACAAGGCATTTCACACTATAATTGTAGGTGAACATTTTTTGAACAGAAACTATTTTAAAATAAGCTATAGCCTTCTAACATAAAGCTGTATGAATTATAGAAAACTTTCTCCTCCCAGTATTTGTGGCAAACGCTAAACAAAACAGAAGTCTTCACATAAGACCCCTTGGACTTTCCTGGGGCAAAATTACCATCCAAGACTAAAGAGAAATTACACTAGATCAAAGAATTCTTAGGAAGTGATAGTTGTGATGAAAACATTCCTACCGAGTTTTGTCCATATTTGTGAAAAAGCTGAGAGTCTTGCTTCAGCAATGACAAGGTCAACGTGAACTGAAAGCTTTATTCTGGATCGTTTCTGGTGTCTGTGTTTGGGATTAATAACTAAGAAAATAATTCTGACATTTAAAAAATTGTTTTCATTGAAGGTGATGGCAAACACATTGCACAATGGGGAATGTAACAGCTTGGCAATGTGTGTAGGCCATGGGTAGAAGGAACAAGCAGGGACATGTAAATGTTCCTCTGCATGAAAAAGCCAAATGAAACTGTTTCAGGTTGCACCTTGGACTGTTTCCCACTGACCTGGAAGTCAAGTGCGGCTAGGGCTCTCCAGAAAGAAGAGAATATAGTTACAGTATTGTATTAATCTGTTCTCACACTGCTGGGTAATTTATAAAGAAAAGAGGTTTCATTGATTCACAGTTCCCCATGGCTGGGGAGGCCTCAAGAAACTTACAATCATGGCAGAAGGGGAAACAGGCATGCCTTACGTGGCCGCAGGAAAGACAGAGAGTGTGTAGGAGAAGTGAAGGGGAAAGAGCCCCTTATGAAACCATCAGATCTCGTGAGAACTCACTCACTATCATGAGAATAGCATGAGGGAAATCACCCCCCACCATGATCCAATCACCTCCCACCAGGTCTCTACTCAACACTTGGGGATTACAATTTAAGCTGAGATTTGGGTGGGGACACAAAGCCTAACTATATAATTCCAGCCCTAGCCCTTCCTAAATCTCATATCTTTTCACATTTCAAAACCAATCATGCCTTCCCAATAGCCTGCCAAAGTCTTAACTCATTTCAGTGTTAACTCAAAAGTCACAGTCCAACATCTCATCTGAGACAAGGCAAGTTTCTTCCACCTATAAGCCTGTAAAATCAAAATCAAGTTAGTTCCTTCCAAGATACAATGGTGGTACAGGCATTGGATAAGAACACCCATTCCAAATGGGAGAAATTGGTCAAAACAAAGGGGTTACAGGTCCCATGCAAGTCAAAAGTCCAGCGGGGCAGTCATTAAATCTTAAAGATCCAAAATGATCTCATTTGACTTCATGTCTCACATCCAGGTCATGCTGATACAAGGGTTGGGCTCCCACGGCCTTGGGCAGCTCCACCACTGTGGCTCTGCAGGGTAGATCCCCTTCCCAGCTGCTTTCACAGGCTGGCATTGAGTGTGACTTTTTCAGGTGCCCAGTACAAGCTCTCAGTTGATCTGCTGGGGTCTGGAGGATGGTGGCCCTCTTCTCACAGCTCCACTAGGCAGTGTCCCAGTGGGGACTCTGTGTGGGGGCTCCAACCCCACATTTTCCCTTTACATTGTCCTAGCAGATGTTCTCTATGAGAGCTTCACCCTTGCAGCAAACTGCTGCCTGGACATCCAGGTGTTTCCATACATCCTCTGAAATCTAGGTTGAGGTTCCCAAACCTCAATTCTTGACTTCTGTGTACCTGCAGGCCCAACACCACGTGGAAGCCACCAAGGGTTGGGGCTTGCACCCTCTGAAGCAACATCTGAGCTGACTTTTAAAACACTTACCCATTTTAGACATGACTGGAGTGGCTGGGAAGTCGGGCACCAAGTTCTGAGGCTGCACAGAGCAGCAGGGCCCTGGGCCCAGCCCATGAAACCATTTTTCCCTTCCAGGCCTCCAGGCCTCCAGGCCTGTGATAGGAGGGGCTGCTGCAAAGGTCCTTCACATGCCCTAGGAACATTTTCCCCATTGTCTTGGTGATTAACATTTGGCTCCTTGTTACTTATGCAAATTTCTGCAGCTGGCTTGAATTTCTCTCCCAGAAAATGGGTTTTTCTTTTCTACTGCATTGTCAGGCTGCAAATTTTCCAAACTTCTATGCTCTGCTTCCCTTTTAAAAATAAGTTCCAATTTCAGATCATTTCTCTCAAGTTCAAAGTTCCACAGATTCTAGTGGGTAACATGCTGCCAGTCTCTTTACTAAAGCATAGCAGGAGTCACCTTTACTCCAGTACCCAAGAAGTTCCTCATGTCCATCTGAAACTATTTCTGCCTGGACTTCATTATCCATAGCACTATCAGCATTTGGGTCAAAGCCATTCAACAAGTCTCTACGGAGTTCCCAGCTTTCCTACAGCTTTCTGTCTTCTTCTGAGTGCTCCAAACTGTTCCAACCTCTGCCTGTTATCCAGCTCCAAAGTTGCTACCATATTTTTGGATATCTTTATATCAGTACCTCACTCTATCAGTACCAATTTACAGTATTAGTCTGTTCTCACACTGCTATAAAGACATATTGAAACTGGGTAATTTATAAAGAAAAGAGGTTTAATTGACTCACAGTTCTGCATGGATAGTGAGGCCTCAAGAAACTTACAATCATGGCATAAGGGGAAGTAGATGTGTGTTACATGACAGCAGGTGAGAGAGAGAGAGTATGTGGCAGAAGTGAAGGGGGAAGAGTCCCTTATAAAACCATCAGATCAGCATGGGAAAACTCCCCCATGATCCAATCACCTCCCACCAAGTCTCTCCCTCAACCCCTGGGGATTACGATTTAAGAAGAGATTTGGATGGGAACACAAAACCTAGCCATATCAGTTATTATCTTATATTTAAAAATTCATTACCTTAATTAATAAGGTGAGTGGATCTGGGGTTGAGGACAACAGACTTTTACATTGCTGAATGTGCCACACATCCCCAACCGTACTATAGTCTCACCTATCATTTAAGGCCCTCCCAATCCTGAACCAGCACTCGCTTCTAGGTATCAGCCATCACTCCCCTACACAAACCAACCTATGTTCCTGTCCAACTGATGCCCTCACCATTCATGCCCCATCTCCTGCCAGGACTCCACTCATGTCACTCCTCCCACTTGGAATGACTTCTCATTTTTCTAAAGCCAAACCTCATAAAAGTGTTTCCTCATCCAAAGATACCTGCAGACCACTGCAGCTAATGGCATGCTCTAACTTTCTTACTCAGTCACTGCATTGTTCTATTGCCCGTCTGTGCACAATACTCCAGGTAACCTTCACCATCTGTTACAGTCATTCAACTGCCTATGTATTTTTGCCTTTTACCCTTTAGTAGACCAAAAATGTCTTGGAGATCAGAGCTAGATTTTACAGTTTTGTATCCTCCAGGGTCTGTCATAATGAGTGTCCGATATCCAGCCTATTAGTTTATCTTTGCAGATTATACTGATGTGCCACTGAAAATTATAAAATGCAAGTTAAAGATCTTTTGTCCCCATTTCTGAGTCTCTATAATACTGTGGTTCAGTGGGACTGCCTGCTTCTCAAAGGCCAGCTCAACGTAGCAACTGTGGTGTAGGAGTGATGCTGTGAGAGGGCCTGGCCTCAGAATCAACTATGAACTTTAATTTAGGCTCCAACACATCTTCACATATAAATGTGGGCAACATGATTCATTCAATCAAATATGTGTAGCATAGCAAATTTATACCAGGCACTCAAGAAATATAGATATTTGAAAGACAGGATCAAAGGAAATAAAGAAAATAAATAAAAATAAAAGAAATACAGACATAAGCATCAATGAGATAAAGTATGTGGGTATGTGTGTGCATGCCTGCGTGCACACACATATAATGTATAAACCAGGCCCTCAATAAGATTGGTCTGCTGCAATGCTTCTGCTTGTTAAACAAAAAAATGGGGATGCCTAGACTCTCCCAAAATAAATATCTGGGGTGGGAACCAAGAATCTACACTTTTAAACCCTGAGAACCAGTGGTCTAGGAGGAAGGATACGTAACTAGACAGTTAAAATACAAAAGCTATTGTTGCTTTATCTCCAGTATGCATGTCCAGAGTGCTATGGGACTGAAGGAACCAGATGGTGCCTGGGGAATCTGGAGCACATGCAGAGACAGTGATGCCTGAATGGAACCTAAAGCTTAAGCAGCAGAATTCTAGAGGGAGAATGAGGGAAATGGATATATCTTAGAAAGGTGCTTTGCAGCAATCTGCACCGCGCTATACTCCTACTTAAAAAGCATTTAATTGGCCAGGCACTGTGAGTGACTCACGCCTATAATCACAGCACTTTGGAAGGCCAGGGCAGAAAGAGAGGATCACTTGAGGTCAGGAGTTTGAGGCCAGCCTGGGCAACATAGAGAGACCCTATCTTTACAAAAAAACAAAAAGTTTAGCTAATACAGGCCTGCAGCCCCAGCTACTCATGAAGCTGAGGTTGGAGGATCACTTGAGCCCAGGAGTTCCAGGTTGCAGTGAGCCACAATTGTGCTACTGCACCCCAGCCTGGGTGACAAGTGAGACCCTGTCTCAAAAAACAAAAAACAAAAACACTGAATAGCTGCCTTCAGGCCTTAGGGCAAAGTCCTTAAAACTATACACCTGCATCTGGCACTACCCACTACCAAGACCTTATGACTCATCCACGCCTGTCTAACCTGGGATCCACACCTGCCCTAATCTCTTTCTTCTTCTCCCCTCCTAACTCTACCATCCTCCTCCCACTAAAATGACTGACTTAGGAGTTGCCTTATCAGAGAAGCCTCCCCAATCCCTTCAAGTAAAAGCTAGGTGCCCTCCTTACAGCTCCCCTAGCACCAAGACTAAAGCTCTTATCACATAGCACCACCTCTGTCTGCTTAGGCCAGGGGGTTAGGGGATATTACCAGTTCCTAGCATGTAAGTAGCAGTGAATGACTAAATGGGTGAATTGGTGTTTCCATAAATTAGTAAGGAGAAGTAGAAAATAGTTTGCCACATTCAGGTATCTACAAGTAGGACATTATTGCTAGAACTACAATGAATATGAAGGTCCGGTAGGAGATGAGATTTAAAAAGCAGGTCAATACCAGCCCAGGATGGGAAGGAGGAGTATAGGCCTTCACAGATCATAGGAAGGCACTGAAAAGTTTTCCTACAGGGCTGCGATATTATCAGATTCCATAAATTCTCTCAAGATAAGGCCAAGAGAGAGCCTAGGTCACAAGGCTGACTTGTGATGATTATGCAAGGGCATGCACGTAAGAGCAATTTGTACAATACAAAAGGTATCTATGCATGTAGGAATATTTTCTGCAACTCCTAGCTATGAAGTCCATTCTATTTTACAGTGTTTAGTTTTCACATCCCTATCAACATTGCCTAAAACTGGCTGAATATATTGACAACAAATGGTGGCAAAAGTGCAGAGAACTCAGGAGATACAGTCACTTATAAGGGAACCATGGGGGATGAAAAGCATCCTGGGAACTCCACTCTTCTTGCAAAACCAACCAATTATATACATGGGGTCACTAATGAAAGCACTACTAGATAATGGCTACTATAAAGTAATATTAGCAGTGGTAACCTGTGTTAAGGCTGTTTTCAGTTCAATGCTCTGTACTTATTGAATAGCAATAATTCACACCAGAGATTTACATAAATCAAACTAATTTCAAATCTTTAGTAAGGTTTTGTTTTATTCTTATAACCCATCTAGGGCTAGAGTGGGCAGGGAGCTTCAGCTCCCTTACCGAACTTCCTAAGCAAGTTACCCACTCCTCCAGCCCACGGCAGTGGCACTGGGGAAGAGGAGGGTGACGGAGGGATATTGCAACTGATACTTAGCCTCTTCTAGGAGCTCTAAGTAAACCTCTACAGGACTCCTGAAACATTTCTCGAAGTGAGTTTCTTAGAAGGGCTGGAGATCTGCAGATAGATCAAATTAGTTGTGCTTACTCAATTTGTTTCCAAAGGATAACTGTGGCAGTCATGTGATCTTTTGGGAAAATAAAACATGGATGTATGTGCCCCGAGATCTTCACAAGCAGCCAAACAAACAAACCATGGAGAGAGTCCGTTGGCTGGGCACAAGCTACCCACTGATTCACACTGCACTGGAGCTGCTGAATGAGGTTAGGATGAGTCTGCTGGGGAGACAGACTGAAGCTGAGACCCTCTGGCAGCAAATTCCCTCCCTGAGCCAGCACGTCTCCCCGCAGGTGAGGGTGAACCACATAGTGGTATTGTTTTTGTTTATACTGATGCCGACACAAAGAAGGTACATTTTCTGTCTGTGGCACAGGCTCCAACAACACTTTCATCATCCTAAGTTAGGGACGAAAAAGTAGGAGTAGCATGCGCCAAGCTCCCAGCATCCCCCACACAACCAATGCTCAGAGTGGCCCTGGGCTTCTGAAAGGAGAAGAGCAGACACAGACACGTACATACACACACACACACACACACGTACAGAGGCACACATGACCCGCTTAGTACAGAGGACAGAAGGCCAGAAATCCACCTTGAAACAACCATGGTCCTAGCTCCAGCCAGCCAGTCTGGTTGAAAGAGGCTGCAGGTGCTGGTCCACTCACCGTAGAATGCCCATGAGCAGGGCCAGTGCCTCTGAGTCCCGTGGAAGCTGAGGTTTTTTGTGCAGTGAGAGTGACTGTATCACTGGGCTGTGAGTCACAGGCTTTCAGCTGGCATCTCTGGCAAAACAGGGCAAATTGTGGTAGCCAAACCCCAACACATAAGGAGGAAGGCAGACACCACCCATAGACTTTTCCCTTATGCTACACATCCAAGTATACAATGTAAGGAGGAGACACATAGACAGAAATGTTTAGTGTACATGTGGGTTCAAAGGAGTTGTGGATTTGTCTAATTTTAGCTCTTTTCCTTTTTTATAACAAGTTCTCTATGTCCCAGGTTTTTAAAATGACAACTTATCCCTCTAAGATAGTGGATTTATGTATCCCAGAATGCCCCACCAGGTCTCAAACACTGCCAGTCAGGGACCCTTAGCAGAGTTCTGAAGAAGAAACTTAATCCACTGCCAAAGCATGGGTTCTTTCCTTTTTAAAAGTCTGTTTTTGGCCGGGCGCAGTGGCGCACGCCTATAATCCCAGCACTTTGGGAAGCCAAGGTGGGCAGATTACCTGAACTCAGGAGGTTGAAACCAGCCTGGGCACCATGGTGAAACCCTATCTCTGCCAAAATACAAAA
>NW_022436999.1:11641010-11691423 GCF_009761245.1 Sapajus apella
TGCAGTGAGATTGTGCCACTGCACTCCAGCCTGGGTGACAGAGCGAGACTCTGTCTCAAAAAAAAAAAAAAAAAAAAAAGAAAAGAAAAGAAAAGTCTGTTTTCTAGACTGCATTCCATTGATTCTCAACTGGAGGTGATCTTGCTCCCCAGTGGACATTTTGCAATGTCTGGAGACATTTTTGTTGTCACACCTAGAGGGTGTGGGGTGCTGCTTATGTCATCTAGCGGGTAGAAGCCAGGGATGCTGCTAAACATCTTACAATACACACAACAGCTTCCACAACAAGAATTCTCTGGCCCAAAATACCAAGCACGCCAGGGCTGAGAAACCCTTCAGTATTTGAATTCTGTAGGAGATTTCATTTGGGAAAGAAAGAATTTTGTTGCTTAAAAATAAGTGAAAACTTCTGCTCTAGGACACCTGCCTGGACCCAAACTACTCAACAAAGTGATACTCTTTTCTGTTGTGTTTCAAAGTCCTAAAATAGCATAGATTTTTCACAGGAGACATTTGCTTTCAAATTCCTATAATAGTCTTTGGGAGAACAACTAGCTGCCCTCAAGTGCGAAGACTCTGTCTTTATTTCTATTAAACATGGGGAGGGAATCAAGGGCCCTGTCACCACCTAGCAGGACATAACGGCAGACAAGCCTCCTACTGAGCCAGTGTAGGATCTAAATAACTTCAACCTGAGGGGGAAATCAGATGGAGGCAGAGTGTTTCTCTTGATAGGAAGCCACGGGTGTTGGCTTCAGAGAGATCAACTCGCCATGAGTCAGGCAAAGAGCCAGAAGTTAAATATATTGCTTCTTTTAGGAAGGAAAGTGAACAATGGCCTCTTCATTTGAAACCACAATGGGAATTTAGGAAGGAGCAGAATATAATTCCCAGGATGGAAAATGGCCCAGGCTTCAGAATTAACATCCTTGCTCTCATGGGACAGACTACGAGAGGTTTTTCAATGACTCTGATGAACTATCTATTTACTAATTCCAATGCAAAACCCAGGGTCCAACTGGCACTTTTTGATGCTGAGGGGTCAGGGGAATGAAAACGGCTGGCCAATCTATCACAAAGGCCTCCTGCTACTCTGAGGTTCTCTGAGACACTTCTCAGCAAAAGAAACCAGCGCCCACCCCATGCTTAGGCTAACCTTTCCAGGTGTACAGACAGAGCCACATGATACATCTCACTAAGACCGCTTGATCTTCCAACCCCATCCTCCATCCAGAGGCTGCCAGGCCTTCTTCCTGGAGACTCTCAAGCTCTTCTGTATATTCATCATTACATGTCATGCTAAAATTTATTTTGATGATCGTCTTCCTCTCCAGACTGTGAGTTTATTGAAAATAGGAATTCTGTGACATTTACCTCCTTATCACCAGGACACAGGCTAGAGCCTGGTCCAAGAGGGACTTAATACTGAGGGAATGAGCTTGACTTGTTGGATGCAAAACATGCTTCAGAGTACAGTCTAATATGGTTTTGGTAAAAGTCTACGTAACAAGTACACTTACATCGTACGTGCAGTTCGCAGTGTGTGGATGTAAGTGCAGAGCTCACTTTAGTAAACACAGCCACAGAACAGGATAGACCGTGCAGATGTAGGATCTTTCTCCAGGAACTATTCTGTATGTAAAACAATTGCAGGGTGGAGAAATTCAATAAACAGCTGGCCTTTGAGGTGACAAAAGACACACTCTCCCTTTTCAAGTTTAATCAGTGGGTCAGATGACCTGGCCTCTACCCTTTGAGCAGAGAAATAACCCTCGTGTGGCTTCCTCATCAGTCCTTGAAAACATCCACAAAAAAACCCTCATACACAAATGCTCTGCAAACACAAACACTTTCAACCTAGATGTTTTCATTTAGACTGTTAAGTCTTGTAAGATAGACAGACATTCAGTCACACTACAGGCTCTTCTTTCTTTGTTTAAAGGAACCGTCTATTGGGACCATTACCAAGCTGGAGTCTAGGACTTCGAGGGCAGAGGGAGGACTCCTCACAAAGCACCATAAATCTACACTGCACCAAGCACTGTCTTCAACTGATAAAGAAGTCTAACATATTCACAAGTGCTGACGTAATTGCATAAATTGAAAATAAGCCCAATTAAAGGCTTCACCAATTTACCAAATTTTTGTTCTTCAGTATATGACTAGTCAAAAGAGACCCAAAGTACAACACTTATGTGAGGCTCTGGGAAACTTAGCAGTGGCTTTCATAATCAAAAGGGTTGGAAACCGCTAAGCCAGATCATTTAAAGAGCAGCCTCTGCCGTGCTGCAGTAACAGCCCTAGAAATCAGGTGCTTTCAGTTAGACCGATAATGCAAACTCAAAAAAGACTGCCAAAAAGAGGGAAAGTAATGATGGTTCTATTTGGTAAAGCAGTCGAGTCCAGACAACAGCAAGGAAGCCGTTTCAAAAACATGTATCCTTAAGGAGCAGTCTCACCTCTGGAAAGAATGATGTCCCATTCCGTGATTAATAACGGGCCATTAAAACCCCATGCTATACTGGACCCCAACCCCTCCTTTTCAAGTATGGAGGACACGGAAAAAGGCATGAAGAGAGGAAGACAGGATTTCAGGGACCCTATGTACAGCCCTTATAAATATCATCTCAGTCTAGGTCCCCTTTCATTTTTTGTGTGTTGAAACAATGTTGGGTGGCAATTTTCCTGTTGTCCCAGCATTTTCGCTGAGGACAAAGGCACAAAGTACCCCACAATCTAAGTTCTGAGAGCCTCTTCCCATCAGGGCTTCTTGGAGACAGGACGCTAAGCCCTTCCACTACTCTGGACCACTTCCTCAAAGTCAGAATAAGTCTGAGAAAGGAAGTGGGTGCTGGCCTTAGAGGGCATGCAGTGTTTTGGCTGAGAGGCCATTCCCTCCCCAACAGAAAGCTAAGGGCAGGAGGCTCCAAGGGATTTCACCACAATATGAGTTTACTTACTATCACTCTTGGCGGGGGAAAGGGAGAGGAAAGAGAAGCAGGGAGGGGAGAGGAAAGAGAGAGGAGGGAGAGCTGAGAAAAGGTTAGCGGGTATTGTATCTCAGGACAAGGCCTCATCATCTTCTTCACGTCCAGCAGCTGAGCCAAGCTGGGAGCTATATGCCAAGGAGATCTCAACTGAGTTTGAGACTAAGTTTTCAACATAAACAAGACCCAATCTTAAATACTAAAAAGAGATTGTTTTAAAACTGAAGGTGAGTAACCTAAGCACCCCTTTTGGAAGAATAAACAAACAACATGTGATCTATGCTAACAATGGAATATTATTCAGCCATAAAAAGGGAAGAAATTGACTAGGCATGGTGGCTCACACCTGTAATCCCAGCACTTTGGGAGGCAGAGGCTGGTGTATCACTTGAGCCCAGGAGTTCAAGACTAGCCTGGGCAAATAGTGAAATCCGGTCTCTATAAAAAATACAAAAATTAGTTGGGCATGGTGGTGCATGCTGTAGTCCCAGCTACTCAGGAAGCTGGATGGGAGGATGGCTTGAGTCTGCTGGGGTGCGGCGTGGGGCAGAGGTTGCAGTGAGCCAAGATCATGCCACTGCACCACCCAGGGTGACAATGATACCTCGTCCCAAAAAAAAAAAAAAAAAAGAAGAAAAAAGAGGCAGGAATAGGGAATTTTGACACATGCTACAGTATGGACGAAACTTGAAGTCATTATTATGCAAAGTAAAACAGGACAATCACAAAAGGATAAATACTGTATGATTCCACTTATAGGAAGTACTTAGAGTAGCCAAATCTATAGAGGAAGAAAGCAGAATGGTGGGCGCCAAGGGCTGGAGGGATGGCGAATGGAGAATTAGTATTCAATGGGTATACAGTTTCAGTTCTGCAATATGAAAATAATTCTGGAGATGGATGAGGGGGGTGGTTTTACAACAGTGTGAGTGTACCTAATACCACTGGACTATACACTTACAAATGGTTAAGAGGGTAAATTTTTATGTTATGTGCATTTTATCACAACTTTTTGTTGTTGTTGTGGTTGGAGACAGAGTCTTGCTCTGTCACCAGGCTGGAGTACAGTGGCATGATCTTGGCTCACTGCAACCTCCAACTCCCTGGTTCAAGCGATTCTCCTGCCTCAGCCTCCCAAATAGCTGGGATTAGAGGCATGCACCACCACGCCCAGCTAATTTTTGTATTTTTAGTAGAAATGGGGTTTCACCATGTTGGCCAGGATGGTCTTGATCTCCTGACCTTGTGATCTGCCCCTCCTCGGCCTCCCAAAGTGCTGGGATACAGGTTTGAGCCACGGTGCCCAGCCCACAAGTTTTTAAAAAACTGACGGTGACAGGAAAGTTGTGGAACCAGACAAATATGGCATTAAGGGATCCACTACCCAAAGGGAAAGGAATATTCCACATAGTGTTGCTGTCAAAAATTCCTGTAAACATTCCCACACGCGAGTCGTCATTACATTGATTACATATCTTCATCCTTCAATGGCTAACCCTCTTCCTCACTCTCCTCAGGAAATGGAAGTGGGGGTGAAACCTCTTCCACACATACCCCCTCTGAAGTGATCGCTTCATGTCACAGGTGCTGTGGGTGGTGGGGGTGTAGGCGGACCCTCTGCAGCTCTTGTTAAAATGGGAAATGACAGGAACTTCTTCTTTTTGCCTTTTCTTTGCCTCACTCTATACTCTCACATATCACCACGTTGGGGACGGGGAGGTACAGAGGTACACAATAGAACACGCACTTCAAACTGCTTTTAAGTTAGTAGGAAAGACAAAATGTGTAGGTGGGGAAAATGTATGCGTTCATGCTTGGGTGTTCAGAAGAAGGCAATGACAGAAACGGAGTGAAGAGTGCTAATATGGGAGGAAAATGATGACTGGGGTCTGAGCCAAAGGAGTTCAAAAGATAGCAGGGAACCACGGCTCACAGGAAAAATGAAGCCGGAAGGTAACCACGGGCAGTGTCCCTGCAGAAGAAAGCCCCTATGAGGATGGGTGCCCACTTCTAAGTTATTGGAGAACAGACGCCCATGAAGGCAACAGAAGAAGGACTAAGGGATAGAAGCGGAATCAGGGCAATATGGTGCTTGGCAGAGGGGGATGCTTTTATTCACTATATTAAACATTTCATATTCAAGAGTGTGGGGACAGAAGCTGCATGTTTGCTAACTGAAAGATTAAACGGGCCGGGCACGGTGGCTCACACCTATAATCCCAGCACTTTGGGAGGCCGAGGTGGGCAGATCATGAAGTCAGGAGTTCGAGACTAGCCTGGCCAGCATGGTGAAACCTCATCTCTACTAAATACACAAAAAATTAGCGAGGCATGGTGCCGCACACCTGTAGTTCCAGCCACCTGGGAGGCTGAGGCAAGAGAACTGCTTGAACCTGGCAGGCAGAGGTGGCAGTGAGCTAAGATCATGTCACTGAACTGCAGCCTAGGTGACAAAGCGAGACTCCGCCTCAAACAAAAAAAAAAAAAAAAAAAAAAAAAAGGAAAGATTAAATGAAGCCCCGGCCGGGCACAGTAGCTCATGCCTAAAATCTCAGCACTTCGAGAGGCCGATCACTCGATCAGGAGTTTGAGAACAGCCTGACCAATCTGGTGAAACCTCATTTCTACTAAATATACAAACATTAGCTGGGCGTGGGGTGGGCACCTGTAATCCCAGCTACTCAGGAGGCTGAGGCAGGAAAATTGCTTGAACCTGGGAGGCAGAAGCTGCAATGAGCCAAGGTCGTGCCACTGCACTCCAGCCTGGGCAACAGAGTAAAACTCCATCTCAAAAAAAAAACACAAAAAACCTAAACTAAATGAAGCCCATTGGGAGTGCCCAGCACATGACTGGACAGAGGAAGCTGGAACTCAGGCAAGAGATCTGGGTTGCAGATACAGATGGAGGGGGCAGAGTGAAATCCCTGACTGAAACAGACCACCAGAGATGTGAGTGGGGACAGCAGCAGGCTGAAGATGAATCCCCAAGGATACAAACCACAGAGGGTGGTAGAGAAGCCCAAAGATACGAGAAAGGTAGAGTCAGGGAGCAATGGGATGACCCACAGACTTCAGAGATGTAAAAGTCAAAACGTGTGGGCTCTGAGGTAGAAGAGTGATGAACACTGCCAAATATAACAGACATCCAATAAGATGGGGGCTAGAAACTGCTTACTGGTTTTGGCAATATAGATGCCCTGAGTGACCTTATCAAGCACTACTTGAGCAGAACAGTGGTGAGGGAAGCCAGAGAGCTTAAGCAGCGGCTGGAGGAGAAAACAGAAGTGAATGAAGTGAAGAGTTAGTATGTAGGCTGTATGCTAACACATCTGGAAGAAAAAGAGGAGATGAATTAGAAAGTACCCAAGGGAAGGCTGAAAAGATTTTTAGGAGGAGGCATGGCCATGTTTACAGAACAGAAAAAGAAAAGGGGAGAGAAGAAAATGGAGAAGTTAAAGAACGGGAAGCAAAAGTTCATGAGGAAGCACAGATCTTTAGTAAAATCGAGGACAATTATCCGCTGGAACAGAGGCTAAGGACTGAGGATCGGTGGGAATGCAGATAAACTCAGAAGCTGGGTGTAGTTGAGGGAAGTCAAACTTGATGCAATTTTCCTGATCAAGTAGGATCTAAGCCACCTGCTTAGAACAAAGGCCCAGGGTACTTGCGGGGGTGGGGAGGGGCACTTGAAAAGAATGATGAAGGTTGAGTCATCACTGAAGGGAATGGGAGAAGGAGCCGGGGGTGTTGAGGACCACCACTCAGAATAGAGGCCACGGGTTTGTAGTTGTTGTTTGAGGCCTCCAAAGGGAGAACATGAAACAGAACCAAATGCAGCAGCATGGTCACAAGAAAGACTGCAGAGAAAGGAGAGGTACATTGTATAATTAGGAAGTGTCTGGGCAAGAGAGAAGCAGGGGCTGACTACAAAGCTGGTGAGATGCAGATACAGAACGTTTGTCAAGAAAGTTGGCTATAAAGGGGGGAAACAGGATGGTGGCTGAGGATACTACAATCAGGTGAAGAATTTTTTTCTTTCTAAATCACCACAGGAGAAGCAACCAAAGGAGAGCAAGGGACTGAACAAAGTGTGGTCAGACCAGGTAAAAGAACATGCAAGAATGTGTTAAGAGGCCAGAGAAGGATGGATCCACCCAGGAAAAGGTGTAACTTCTGTAGGAAGAGAGGTTCCCTGGCAGCCAGGAGAAAGGAAGAAAAGAGATGGCCACACTGAGGGACAGCAGGCACATAAAGATGGCAGATCTTGCAGGATTTTCTCAGCAGAGTAAGAGAAACAGAATGTGAGTGGGAGAAAAGTGGGAAGGGGCTTTCGCTTGTAAAAGTTTTGGAATTGCTGAGAAACCAACATAAGAAGCATGCTTCAATTTTTGCTAAATATCTGCTTAATACCAAGAATTTATATGCCATGGGTCCAGCAGCACCAACTAATCATCTGTGAGATGATTGCTCAGGTCAGGCACTGGCACAGCAGGCAGGAAGGAATAATAAAGGGTCAAGTGACCGCTGGGCATCACTGAGTTAGCACTGCAGGAATGACCCCACAGTCTGGGCTAGAGACAGCACTGAGTAGATAAGGAGGAGCTTATGATTCAGATAAATTAGTAGAGGCCAGGTTCAAGTCATGTGGGTTTGGTTGAAGTAACATAAAGATGGAGTCACAGAAAAGCAACCCATGTTTCAGATTCAATTTCGGTCTTTTTTGTTTGTTCTATTTTCATTTTTCTACTCGTCTTTTTAAAAATTTTCCATGTTTGTGTTTAACTTTAACATATGGAATGAATATATATCATATATATATCATATATATGATATATATTATAAAATGTATAATCTATATCATATATATGATATAGATTATAAAATATATCTATATATATAATATATATATAATATATAGATAAAATAGATTATATATTTTGTAATCTATATCATATATATGATATAGATTATTTATCTTCCATTATGGGTTGTATTTTCTTGCTTCTTTGTATGTCTGGTAATTTTTGGTCAGATGCCAGACATTGTGATTTTTTTCCTATTGATAGTTTTGTTTTTCTATAAAATCAGCTTTGATCTGGGACACAGTTAACTATTGCTTAGAAATAGTTCAACCCTATTTGTTCAGATCTTGCTTTTTAGATTTGTTATGTAGACTAGAGCTATGCTCAGTTGGGCTAGTTATTCACCACTAAGATATGCAAGGCCCTTCTATGTACTCTACCAAATGCTCCATGACTCTTGAAGTTTTCCAGTCTGGTTGGTAGGCAGAAGCATAGTTCCTGGCCCTATGTGAACACCAGAAACAGTTATCTTTGCTCCTTTTGAATGGTTCTTTTCCCAGACTCAGGCAGCTTCTTTACACTGATCAGTTCTCAGTTGACTACTCAAAGTTGGGATAACTTTGTAAATCTCCAGAGTTATCTCTTGGTACACCTGCCTCTTCTCTGGTACTGTATCCCATGATCCTTAGTGGCCTTAGGCTCTCTGGACTCTCAGATCCATGCCCTCAACTCAGGGAGTCTGTTGGGTTCCACATGATTCCCTTTTCCTGTACTATGGCTTGAAAACTCTTTTCAGGCAGTTTGAAAAGAATCATAGGTCTCACCTAATTTGTTTCCTATCTCTCAGGAATCACTGGCCTTTGTTGTCTGATGTATCCAGTGTCTTACAAATCATTGTTTTATTTATTTTGTCCATATATTTTTTTCACGCTGGAAGATAAATCTGATACTTGTTTCAGCATCTTGGCCAAAAATAAAGTCTCCCTATAGGTTTTAAATTGAAAAATCCAATAACTATCCCATTAGTTTAAGGCCTAATAAATTCATGTGTGGCTGACTGGAACAGGGACCCTCAAGTGTTAACTGCCTGCCCTGTCCATTGTTTTATGTGAAGAGTTACTCTACATCATGCCACAATCATCCATCGACACCATTCCTATCTTGACCACTGAGGAGGACAAGGGACATGAACCAAAGATACATGTAAACGAGGGGCATGAAGGTGGTGGCCTCTGAGGTAGCTCAAAGCTTTGCATGGTGAAGACACCCTCTGTTGCATGGGATGGTCTCTTGGAAGTCACTGGGGCTCAGTCCTTGCTGAGTTCTGATGCACTTCCCTAGAGGCCCACTGGATACCCAGGCTTGGAAGTCCTGACATCCAAATGACTGAAGGCCTAAAGAAAAGATAGCATCCATGATATCTCATGTTTTCTGTTCCTTTGCAATTACCCTCATTTTCAAAACTCATCTGTGCACAGTTCTTCTTGGCAGGCTTCATGAGCCCAAGGGATACGGCCATTCACATGGTTTAGAATTAGCCAGGCACATTGGTCAGTGTTGATAATGCAAGATGATCAGAACAGTAAGAAATGTGACCACCCAAGGGACCTGGCAGTGATGGCTATGTTTATGTGTAGCTACCACAACAGGGATAGAGGGCAGGTGCATTGACTACAGGTGATGCTTATCTTTGAAATTTGAAAAAAAGGGAAGCTCTGGGAGAGGGGAAAGAGCATCCAATAATATGTCGAGGACTGCGGGAGTAATTTAGCCATACCAGTGCTCTCTGCCTCACTCCGTGGGCCATAACTGGTGCTGGAAGCAAGAAGCAAATACGTAGTTAGACTCCATTCACCAGGATCACCCCCAATTCCCCTAGAATCTAGGGCCTAGAGAAAAAGAGCCTTTAACAGGATGAAACTTGTCAGACTACCCAGAAGCAGCTAAGCCTAGCATCAGCTCATTGGATTTATATTACCCTACAGGTAGGCAGCATGGAGCAGAGTAAAAAGATTAACCCAAATCCACTCATGTCAATCAACTGTTTGTCAACACATGTTCCCACTTCACATGCAACAAAATTGTAATTTCACCTTCAAAATGCACGATATTTTAATTAATAATCAAAAACTGGATTTAAAATAGATTTAACATAGCACCATTTTTAAGAACGGGGTAGTGGTGAAGTCCTAACTGAAACAACCTAACAAGCAAACAAAACCTCCTCACAGACTCAAGAGATGCCATCTGGTCATTCAAAGACAACAAGCCTGTAAAATTAAAACCATAAAAGTCAACACACACTCTAACTTATAATTGAGAAGATAATTTAATAAATTTAAGGCAAATATCTGGGGAAAAGGCCAAATGCTGTAAAAGTACAAAGCCCAAATGCCATAAAAATATATGGTGAACCAACTCCATTTATTAGTGAATAAATAACAAAATAAACAACTACAGCCACTCCAAATTGATACGCAGCACTTGATCAGGTCATTAGGCTGGTGGCCAAACCTAACAAGCTCCTAGTAACAGGAGGAAAAGGCAGACTACAGGGGCTAATGCAGCCTGACAATGTACAATGCTGGTCCTGGCACTTACCATTCAATCTCTAGAGATAAGAAATGAATAACAAGTAGCATATACAACCTGCTTTTAAAACATTCCTTTTTCCTAGGACCTAGAAACACCTTATAAATATTAACTCATTCTTTTCTCTTTTAGACAGGGTCTCACTCTGTCACTCAAGCTGGAGCACAGTGGCACAATCATGGCTCACTGTAGCCTCTAAACTCTGGGCTCAAGCAATCCTCCTGCCTCTCAAGTAACTGGGAATACAGTAGCATACCACCATGCCTGGATTTTTTTTCTGTGGTGGGGTAGAGATGCTGGCATTTCACTATGTTGCCCAGGGTGGTCTTGAACTCCTGGGTACAAGCAATCCTCCTGCCTTGGCCTCCCAAAGTATTGGGATTACAGGTCTGAGCCACTACAACTCATTTATCTTAACAGAACTACAGGGAGAAGGTTCTCATTGCATTTCTGTATTTGTACTAAAAGAATCACCCAGAGTAGGGGATAGGTTTCAAACATACCCTAAAGAGCAATTCCTTGGGCCTATGGCTGGGTCATGCTATACGGGAGAGTGGAACCCCCGATTCCTTTTCTGTTATCTACCAGCATTCCCATGGAGTACCCATGACAGTGTACATGCCCATGAACAGGGCTGTCTACGCCCACAGTCACCACCCCCATGGCACAGTCGGTCCTCACCAGGAGAGGCAATGTGGTGGCATCAATTAGCTGGACCCTGAAGCAGTGGCTTGGGAAAAGGTATGACATTGGCTCTGGTGGGCAGATGAAGAAATCAGACAACATATTTCCTGTGGCCCAGTGAGCAGGAAACTGGCAAAGCAGCACATAACACGCCTTCCCGACCCAGCCCTGGAATTCTCTCTTACCCACAGCTTTATAGACAATAGCTCCTACCAAAAACACCTAGAAACACAGACCAGTACGTACATAACACCCTCCTAGAATATGACTTTTATCCTATGATGTTGAATAGCTGTCTAGGATTTGAAGCAATGGCTGAGAAAGGGGGCTTCTGTAATCACATTTTTCCAGTATCTTTTAGATGATTCACTGCCAAGTACATGGAAGTAAATGGGGCACCAATTTCCTTCCAAAGTGGGTGGAAACATAGTTTACATCAAATCCTAACACACAGGGAACATAGTTTCCCTATGTATGAAACATAGATGATTCACCACCAAGTACGTGGAAGTAAATAGGGCACGGATTTCCTTCCCCAGTGGGTGGGGACATAGTTTGCATCAGATACTGATACAACACTTTGTGGGTGTGTGCTTGTGTGCATAAGCTCGTGTAACCTTCACGGCAACTCTGGGAGTAGGTATCATTAGTCGCTTGTTTTATACATGAGGCAACCAACCACTGCTTAAGGTCACGCAGCTAGGAAGAACAGGCTGCAGAACCAGGTCCATCGGATCCAAAGCTGATGATCTTCCCCTACCCACCCCACTATCTCCAGCACAGCTAGAGATCCTTAACAGCAATTCCCAGGAAATTTTAACTGTAAGGATTAACACTGACATGAGAAGTTAACTTTTTGGGGGCATTCCGGGAACTGCAGGCATCGCTAAAAGTAAACCTATTATCTGAAAGCAGGCTAAACTTCTGATCCAAACAAATTGAAAAAAATGAAGAGATTTCTTTCCCCACCATGCCCCCGAAAACTCCAAAACAGTGAGACCCTATACTACCCAATACCCAGAGTGGGAGTGCTGAGTAGGATGGGATGCTGAACAGTTCAAGAGAGGCGCCTTTACAGTATCCCATGAAGGGAACGTATTTTCAGTTTTGACTCCAGTAAAGGAGTGATCCTTCTCACTAAAACATGTTTCAAAGTCCCCGCAAGGCCACTGCACACTGCCCAGTAAACACATAGGACAAATGCTCAGATTCAGGATTGCAAACTGAGGCCAGAGAAGGAGGCATAGAGGTGTGAAGTCAGGAAATTCAGACAACAGGGGATGTAGGGCACTGGAGAACCCTGCCCCATCTAAGGAGTTCGAGTTAGAAAACCTCAAAAGCATTCTTCTATGCTGCACACAAGGCAAAACTGGTCTACAGGCTGACTTCAGCCCATGGGTAGTCTATAATCCCTGGTTAGAGAAAGACAGAGGCACAGACAAACAGACACAGCCAGCATGCAGTCAGTATTCTGCATATCAGACAAAAGTCTCCATAAAGGCTGTACTTACGTGTCACCTTCAAGCATTCACAGAGGTGAAGACCAAGAACATAGAAATTAAATATCTCAAATGAGGACGTGTAACACCCGAGGAAGTGGCATGGAAAAGATGTGACAGTTCCCAGACACATGTGAGCAGGGCCCTGAAGCTGTTCCTTCCACACCCTGGCTGAGTGTCCCCACCAGGTCCTCAACAGGAGGAGGGGCTGGAAGGGAACATCAGAGCCCTATGGAATTTTCATTCCTTAATACGTTTAATAAAATCAACATGGCTTTCCTCCCAGAGTTAAACTTCAGTTTTGTCAATGGATTCTTTCTGAAGTCCTAGGTTAGAACCCTTCCAAGCATTGTTATGTTCTCCTGTGCCTGGGTGGATCCCAAGGAGCCATTAGATAAGATGGTGGTATTAGACATACAGTCCTGCCTTTTAGACTTATATATGAGTTACTATCCCTTTCATAATAAATACATTATTCATTTTACAGAGACACCTGAACTCATCATCTGAGTATTAACTACTAAAATCCCCATAATCCTAAGATTTAGATAGGTAAACTAAATGATCAGAGCATCAGAATAGTCTCTGCTGAACAGAATAACCACTTTTAAATCAGTCCCTTCTCTAACATCTCCCTGCTTAAAACTACCCTATTCCTGCCCACCATGTATATGGCTGTTGTTCTCTCTTTCTGTGTAGCAAATACATCCCATAATTCAAACTGTGCTATAAAAATCAGCCCCAGGTCAAAAAGTGAGATTTTGTAGTGGATGCAGGAAGTCATGAAACTGACTGATTCGCTGCCCCAATCACAGCCCTGACAGAGTAAATCTGGGATGTCAGGTCATCACCAGCAAAGAGGAGACCAACACTGATGGAGCCATGCCTGTCTATTAGAAAAACTAAGGAAATCTTCAAATCTTTCTGCAAAAATAACCCTGTTCAGGACAATGCTGAGAAAGTCAGCATGAAGTGGAAGCTGTTACCAAGCTTTCAGATCAGTCAGAGAAACACATACTGGGTTATGTGATCCGTTCTTGGTTCTAAGAATTAGCACGCAGGTGCCACTGGAACCCAAACACTGATAAATATAAGATGAATCAAGTTTCCTTTCACAATCTTTGTTGTCATTTTAAAAAACAGAACATTAATCAAATCTTTTTAAAGGTATATACTATGAAAAAATTGTGGCTCCCATTTTAACTGGAACTACTTTCAATTGCCTTTTCCTGGTCTCAGTTACCCCAGGAAAAAGGAAATGCCTGCAACTTGTCTCCAGTCTAACAGTTGAGGGGTGGCAAAGTCAACATTCCCATCCTGATTTTATCACTTTCAAGCCTGGCTTGAGTCTCCACATTAGCACTGAGTGTCTGCAGACATTAACAAGGCCTGTGGCCTTTTGAGTCTCATTTGCCCCCCTAACAATGCAAAAACTGTAACCTGACCCTCATCATAGCAGTTTAAAAGGTTCTTAAAAGAACACATTTGGGGTTTTTGTCAACTCTTAAAAGACTACACCTAAGCAATACATTCCCCTATATATTTTTTCTCCGTGTGTGTGTTTTTCAACTAGCAAATCTCTCAACCACCAAAACTTTACCTTAATCAAATTAGGCATAATTTAGCACACAACAGTGGTCTCCAAACATTAGAATCAGCCAAGGTACTTATCTAAATTCTGTTTTCTTGGCCGCTTCCCTAGAGATTCTCATTCAGACTGGGTCCTGAGAATCTATATTTTTCAAAATTCTCAAGTAATTTCATTGCTTTAAAACAGATCCTCTTGGCATTTCATATTTTTTGAAGCTCCTGCTCTCAGTACTTGATAAATCCCAAACCTTAGGACTCACATAATGGAAGGATCCACATTTACATGAAACATGAAATATCATCAATTCAATAAGAAACAACCTTCCAAAAGTTACGTATTAAGTCCCTACAAGGTACCCAGATTGAGCTCCAACCTACTTACCTCTCCAGTTATTTAGTAGAGATGTATCACTAACATTTATTAAAACTCCTCAACAAATGATAGTTCACAACTAGCTCAAGAACCAAAGATTTGGCCAGGCATGGTAGCTCACATCTGTAATGCCAGCACTTGGGGAGGCCAAGGCATGTGGATCACTTGAGGTCAGAAGTTTGAGACCAGCCTGGCAAACATGGTGAAATCCCATCTCTACTAAAAATACAAAAATTAACCAGGCATGGTGCTATATGCCTGTAATTCCAGCTACTCGGGAGACTGAAGCAGGAGAATCACTTGAACTGAAAGGCAGAGGTTGCAGTGAGCTAACATCGTGCCACTGCACTGCAGCCTGGGTGACAAGAGTGAGACTCTGTCTCAAAAAAAATAAAAATAAAAAAAAAATAAATTCCAGCCGTACCGAAATTTTCTGACTATATTTTAGATGGGTGAGGTGCTCAAATAAAAGTAATTTCTTAATAATCCATAATTAGAACCGAACTACAGCTAATTATATTTAGCAGTACATGGACTTGTTATAGATTTCCAGACAGTTAATTTGAACTTTTAATGCTTATTAAACTGGGAGTTGCCTCCTGAATTCACAAAAGTGGAGAAAGTCGTTATCATGAATTTGTTGACCCAGTACATTTTGTAAACAAATGAAAATTCCTAGAGGTGGCAACTGACTTTCTTCAAAATCCTATGAGAACTAAGCTTCCACTTACAAAATCTAAGGCAGCCTCTGACATATACAAAGAATGTATCTGTAACCTCAGGCCACTGTTGTCCATGCCCCATACTCCCCTTCAATTTTATGCAGCGGGTCATCCACTGCTGACTTGAGAGCCGAACAGAAATCTCAAGACACCATGATGAAAGAATGATGCTGAAGACAAGTTTCATGGGAGAAGAGAAGAAACAGGTCTTCCTACCTCCCACCTGTCCACTCACACAGGGTGTTACTAGGGAAAGCTTAGGAAAAGGACTACCAAAGCAAGAGGCCTGGAAAACAAAAACTCTACTGTCTTGTTCATTTGAAACAAAAGAGCAGAGAGATAAGGGGTTGCTGGAAATAAAATGGTAGTATAATGAAAACAGATGCTGGAGCAATTAACTTTTCTATCAAAAAATTAAATCATTCTTGTTTTACTCAAACCTCAGTTCCATGAAGAGAATACTACAGCACTATAATTTCAAGGAAAAAAGAATGAAGCTTAAAAACTAACAAATGAGTCAGCCTGTTTTTCAAGAACCTTGAAACTTTTGCCTACAAAAGGAGAATTTTAGTCAGTAAGTGAGTGCCATAGAAATGTCTCTCCTGAGGCTCTGCCCTTAGATCTTGAGCTGTTTTTGAGGTTCAGTTTTTAGTGCTTACAGCACTGACCACTTGCTCAGAAGCATTGTGATGGCCTTGTTCTGCTCAAATCAAGCAAAGGTTTAGCATGAAGCTATCTGTAAGAGGTAGCTCTAAAGCTAGAAACCACCATAGGCTTCTGAGTTGTTTTGGTGTCACTTCCTGACCTTATTTTTATGAGGACAGGCTTATAACAAAAACTGGCTGAGAAAGTACCTTGCCCAGTAAAAATAATCAGAAACAAAAAGAATGATAGTTTCAAAAAAACGACAATTAATTCTGTCACTGTATCACCTAATTGTACATATTTTTTTTCTGATTATAACATACACAAATATGTGTGGTTCCTTCTCCCTGTGGTCATTAAAATTTAAAGCACTGGGCTTTTGAAAGAACATTTAAAAAGATTAACCTAGAAATTGTAAAATATTTTGGTCTGAGGACTCCTTTATAGTCTTAAAAAATATTAGATCTCAAAGAGTTTTGGTTTGTATGGGTTCTATTGATATTTGTCAAATTAGGAATTTAAATGGAGACATTTAAACATATTTATTCATTTACTAAAAATAATAACAATTCAATTACCTGTTAGTATAAACATTTTAATAAAAGATAATTACATTTTCAAACATCCCCCCAAGACGAAAAGAGTGGCATTTATTTTACAATTTGCAAATCTCTTTAATGTCTGACTTAAAAGACAGCTAGATTGTTATACCTGCTTCTGTAGTCAATCCATTGCAATGTTCTAGCTGAAGTACATGAATACAGTCCAGCCTCAGACAGAGTAATTTTAAGATACATATTTTAACAGATTTTTCAGATAATTGCGGATATTCTTAATACTACATAACGTTAAACAAGCAGTAGTTTCTCAAAAGTTGGTTGCAACATAAAACTGTATCAATGAACCTCTCCTACTTTTACATTAAAATCAATTAGTCTACCTTACGCTTTCAAGGGATCCTTGACCCATACATGATTTTATAACATCTCATATTGGCCATGTGAAAATATGTGTTCACTGAATCATTGGAAGTCATCTTCTAAATGCTGACATCTCATAACACAATTTTTAAAAATTACAATTGTTAATAACAACAAGCTCATGAGAAAAGACTAAGTACTGGGAAGTTGTTAACCTCACAATGGTGGATATAAACTTTCCAAAATTCTAATTATGGTTTGAAGGCTCTGATTTTATCACTGGCACCAAATACTTGCAGTTGTTTTCCTTGAAGTAACAGGCTCAGTTCATTTGTCTTTTAGAAAATGTCTGACAGATTTGCAAGTATCATAGTATGGTTTGTCATTTTTTCAAATTAAAAATGGTGTTCCATGCAAAAAGTGGCTAGCTCAGCTAACAACTTAATCACACAAGTGCTTTTCCTTGAGATATGATGGTATTTCAGTATGAAGCAGAAATGCTTTTAGCATATTTCCCATTTTGTCACACAGAATGTTACAAAGATACATAGTCAAGGGTTGAGCTTTAATAACATGAAAAATGTTTACTATTCCATCAAAGGCATTCTTAAGTGAAAATAGCTTTTTTCCTCCTGCAAGTGACCATCAAGAATACAATGATGACTTTATAGTTTGGTGCCATGGTTTTACCCACCATTTCTCTTTTGCACCATTGGGGCAAATGTCAAACAGTGGGGGGAAAAAAGGATGAATCACATCTTCGTATTATAAGGAAAAAAGTTTTGAACTGAAGACTTCCTGAAAATATGTCTGTAACTCTCAGAAATCTACAGGCTCTCACTTTGAGAACGAATTTGAAAATTTCCAACAAAGCCACCACTTAGTTTTTTTCATTCATAGTCAGTCAAAACAAGAGAAGTCGGGACAGTGAAGCCAATGATGACTGGAGTATAAATAGGCAAATATAGCTATCATACCACCCTATGCTGAACTCACTGATTTATCTTCTGAGTTCCAACTTAAGATGTACGTTAAGAGAACCTACTAACAGCAAAACTTGAGCAAATCTTAAACTAAATCTGCCTAGAGCTTTCTGGCCCATTCATATCTGATGTCTGAGAACACTGCACCTTTCCTGGGTGAATGTTGGTCCTCAGGTTTAAGGAGGAGGAACCCAAGAGAAGCCTTGCAAAAGGACATCATCCCAAAAGACAAGACTCTCCGGAGGGTGGGATTATACTATCCTTGGACAGTTTTCCTCTAAGATGAAATAAAGAAAAATAAAATAAAATAAAATAAAACGCTGCCCCCCACAGTCCTCTAGATAGCTGGATGGTATAGAAAAATCTTGGATCTCAGCACTGCAATCTGAGCTTGTGCCTGGGCTCTGCCACTTACTATCTAGGAAAGACCATAGAAAATTAGCATATCTGAGTCTGGTTTCCATTTGCATACTGAGAATTACACCAGCCTCAGAAATTTGTTATAGAGAGAAAATGAAATAATGTATAGCATTATATATACTCATTATATATATTGCTCTCTCTCTCTCTCCCCCTCCCTCTCTCTCTCTCTCTCTCTATATATATATATATATATATATATATATATACATATATATACTCATTATATATTGCTATAATGAGTATATATAGCATTATATACTCATTATTTCATTGAGTATCATGTAGAGGTACTCAATTACTAGGTAAGAGACTATCCTCTACCAGAAAATAAAATAAAATGAGGGCTCCCATTGCTATTTGCTAAATTACAAGACTACTCCAATGTCTGGTCCTAAGAAGCCATTCAACAAATGAGCTGGATATTATGGAGAAGAGGAGTGAGCCTCTATGACATGGGACAATTAGTCTCAATTCTTTAAAAACATCATTTGTCCCTTTCCAATTCCTCTTCTGTATTCCCGCGATTCCCTGTCTTCAGCCTGATAGCCACAACTGCTTAAGCCAGCAAAAAACACACACAAAAACTAAAGTGGTCACTCATTCTTCAGGCTAATATGCCAACAGAATAAATTTTTTGAAGTTAAATTTTTAAAAAATTAAATCAACAAGTTGTCACCAGGCTTGAAACCCGAGAAAGGGATGCTGTAAATCAACTACCAGCAGAGATCCACTTTTTCTCTTGAAAAATGACATGCATCAGAAGTGTTAGATACAGTGGGTAACTGTGGGCTGCAGCTTCAAAGCAGTAACACACACTTCATCTGCCTGTTGGTCCATGTGCCACAATGATTTAGCAGAACACATAATTATTTGTAAATCAGTGGGTTTGACACAAGAAATGTGAGCTAAAAACTGAAGCAGTGGTATAAAAAGAAAAGATCAGACTCTTACTCTGCACCACCATGCACTACCTTAGTAGAGAGAAAAAGCAGATGCCAAAATTCAAGTGCCTTCCCATCGTCTGCCCAGGAGAAATGTATATCCATTCCAAGTTATATATTAAATGTCTCTAATAAGGGAACGATTCAAGGTTTTAGCAGAAGTAAAGGGCCTTTTTTTTCTAAAGAAGCTTCAAATTCACAAATAACAGTTTCCTTCTCAGGGTTTTATTTTTGAAGAAGTTTTTCTTCCCCCAAAACTGGTATAAATTAGAATACCTTTATGTTTGCTTTGGGAACTCTGGGGAAGTAACATGTACACTAAGAACTCTTGTCTTACTATCTTTATAAAGATACTTCTACCATTAATACTTCTGATTTACTTTATTCTTTTAGGAAACTATCTTAAAATTAAACTTTGCAACTGCAAAATGTTATGTAAGTGTTAGTAGGAGATGATCTACTTGTCATTCACTGTGAGTGAGAACTTTATGATGGAACAAAAGGAATTCTCTTACTCACATCTTCCTACCTGCAGTTTTTGACTCACAGCTTATTATTTATTTGGCACTTTAGAAAATCTTTCTGCAGCACTGCACTTTAGTCATTTAAAATTTTTAACTTACCTTTTCATAATACATAAAAATTGAGAATTATGGATAAAATATATACATTTAAAAACCTTCCAGCTTTAATTTGTAAATGAAAACAGGTAACATGTTCAAGTTCAAGTATCGTTTTGATGTCATAACCCAGATTCTGGTTTTTAAAAAGCAGATATTCTTGAAATTTGTCATTTTATTTTACTTTTTAACTTAGTAATGAAAATTTCAAACACATGCAAAAGTGGAATGGTATAATAAACCACATGCAACATATAACCATCACCCAGCTGCAGTAAACAGCTCATGGCTCATCGGTTTCAGCTCTGTCCCGTCCCCTTTGCCCAACTCTGCATTATTCTGAAGTAAATCCCAGATGTGGTATCATATCATCAGTAAATATTTTTAAGTGTATTTCTAATGAATGTTCTTTTTGTGTTAAGCAGCCACAACACCACAATCACACCTAAATAACATCAACAGTTCCATAATACCATCACAGATCCAAGCACTGTTTCCATTTTTTCACTTGCCTCCTGGGAGTTAATGTCTCTTTTATAATTTGTCTTTGAATCGGGATAAAAGGTGGTCCACATATTGCAAATGATTAATAGGCCTCTCTCTTGTTATTTTGTTTCTCTTTCCTTTACCTTTTTCTTCCAATGTGTGGTAGAAGAAATCAAATCTCTTTTCCTGTAAAATTTTCCACAGTCTGGATTTTACTGATTACATCCCATGGTGTAATTTAAAATGCTCCTCTGTCCCCTGTATTTCCACTAAACTGGTGGTTGGATCTGAAAGCCTGGCTGGACTCAGGCTTGATTTTTTGGCAAGACTACCTACTACCTCAACTTCTTGGCAAGATCATGATGTTGTGTGGGCTTGCATCAGGAGACACATCACGTCTGGTTGTTGCTTTGTGGGCCAACCATTTAAGTTTGAGTTTCTCTGATTCCAAGCAAACTTCATTTACTGCAAATTATGTTCTCTTTGAATCATAAAATCTTACACCATATTTCTTAATAGCATAATAATCCAGCTACGTCTTTTTGTTCTCACATAAGATGATGTCACACTTTTCTTTCTGTTGTTTCTCTTCCAATTAAAGCAGTTATGAATTTCATTTTAACGCATTTTCATCTGTTTACATTGTTTCAATCTATTTTTTTTTTTGCCACTCTGCTCTTCCAGTTAAAAACTAATCCAACATAGTGACAATCATATACATGGCTACAATGTCAGCATCTAAAGGCTACATTAAAAATCCAGGGCTGTTTCATCACTACAATCATTTCAATTTGATCAGACTTCAGATCCAGTTCTTAGCTCCAGAAAGACTTAGTTAGAATGGAATAAAGATTGACACTAGGCAGATTTTTCAAAACAATAAATCACTTTTACTTCTGCCTCAGTACCTAGGGGAATTCTGCACATGATGCAGAGTGACAACACCTTTAACAAGATGAACAACAGTGAGGGGTTTCTGATCCAGTTGATAACGTTACACATTGAGATCTGTCAGAGACTTCCACAAAGCAATGATCGTAAAAGAGTTTTTCTTGGTCTATCTAAGTTCAATGAAGACCCCTCACTGTAGGTTTTGGGTATGTTCATCTGTTCTTTTTACCCCAGCATTAAGCATAAACCTGTTCACAGTATACTGTGTCATCAAACTTTGAAGAAGCCACTGTTACCACCAATCCAAACATTATTTTTCAAAGTTTTTTGTGTTCCGTTCTTTCTTCAAACTCCATTATCAAACATTTTGGTGCCAATTTGGAAGATAGTAAACCATCTGGTGAAACAGTCCCTGGCATACAGCAAGCACTCAGATACTAATGCACAAGTAATATATTAGCAAAATGGGTGTTCGGTAAGTAAACCTTCAACATAGTTTTGGTTGGTTCAATAAATTATAATCTATGAGCCAAAGTCCTTACATTCTAATGCTCCACAGAGCTCCCTCTTTATCCATGTGCCTGTCTTCCACCTGGCACCTGGAGCTACATGTCAGGCCCAGGCATCTTTCCAAACTCCGGAATCTTATTTCCAATTTCTCCCAGACATCACAACTTAGATTTCCCACAAGCACCCCAAACTCCACTTGTCCCAAGCTGAATTAATCATCTTCCCCCAGTTTCTACCCCAGTAGATGACTCTGAGGTACCATCTGAGCATCATCTGAGACTCCCCTTTCTTCATCCCCCATATCCAATGGATTGCCAATCCCTACTGATGTTACTACACAGACATCTCTCAAAGCTGTCCCCCTCCTCTCCACCCCTACATGTTCCAACTTAATTCAGGCCCTAATAATCTTGCCCAGAGACAACCTTTTGAGTCTCTTTAATGGCTCTCCACACCTTAAATCTACTCTTATGAACTAACACCCCTTTCCCACCCTTGAACTTACTGCCACCAAATCAGATCTCTGCTTAAAACCTTTCATCGGTACCCCATCGTTTCTACTAGCCTAAAAGTGGTGTGAACGTGCAATTTGTTTCCTGACCTATCACCCTTTTGAAAGTGAACGGTGGCACTGTTGTATAATTATTCTGGTGTAACCAACAAACTCAGCCTGTCCTGAGAAAGCCCACACATAAGCCCTCCCAAATTTCTGGCCACATCCCACCTTCCCACTCCCCCATCTTCAGCTCCTCCATAGCCCCCACATTTAGCACCTCCACACTCCTTTTCACTTCTTGTACAAACTGTCTCCCCATCTTAAACTCTGTTCCCCTCTAGGTATCGTCCTATTTATCATTCAGACTTGCTTTAAACATCACCTCCCCTGACAAGCTTTCTCTAAATCCTTCTAGCCAAATTGATTACATAGTCCCATGTGCATTGGACTTATTCCTGCCATGGGACCTGGCTCCCTGCAGTGCACACATAATATGTATCTACCTTCCCTCCTATGAGCTCCTGTGAGAGTGTCTATGTCTTGTTCATCTTTATCTCTCCAGCATCTATGACGTGATTATAGGTCTGCACCCAGCATATTTTTCTCATGTCATTTCCCAATCGTGTCTTACATTTAACAAAAATGTTTTTGCCTGAGCTAATTCAGTATAATTAATGAAAGATGAAAAAATGAGAGCAAATGAGTTAAGTAGCAGTCAGTAGCCCCAATACCAGTCCTGTATATCATAGACCACAGCTCAATTTAAGTAAATTTTTTTAAAGGCGAGCTTGGAGATTATAGAATGTGAGCTTATGGCAGAACCTCCATAGGAGATCATGAGAACAGGCATGGAGATAAGCCAACATTATGCCAGTCACTGTCCAAGAAATTCTTGAGGCTTCTTGCATAAAGTAAAGTCTTTTCTTTTTTTCTGAGACAAGGTCTTACTCTGTCACCCAAGTTGGAATGTGGTGGCACGATCTCAACTCATTGCAACCTCCACCTCCCAGGCTCAGGCAATCCTCCCACCTCAGCCTCCTGAGTAGCTGAGGCTACAAAGTGTGCGCCACCACACCTGGTTAATTTTTGTATTCTTTTGTAGAGATGGTGTTTCACCATGTTGCCTACACTGGTCTCACACTCCTGAGCTCAAGTGATCTGCCTGCCTCAGCCTCCCAGAGTGCTGGGATTACAGGCATGAGATACCATGCCTGGCCTAAAATAAAGTCAATGTTAAGATAAAACAAACCTGCTGAGTATACAAGATGGTACCAAGGCAGGGATAGGGGAAATGACTGGGATCTCCTTGCTATGACAATAGGAACATGGAAACTAAAGCCCCACTAACATACCTTCACATAGTACTTCATAGTTTGCAAAGCACTTCCCTATCTATTATATCATCTGACCTTCAAGACAATCCTGTGAGGCAGACTGAGGATCAGCCAACATTTCCTGAGCTTTGACAATGCCTACAGGATGCCAGGACAGTGCCCTTTTCATAGTCCAAAACACACTGGGCAGGCCTGACCTTACACTGCTTTTCTATGAAGGCTTTCAGTATCCAAGATGGGAACCAGAGCTCCTAATGTTTGACAGCCAACCTGTCATATTATGGCTGGGCATAATCTAAGGTGACTTCCAGGAGCAAGGCCAAGCTAGGGACATGCTCACAGTGCCAGGCCCAGGTTTCTGTCACAGCTGTGGCAGGCACATGGGGAGGGGGGCTCCATTTCCTTCTTACTTAACACAAACAGAGAGGCAGCCATCACCTCCTCTGCATGTGACAAGGGAGCAGTGTTTTAAAGGCAGCAGCAACGAGCAAACTCAAGCTGAGCCCCAGTCTAGGAGCCAAACTGAAAAAACAATGCACCCACAGAGACACAGAGAACAGATCTGGGGTTCCTAAAATATACACCACCCATAGATTTCAACATTAAAATGTCAGCATTAGAAGTCTATTTCTCATGGATAAAGCGGGTCTTCCAGCATCTTTTAAAATATGCAAACACACCTAAGAGGAGTAGAGGACTAAGACATCAATCTCTATCACTTTAGCGTGAATTAGCCTATGAATTCACTGTGTTCCTTATCAGCAACTCTTTCCGGACAGGGACCACTGGACTTCCCACTGCAGTAAGAGACAACTGTAGGCAGAAACGGCTAGCTTAAAGCAAAGGTGGAAGTGCCAAAGGCAAACTCATCTCACAATTTTACCCAAGGTCAGCTCTTAAAGAAACAATTGCAATGACCTAGTAAGAACTCACCCCCTGTATGACTTACTATTTCATTCTTATCACTGACACCAAGAAATAAATTCAATGAGAACAACTAGATGTATTTGGTAAGCATTTAGTCCTAGAGAGTTGGCATGGCTCTAAAAATGTCACGTAATGATTATGGCACAGTCTGACCTGGTCTAACATGCATCACCTTACTTCACTGGTCCCTTATAACTTAATGCAGAGAGGTGATTCAGCTCATTCAGAATCTTACCCACTCCTCCTTCTGGCCTCTTTTCTCACTGTGGTGTTTCTTTCTACCATAGTTGATCCATGTTCTATGTGCATGATGACAATGTTTTATCAACAATGTTCCATAACACTACATTCATTTTATTTGACCAGGCTAGAAACAGATTCATTTTTCTCTGTACATTAAAGATACCAAGCAAAGCAAAAAGATACGGAGTAATTGGAACTCTCATACATTGTTGGTAGAAGTGTAATAAAACCACTTTGGAAACCATTTGGTTTAACATACACCTACTTTATTACCCGCAATTCCACTCCTATGTAATCAACCAAGATAAATGGAAGTGTTATATCAAGAAAAATTTATGTGTAAGAAGGTTAATAAAACCATTGTTCATAATAGACAAGAACAGAAAAAACCCCAAAAGTCCACCAAGAGGAAAATGGGTAAACAAATAGGTGCTACATTTATATAATGGGACTTTACTCTGAAACAAAGTGAAAAAAATACTGATATAGACAATGATATGAATCTTCTTGAAAGTATGCTGAGTGAAAGAAACCAGACATAAAAGAGAACATACTGTATATTTCCACCTAAATGAACTTCTAGAGTAGGTAAAACTAGCCTATGGTGAAATAAAGCACTTTATGTATTGCCTTTGGGAGCAGGGGATTAAAACAGGTACAGGGAAATGTTCACAATAACAGAAATGTCCTATATCTTGGATTGGACTGTTGGTTACACAGTTATATGCATCTGTCAAAATTCAAATTGTTCACTTCTGATCTTTCATTTCACCCCCATATGAATTTTACCTCCATTTAAAAAATACATTGGATGAGAGTATAGGGAGTATGGTAGCCAGAGATAGGATCAGAATCCCTTGCAGGTCACAAATGAGACAGAGATTACGAAGAACATATAACTGGATCCCTAAATTTCTTTTGTAGACATTCATGGGCAAACTAAAAGTTGGCACAAAATCAAAGATCTAAAGTAGAGTTCCACAGTCATGAACAAAAAAGAGGCAAAATGCATTCAGCTACAATGACACTGGATAAAAACAAAAACTTGGTGACTGTGTTAAATGAAATGTGAGATTGCCAGATTTAGCAAATATATTTAATTTGGCAACCTGAACCAACAGACCACTGGGCAACAAAATACTAGCCAGCCCAACTTAAGAAAGTGATTCTTTTAAGCATCTCTTATAACATGCTCTTTTTAATAATTTCCATGATAGAAATTCCTACTGAGTATAAACCGAGATTACATGTATTCTGGAAACCACCCAAAACTCATTCTTACCTTCAGTGAAACTCCCTGTAAGGGTTATTACCACAAATACTTTCCCTTCTGGCTCAAGATCCACCTAGAAAGAGAAAAAAAAATTGTATATTATATTTTAGTATTAAAACACTTTTTGTCGGCCTTAAACAACTCATCACAGAAAGGCCTAATATGTAAATCACAGCCACAAATCAAATAAATCGAAGTCTTTCATTAAACAGTAGAGGGGCAGGGGAACAAGTAAAACCTCAAAAAACTGTAAAGATTGAAAAGCAAATCTAAAAGAAACTGCATTTTTTTCCGTTTCCTTCCTCTTGAATTTTATTCTCCCCCATTTTTGGCTTATCATAATATAGAGAGGCATTCCATATACTTGGTGATTGTTTTTGAGACGTCCATATCTTATGCATATGGCTTATAAGAGCAGCATTTTACTAAGCCACATGGCAAGAATATGAAATAGAGAAATAATGAAGATACAAGGTAATGAACACATGTAGCTTGGTCAACTGCAAATCTTTAGTTTTATGGAGTAAATAGTATAAAGAGTCTCTGCTGTATATTTCTACCGAAGTCTAGGCAATCTTAAGGAAGCACTGGGGAAGGGAGTTTAGGAGCCTTGCATTCACTACTCTTTTTGTTTGTTTGAGAGGGAGTTTTGCTTTGTTGTTCAGGCTGGAGTGCAGTGGCACGATCTCAGCTCACTGCAACCTCCACCTCCTGGGTTCAAGCAATTTTCCTGCCTCAGTCTCCTGAGTAGTCGGGATAATAGGAGTGTGCCATCACGCCTGGCTAGTTTTTTTATTTTTTAGCATAGATGAAGTTTCACCATGTTGGCCAGGCTCATCTCAAACTCCTGACCTCAAGTGATCTGCCCACCTCAGCCTCCAAAAGTGCTGGGATTACAGGCACGAGTCACAGTGCTGGGCTGCTACTCTTGACTAGTCATGGGAGTATCAACATAACCTGAAATTACCTATCAGCTGAAATATCAAGACATGCATTCTGCAAGCCATGCAGCTTGAAGTCTTCTCATGTGGTCTCATCCTCCGCATATACTCCAGTTTCCTAAAGACCCCATGCAGCATGGCGCCCAGGATGAACAGCGCCCTCCGGCTCTGTTCTGATCACCACTAGCTTAGGTGGGCAGACTCCCCTCTTCCTGCTGGATGCTAACTTCACTATCCATGAACACCTCTAGGCCTTGCATTATGAGTCTCCTGTGGACTCAAATACATGAATTCACAATTGTTCTTGAATAAATCTTTTTAGATTCAGCCCCTGGCTCCATTTTTATTTTATTTTTCTCTCTTTTTTTTTGGCTGTGGCTCCATTTCTGCCTTTGACCTGTCATCTGAAGAGGAGCTTGACCTATAGAGAAGCTTGAGTAGAGACACGGATGATCATTTTTGGTCAAATAGGTAAATTTAAATAAGCTGCAAATAAGTCACATGGTACAGTAGAAAGAGCCCCCTACTACACCAGGACATGAACTCTAGTCTGATTCTGCCACAGCTGGCTCTGGCCACTGGACAAGGTCCTTTACCATGCTGAGCCTTACTCTTCCAATCTGAAAAGTCTATGACATCATTATTTAGCATTTCTTTTTTTTCTTTTCTTTTTTGAGACAGGGTCTCACTGGCTCCCAGGCTGGAGTGCTGTGGCACAATCATAGTTTACTGCGGGCTTGAACTCCTGGCCTCAAGTAATCCTCCTGCCTTAGCCTCCCAAGTAGCTAGCACTATAGGATGTGACACCATGCCCAGCTTGCTTGCTTATGTGACACCATGCCCAGCTTATTTGCTTATGTATATATGTATGTCTGCAGGGAAGTGTGTATGTATGTAGAGACAAGATCTCACTATGTTGCCCAGGCTAGTCTCAAACTCTTAGGCTCAAGCAATCCTCCCACCTCAGCCTCCCAAAGCACTGAGATAACAGGCATGAGCCACTGCGCCTGGCACTGACCTAGCATTTCTAACATAGCCTCCACACATGAGGCTGGATTGACAGCTCATTGTAGCCTCGACCTCCTGGGCTCAAGTGATCTTCCTGCCTCAGTCTCCCAAGTAGCAGGGACCACAGGCACATGGTAACATGCCTGACTTAGATAGGGGGTTTCATCATGTTTCCCAGGCTGGTCTCAAACTCTTGAGACCAGGCAACACCCCTGCCTCAGCCTCCCAGAGTGCTGGGATTACAGTTGAGAGCCACCATGCCCAGCTGATCTCAAAGATTCTTAACAGTACTATTTGCTTTTTTTAAAAAATCATATCTACCCATGACAAAAGCTCCCTAAATGCACTGGACTTACCCTAGGTCACCACCACACCCTGACTGTATACTTTTCCAAAATAAAAGATGCCTGCTTTGTTCCAATTCAGAAAGCTTTACCTGTATAACAACCTATTCTTACAATCCTCCCTTTCTCTGCACAAAACCTGTTATCAACGTGGTTACCACACTATAAATCACCTCCCTGTTCAAATCAGCTACTTGCATCATGACTACTGTTAACAATATCCTCTTAACTATCTTAACACCACTTGTGAACCTTTATAGAACAGCTCCGAAAATAGAGCTCTCTAGAGAGATGACTAAACAGGATATCAACCTCTAATTGTCTCCACTCTCTGCCTTGACTTGTTTCAAGTCAAAAATATGTTATTTTTAAAAGCCACTCCCTCATCTTCAATATAAAGGCCTACCAGAGAATACATACATACACATACATACGACCTCACAACATGAACTACTGCTGGCACAGGCGGAGTTACTGCCTGGCCGCCTCCACCGTCCTGCAGCCCACAGCCAGCCCGTAAACTCCCTTCAACACTTCCCTGAGGGCCTGCAAAGGCCTTTCCACCTTAAGATGGCTCAGGAGCTCCTCTGACAGACAGCAGGAGACTCCACCACTTTGAAGCAGGAGCTCTCACCAGTAGAACAGGTTTCCCTCTGCATTTTTGACCCATGCCACCCATCGTGGTGGAAAAGCCGGATTTAAGCACAGTCTTAAAGTGTTGTCCATCTTGGGCCGATGTGGTGAGACACTGAACCTTAGAATAGGGTTTTACAAACTGCAGGTTGAAACTTTTTAGAGAGACATGAAAGCAATTTAGTGGATTGCACACAATAGGGATTTTTTTTTTTTTTTTTGAGAGGGAGTCTCCTCTGTCACCCGGGCTGGAACACCTCCGGGGTTCAAGTGATTCTCCTATCTCAGCTTCCCACATAGCTGGGACTACAGGCACGCACCACCATACCCAGCTAATTTTCGTAATTTTAGTAGACACAGAGTTTCACCGTGTTGGCCAGGCTGTTCTCAAATTTCTGACCTCAGATGATCCGTCCACCTCAGCCTCCCAAAATGCTGGGATTACAGGTGTGAGCCACCGCTCCCAGCCCACAATAGGGATTTTTAAGTAGAATAAAAACAGAACAGAAAATATAAACATGTCACAGGTAGTAAGGAAAAGCACTGTTTCATGTAACTTTTGTGTGTAGTTTTGTATACATATAAGAGGGTACATGGGGTTTTAATGTGAAGATGTATTCCTTACTGTGTTACAGAGAAAAAGTTTGAAAAACATGGCTTTGGAGGTTATCCATTCTTTCTAACCACTAGTAATGGGCTGTTATCATTTATTCACGGTGGTTGCACAGCCAAGTCACTACTTTAACAGCTGGCCTATTTCATTCCTGTACATCATAGACAGATCTTTCTCTATGAACACAATTGCGTCAAGATAATAACTTCCACTCATTTACCTTAGTTTTGTCCTCCACAGCTCCAGTGGACACTGTCTCTAGCTAGAATATCCATTCCACCTTCTGGGAATAACACTTGAGCTTTATCTGAGAACTACTCCTCCCTCACATGTAGTCCAAATGGCTCATCTGGGATTCTGCCCCTAGCACCAGAGTAGACATGTGACCAGGCCCAGCAGGTCAGAGCACTGAACTCTGCACAGCTGGCCTGGAGCAGGCACATTCCTTCCATCTGGCTATCAGTATAACTACAACTCCCTACCCTCAGCATCTACTGATTCAGGTTTGGGCACAAAAATCCAAGTAGGTCCAACTAGGAATCCTGGATCTACAAGGAAGGGACAAGATCTTGCTTCTGCTAAACTTCAGTCTGGAAGGACACAAACTTGGGGGTGTCTGGCACTTGTGTGGTCCCCTCACTGAGCTACACAATGACGCCAATAAAGAAAGGGAACTGAGGGACAGGAAGAGACCAGCTCTTCATGACATCATTTAAACCCTTAGATCAAGACTTGCTTGATTCTTTGGGATTTTTTTTTTATTATTTTAGCCTATAAATTCGTTTGGTCTCAGTCAGTTTGAGTAGAGGTTTCTATCACTTGCACTCAAAAAACATATCCAAATTGTCAGCCAAAGGGAATACGTCAAATATTTGACAACAATTATCACATCCCTCTATACCTTCTAACATCCATGCCATCTCCTGCAGTCTGCCTTCCTGTGCCCCACCAGCTCTGAAACAGCTCCAGCAACTCTTATCACGTCCTGCTTCAGATACAAAGATGTGTCTGTCTTCATCTCAGTTGATCTATCTGCTGCATCTGATCTTGACAGCTTCCTCTTCATGAATCTCTCATTCCTTGCTTCCAGGACATCACCCTTACCTGGCCCTCCTCTCACTCCCGAGCCCTGTACCCAGCAGTCCATACCAGAAGCCCAGCTCTTCAGCATATACATGCAATCGCTATCAGATCCCAACAAGCCCACTCTCTAAGTATCTCCTAGATCCACTCCTGCTCCAGTCCTACTGCCGTGGCTCATCTGGCCTCCCTTAATGGGCTTCTAGCTGGCTTCTATCTCCAGACGACCATCCTCCAGCTGCTGCCAGTGACAAGTTTCAAAAATTAAAATCTGGCCATGTGGCTTCCTAAAGTAGAAACCATCCATGTTTCCTCTCCTTTCCACGATAAGGTTCAATTTATTTTGCCCAACACATAACGTTAGACACTATACCCCTCCTACCTTTCAGCCTAAGCTCTTCCCACCACTCCAGCTGCATACAACCTGTATCCCCATCTCTTAATTCTTGTACATGCTCCAGGGAGGCATGTTATTTCATTTATTCTGAGAGAGCAACCAAACGTGTTATGAATCAAGAAGCATACTGGGGAATATAGTCAAAATTATGAAAATTACACATTACCCATCTGTAGCTTATTACCCAGTGATTTGAGGCATGTGATCTTTCTGGCTGGAAATGCTTTCTTCCTTTTTTTAACTTGTCAGACTCCTATGTGTCCATCAATTTGGGACCTACCTATATATGGGGACCTTCCCAAACCTCTTTTAGACAGGTAGACAACTGCACAACTGTTATGGAGACCACTGCTGAACCCACATCATGTTAATAGTCATTATGTCCTGTCCCTGAAGACCCCACCTTGCATATAAGGGGACAGAAAATGCTTTGTGGAACAAATAAGTAAATAAAATAGATCTGGGTATCCCAAACTCTTTCAGCAACTTCATGTAGAACATGATTTTCTCCTCCTTCACCATTCTGGTCATTTCCTGACCCAATTTCTCCACACCCCCATTAAAGGGTGAAATCAACCTGAGTGTGTGACCTGACCTTCTCAAGTGAGAGAGAGATTATCACTAACGTTGATCTTGACAGTGACACTGCCCGTTACCGAGGGAGCGAGACCGCATGGGCGCTCTGAGAAGCCTCAGTGACCCAGGCTGAGCTTACAATCAACTAAAACCTCTGCATCTTTTCTACGTGCTATAAGGCTTTGCTTCCCACACCCTGTGCTTGTGCAGTGGGTAGGCTCAAAACCTTCGCAAAAACCTAAGTGCTTCATTTTTCTGTTCTGCAATATTTTGGCTTGTTGTTCCAGGTCGCAGAGTTCACTGGATCCCAAATTCAGTCACAGTTCATTCACTCCCTTTCTCAGTTTTATGGATCCCCAAGTCAAGACCTCAGGCTAGCTATGTCATCAGCTAAATGCACTGACAGAGTGTCCAAAAGAACAGAGCTGACATCAGTCTAGGGCAGCCTCACACAGAAATGAACGCACTTAGTATTCTTACTGTAACAGTCATTCAAGGAGCGATAAATACGCTAACCCCCTGCCCTACAAACCACTTCTCTTGGTAAGAAGAACAACTCTTGGGCCCTTGTTGAAACCCAGAAAGCACTGGTCTTTTAAAAAATGTGATTCTTATACACAAATAGACAAATGAACAAAAGTATAAAAACTCAGTGTCAACAAATGGTGCTAGAACAACTGGATATCCATACCCAAAATAATGAATCTCAACCCATATGTTGTAAGTTACACCTAAATTAATTCAAAACAGCTCAGAGAACAAAATATAAACACAGCTTCAGCCTTTAGAGTTCTTTATGTTGTTTCTACTATTCTGTTCTATACTCTGAGTCCCCGAAGATCAACCCTGTGCCTGGTTCACAGCAGCCACTTGGGAAAGCATTTCTTGGCTGAATGGTTCCCAACGTGCATCCTCAGAGCCATCTACCTACTGAGTTCTCATGCCAAGTAATCTCTTCCTCAGAGAGTCATCACTGTTGAACTCACATGAATCACTATGACCTCAGATACTACACTCCCCATCTGAACTTATCCCCTATCTCCCACCTTGTGGCTGAGTAATAGCAATGCCAGAGAAGACCTGGGTCCTGGTGCTCTTCCCTGACCAGTTTGTGACATCAGGAAGGCCATTCAACCTCTTTTACCATAAAATCACAGAGAGGGATTCAATATATAGATTCCCAGGCCCCACAGGTGATCTACTGATTTTAAATTTTCTGGGGCAAGGGAATGGGGTCTAGGCATCTGCTGTTTTAAGTTCTGTGAGTGACTCTGATATAGCCAGACCACGAATCACCATCTGGGAAGGCTAAGCTAGGTTCTCTCTAAGGGACTGATTCTAGCTTTAAAGGGCTCCAGTCCCGTGTTTCCTCCTAAAGGTTCTAGTGGTCATCACTGAATCACTAGAACCACATTCTTCTGGGTTCCCAGGCTTAAAATCCTGGAGCCACTCCGACTCAAGGCACTGTGACCGTCTGTTTTGCCCTTTGTTCCTTCCATCACTCTAGGATCCCTGTCACTACAGGACTCCTCCCTCATCCTTTCTCCTTCAGTCATGGGACATACCATCAAAAACCACCAGGCTTTTCTAAAGTGCTACTCTCATCAGCTTCCCCTCCAAAGCCTCCACTGGCTTCCCAGTGTCTTCAGAATAACACACCCTGCTCTAGCTGGGCTCCCCTTTTGCTGCCTACTCACTCATCTATCCAAACTTCGTTTGCAAAATTCTCTTCCTTCCATTGTCACTTTGGAAAGTTAAAATATAAAAAGAAGAAAAAAGAATCCCTTTTTAAAACCCGCTCTCCTAGCCAGGCCCGTCTCCTGGCTCTATCATTCGGCCACACCTTTGCGCATGCCGTGTTCTCTCCTTGGAAAGCCTGTCCCTTTTCACCGCACCTATCCATTCATTCATTCATTCAAACCTTTACTGAATGATTTCCAGGGTCGGGACAATTGCCAGGTCCTCAAGATTCCCCAGAGGAGCTACTAGGGCTGCAGGTTGAATGGGTCACTGAGCACAGAAGATGACGCAGCTTCAGGAGCTGAAGGAAGAAACTGGTGCCAGAACTTGGTATTCACATTGATCCTTCTGGTCTCAAAATTTACATCTCAACTATTAACATCTTAACAGTTATCTATATCTTGAACAATTACTTACATTTTCATACACATATCTCATCACTTGCAGTAAGTCTATAACCTCCATTCCAGCAGGATCTGACATTACATTCCCAAGGGGCCTAGCAGAGTTCCTTGAACCAAGTAAACACTCAATACATATCTGTTGAGTTGATCTAAGAGCTTAATAAGGTCATCCGACCACCTCAATTTCCTCACCTATAAAAATAGGAATGGTAATATTTACTACAGAATTGTCCTACATGATAGCACTTTGTAAAAAATAAAAGCACTCCAAGATGGCTCCAAGGAATACCGGTGACATATGGATGACCAGGGCTCACTGCTTAGAAATTATAATCTGCTAGCTTGGTGTACCGGCTGGATCCCCAGCACAGCCACTCCTACATCCTCAGCCAAAGTTTGCTTTTCCTTGGCATCACTTTGCAGGAGCTGGGCAAGTACTTATATCCCTGGCTGAGTCTCCCTGCCCATGAAACAAGAGCTGTCTAAAAATGTTCTAGCTCTAATGTTCCATGATTCTAAACAGACTTGGATAAAAGCCTGCACACAGGACTCAAGAGAAACACTCATTTAATTAACTGGTAATAATTTACAACCATTTCCCTTCACAAAAGCCATTAGAATTGATCACAGACAGGAAACTTCTAGCTACATAATATTCATTTCAGCCTGTAATAAGCAGAGGGATCTAGCATATTAAAAGAAAAAAACAACTTTTTGGGCAAAGGTAGAAGGTTCATCTAGACTCTATAAACTTTGAGCAAACCTCTGTAATAGGGAAGTTGACAAAATTTAAATTCCTTGCTGGATGGCTCTTTTCTACAGCTTTCCTAAGTCTTACTCTAGGGATAAATAACAAAGGAAGCTAAAAACATAATAAAGCATTTCATGATTCTCTTCCACCTGAAACTGTCAGGCTTAAAAATGAGCATTCAAATTCCTAATATATATATATATATATATATATATATATATATATATATATATATATTCTAACCAATTTCAAATTCCTAAAGAAAAAAAAATTCTACAAATAACGTAACAAGAAAAATGAGATTGTGTTGGGTTGTTTTTGTTTTTGTTTTTGGGGGTTTTTTTGAGACAGAGTCTGGCTCTATTACCCAGGCTGGAGTGTAGTGGCACAATCCCAGCTCACTGAAACCTCTGTTCCCTGGGCTCAAGCCAACCTCCCAGCTCAGCCTCCCATGTAGCTGGGATTATGGGTGCACACCACCACGTCCAGCTAATTTTTGTATTTTTTGTAGAGACGGGTCTCATTATGTTTCCCAGGCTGGTCTTGAACTTCTGCGCTCAAGCAATCTACCCGCCTTGGCCACCCAAAGTGCTAAAATGACTGGTGTGAGCCACTGTGCCTGGCTGAGGCTGTGTTCCTAATAATAAAAATAACAGCTATGTCTTGAGCTTGGACAACTGCTAAGTGCTTGACCTACATTATCTCTCACCTTCACCACTTGTAAAGTTAAGTATTACCAACACCATTGCACAGCTGGAAAACCAGAGGCTCCATGAGGTTACTGAATTGGGTGAGGTCACACAACAGTGAAGGTCAAGCCAACATTCAGATGCTGGGAAGATCCCACGCTGGTGCCACACCAGCCTCCCTTGAGGCTGCTCTGACTGCATCTCCTTGAGGTCTGTCTGCTGTCTTCTCTCTGCCTAAAGCCTGCCTGCCCTGGCTTCTGGCACATGAGGTCATCACATCACTCATCCTCCTGGGATCCCAGCAAGACTCATGCCATCAGCACCTGAGGCTGCTCCCGCCTCAACTCCTTACTGCCAAGGTCACTGGGAGTGGCACCAGTCTGATGTGCCACTGGATGGCTCTCCATGGGGGGCCTGAGGCAGGAGCTGCTAAGCAAGTCTGTGCTGGGGCAGGGAAAATGCAGCAGGCAGTTTAGGCACCATTAGTCAGCTGCCTGGAGAGTCTGAGTCAGTGTCACATGCTGCAGACACACAATGTGTCCCCTGATGTGGGAAGGATTTTAAAGGAAAAGAAGTTGCATGAAGCAAATATTACGTTCCTGCTAATCTTCTACTTTCATCTCTATTCTATAACAATCAGACTAGGTGTTATGTGTTAAAAGCATACTAAGTGGTATCACAGATTAAAAACTTTCAGAAAACGATGATGGCAAAAACCGAAGAGAAAAGTAGGGCTTATCAAATCTGACTACTTTCAAATGAAGAAAAACACTGTCATTACTTTAGTGATTAAAGCATTGGTTCATCCTTTACCCTGCTCAATCTGGATCCTATGTGAGGTCAGAGGGGAGGTGGGAAAAGGGCCCCAGGCCACGATCACAACTCTGACATTGCCTACCTGCCACTAGGGGAGGTCACCCGGCTTCTGCATCTCAAAGACAGAGTACACTAAGCCTGTAAATCCTTTTTTATCTAATATTCTAAGGTTCCAAGTCCTAAACATTTTCTGAACTTTAAAGAGCAAGTAGGCAAGTAGGCATCTGAAGACTATGAAACAAACTCTAAAATACATCCCTACAGCTCACAGTAATTATTCCCTCCTCCCAGCTGAACATATCCACACGGTTGCTATAAATTTAAACTTAGAATTATTTCAACTCAGATCCCATTACCCCCAGGTTCTAGTATAAGAAGTGCTATCTTCTGGCAAAAGTAAAACTCTTTTACATTAGAATAATTTTTCAAGGTTTTTCTGCCCGTAATAAAAAATCATGAATAGTCAAGTTGAATACCTCTGAGAACTAAACTATTTTTTCTCTAACAAGTAGGCAGCTAAGGGTAGAAATGGTCTCATGTGTGCTATGGTGTTGTGTATGTGTCTCAATCTTTGATTCCAATATCTGAAGAATCAAAAATATAATTAACTGAAGGATGCCTTAGACTCTTCAAAACACTCCACTGCAATTCCTTCTGCTTAAATTCTCAGATAATGTAATTCTGTGCTGGAAGGCTTACCTGATACCTCCTCTGTGAATGAAGACAGAGGCTCTGAAGAGACCAAGCCCAGCCCATCAGGTCCAGAGCTTCTGGTGCTCCTAATGGGCCCAAAGGGGTGGGCTGAGTTCTCCTCCAGAAGTCAAATGTCCTCTCTGCAAACCAGGAGAGAACTCTTGGAATAGCACTAGGCTGCCAGGCAGGACTCGGCTCTCCAGAACTACGAAGGGGTCGGCTGCCGTGACTTATGCCTGAAATCCCAACACTTTGGGAGGCCAAGGCAGCAGGGATCACTTGAGTCCAGGAGTTCAAGATCAGCCTGGGCAACATAGGAAGACCTCATTGCTACAAAAAATAAAAAAACAGCCAGGTGTGGTGGCATGCACTTGTAGTTCAGCTCCTTGGGAGGCTGAGGTGGGAAGATCACTTGAGCCTGAGAGGTCAAGGCTGCAGTGAGCCATGACTGTACCACTGCACTCCAGCTTGGGTGACAAAGTGAAACCCCATCATACAACAAAACAAAACAAAACAAAAAGGAGCTAAGAAGGTACTTTTCTTCTCCTCCAATAAGGTGTCCCTAAAGACCTCATGGCAAAGGAGACCCTGGAGTAAGAAAGGGAAACCACGGAACAGTAATTGTGCGTCCCCTACATCAAAGAACCTTCAAAAAGGAACTTTCCACATGAGCTTGCCCCTTCTCGTTTCTGCTAAGTAGACCCTTCCAGAAGGGGAGCATACACTATCCTTACTAGGAAGAAGTACTAAACAGAAGTGACAGGTGTGACCCTGGCTGGAGATGGGTAATATACACCCTGCAGCCTCACAGCCCCCTTCTTTCTTTCACACTTCTCTGGGTTGCCTAGAGAGAGTGGTTGTCGGCCCCACAGTGAGCCTCCTTCTTTGCAGGGGAACCCCCACAAGAAAGGAAAAATACCTTAACAAACTGAAGATGTCAGGTTAAAAAACAAGACATAAACATACTTAGAAGAATTCTACATTGTTGATTCTCATCATCCATTGTAATGGAGGAAAAAGGCAAAAGCTCCAGCAAAACCAAAACAAGAAGTCGAAACTACATATTTAACATACACAAGCATTTCAAGATGTTTCACAGACTTGTTTGCTTAATTATTCACTGCTCAGTCTCCAGGCCAACTTTGTAAGACTCTGAATCTGAGGCAGCACTAGAAAATAGATCGGGCCTATGTCTCTATCCCAACAGTTATTCTATGATAACACCTTTACTCCTCTTGGTCTTCTGGAGGGAAGGAGATGAAAGCTCCGCAAAAGAGGGGACATTTGTACAATGCCTAGAAATTCAGGTGAAGGTTTTCCAGGTGGACCTGGGGAGGGGAGGCATCTCCACAGAGGGGAGGAATGCGCAGATGCACAGAGGGTGTATCAAGGGTTACAGATGATAAAATGTAAGCTGTGTAAATCAGACAAGTCAGAAATAGGGCTGCAGAGGAAAGTGCATCTAATCAATAATGGCCTCATGACATGCTGGCAGGCTGGTCCTCATCCCAGGGCAATGGGGAGCCACTGAGGGGTTTCAATCAGCAAAGTTACAAGATCATACCTACATGTCAGATCCCTAACAGGGCTGTTGGGATTACAAGGGGGGAGAAGCTGGGAATTCATGTTCAAAGGCTACTCCAATGGTCTGAATGAAAGACAGTGGTGACCTGAGCTAAGTCAGCAGCAGAGGGGATGAAGAGGAGGGGGCAGATCGGAGAAAGACATAGGAGGGAGCAGCAGCTGGACTTTTGGTAACTGATGCAGGTAGCGTGGAGGCAAAAGAGAAGGAGTCAGAGTCCGTGGGCAGATGATGATCCCTGGTGCCATTAACTGAGACAGGGACTCCAAGAGGATGAGCAGAACTGGAGGAAAGACAGAGTTTGATGTATGACCATTACCTATGACATCTTAGCACATACTGGGCCATCCTTAGCAGCTTCTGAAAATTCATTTGGAGAGGGAGGAACACCAACAACAAATTACAACCCAATGCGGTCTCAACTGAATAGGACAGTGGCAACATCAAAAACAATATTCAGTGCTGGGTGAGATGGCTCACACCTGTAATCGCAATACTTTGGGAGGCTAAGATAGGAACATCACTTGAGGCCAGAGCTCCAGAACAGCCTAATAAGACCCCATCTCTACAAAAAAAATATTTTTAAATTAGCCAGATGGGGTGGTACATGCTTATAGTCCCAGCTACTTAGGAGGCTGAAGCAGGAGGATCACCTGAGCCCCGGAGTTGGAGGCTACAGTGATCATACCACTTCATTCCAGCCTGAGTGACACAGAGAGATCCTGTCTCAAAAAAAAAAAAAAAAAAAAAAAAAAAAAAAGCTGTAGGAGGAGCAATCACTGGGCACTGGGCACTGGGCTAGGGCAAAGCTTTACCTCAGAAATGGGACCCTGAGCTAAGGCCTGAAGGCAAGTTTCATTTAGTGGGAGGTAAGACCATTCTGAGTCAGGAGCGCCTTGTGAGAAGAGATGGAACAATATCAGAACACAAACTTGATCAGTATCATTGGAGGAATGTCCATATAAGAGTAACAGAGAAGGCTGGAGGCAAAACGTAGAAAGAACTACACCCAGAGAATTGTAACCTTAGGTTGCAGGCCAAGGGGAATCACTAGAGGTTTTTGATTATGGAAAATGACAGAGATTAACATGCGAAAGGAACTAGACCAATGAATTGAAAGACAGCTATTGTCTAGAAGTATGAACCATTTCCTAAGGGTGAAATCAGTGAAAATTGATAATCATGTGAAGAGAGCAAACAAAAGCAGTGGAAAGGCCAAAGGTATATGGAGTTTGGGGCCTAACCTAGATCAGGGTCAGCAAACTGTAGCCCAAAGGCCTATGCCAGCTGCTGCCTATTTTTGTAAGTTTTACTGAAACACAGTCACACCCCTTTATTTATATATTATCTACAAGATGAGTAGTTGTGATTGAGACCTTATGGCCCATGAAGACAAAAGTATTACTCTCTGGCTCTTTACAGAAAGATCTGCCAATCTCTGTTGCCATTAATCAGCCAGGGAACTCAGGGAAAGAACATGTTTTAAAGGGAAGGAAATGAGTTTAAATTTGGACACAAAAGTACCCAAATAGAAATATCTGGCAAGAAGTTGGAAATAAAGACAAATTGTGTAGTTAAACATAGGGCTGGGGTTATCATTCAAGAGTCTTTCTCAAATGGTAAACGCTAAGACTAAGAGCTGTGAAACTTTTCAAGAAAGAGCACAGGAAAAGAAAAGAAAAAGCAAATCCATTTAAGGAGTGAAAGAAAGAACCAGAGAAAATGCAATCTGAGAGGTTGGAGGAGTCTCCAAGTTTAGCATCATGGGACATGGGAAAAAGCAGCTTCAAAAGAGAGAAGCCAAATGTGCAGACGTGGAAGATGAGGTTTTTAAAGGGGAGATGACAGGCAGATGACCTGGGAGATGACAGGCAGACTTCGTCCATGATACCCACCCCATCATTAACAGTCCTGTTGGAATCTCATCCTTATACTAAGCTAAAGCCCATCCATACCCCCATAACTTTCACCTGCAAATTTAATTCCACCTCTGGAATTTACCCTGCCAAGATGGGGAAAGAGAGAGATGTGGAAAACAGCATAGAAGCAGCAAGGCATATGTGGCTTAATTAAACTGTATCTCATTTAAGTGAATTAGAAAGTAAAGCTAGAAATGCAAGTTGGACAAAAGGTTTTGGATGCCAAGTTAATAACTGAAATTTTATTTCAAAAAATAGACTTGCAACAGTCCTAAAACAACAGGTTGGAGGACAAGCTAGAGGGGTGGAGACTGGGCTGGAGGTGCTGGGCAGAATTAAGGAACTATCTCAGTGGTACAGGTGTGCAGTGGAAGAGGCAGGAGAGAAATATTACAAAAGAAGCTCAGCAGGACTTGGTGGCTAAAGATTAGGGATGATGAAAAGCCCAAAGGGGCCTCTAGTATTTGGAAGACTGTAAGAGTAAACCTGCAAGAAGTAAGGCAATCTAGAGGGTCAGTTGGTTTGGGATAACTCTGGTTTTTAAAAATATTGATTTGTAGGAAGACATTCAGGTAGAAATGTTTGACAAAAAGATAAATGGGAGCTGAAACTTAAAATAAAGGGCTGGACTGCAGGTAGAGTCATCCACACAAGAGTAACTGAACCACAAGACAGTTGACTGACCCCCAAGGAGCAACTGAACAGTTCAAAGAGCAAAGAGTCAAGGGCCAAAGCCATGTTTAGAGAATGAGGGAAAGCAGAACCAGAAAAGAGAAAGAAGAGTGCTGGGAAAGGAAGTACACCTACCCTGGATACCCTGAGCAGACTTTCGCAACCACCTTCTGAGTAAGGAAAAGTGTAATGGCATTATCCCCGTTATATTGCGCAGTCATCTGAGGACTAAACTAGGTTTAGATTATTAAAATCCCATTAAAGGCCTTGAGTACTATACCCACCACACTGGAAATAAAATCTTAATGTATTTATGAGGTTTTTTTTTTTTTTTTTGGAGACAGAGTTTCACTCTTGTTGCCCAGGCTGGAATACAGTGGCATGACCTTGGCTCACTGTAACCTCCTCCTCCCAGGTTCAAGTGATTATCCTGCCTCAGCCTCCCAAGTAGCTGAGTTTTTAATAAACTTGGCTAATTACTATTTGCCACACAAGGTTTCAAAATGTTCACCTGTCTCATTCTCTCACTTCTTATGAAATTAACTTTGCTTGCGGCATGGTTTGGCTCTGTGTTCCCACTCAAATCTCATCTTGAATTTGTAATCCCCACATATTGGGGAGGGGTCTGCTGGGATGTGATTGAATGATGGGAGCAAATTTCCCCCTTGCTGTTATCTTGATAGTGAGTGAGTTCTCACGAGATGTGGTCGTTCAAAAATGTGTGCCACTTCCCCCTTCTCTCTCCCTCTCTCCTGCTCTGCCATGGTAAGATGTGCTTGCTTCTCCTTCACCTCCCAGCCATCCTTCTGTATAGCCTGCAGAACTGTGAGTCAAATAAACCTATTTTCTTCATAAATTACCCAGTTTCAGGTAGTTCTGTGTAACAGGGTGACAATGGACTAATACGGAAAGTTGGTACCAAGAGTAGGGTACAGCTATAAAGATACCTGAAAAGCATGGAAGCAGCTTTTGAATTGGGCGTCAGGTAGAGGTTGGAACAGTTTGGAGAGCTCAAAAGAAGACAGGAGATATGGGAAAGTTTGGAACTTCCTAGTGACTTGTTGAATGGTTGAGATAAAAATGCTGATAGTGATATGGACAATGAAGTCCAAGCTGAGGTGGTCTCAGATGGAGATTGAGAAACTTATTGGGAACTGGAGTAAAGGTCACTCTTCCTGTGATTTAGCAAAGAGACTGGTGGCATTCTGCCCCTGCCCTAGAGATCTGTGGAACTTTGAACTTGAGAGAGATAAGGGTATCTGGAGGAAGAAATTTCTAAGCAGCAAAGCATTCAAGGTGTGGCCTGGCTGTTTCTGAAAGTGTATGCTCATGTGAGTAAAGAAAGAGGTTGTCTGAAATTGGAACTTACATTTAGGGAAGCACAGCATAAAAGTTTGGAAAATTTTCAGTCCAACCATGCAGTAGAAAAGAAAAACCCATTTTCTGGGGAGAAATTCAAGCCAGCTACAGGAATTTGCATAAGCAACAAGGAACCAAATGCTAATAGCCAAGATAATGGGGAAAATATTTCCAGGTCATTTCAGAGAGCTTCACAGTAGCCCTTCTCATCACAGATTGGGAGGCCTAGAAGAGAAAAATGGTTTTAGGGGCCAAGCCCAGGGCCCTCACTGCTCCATGCAGGCTTGGAACCTGGTATCCTATGTCCCAGCCACTTCAACTCCAGCCATGGCTAAAGGGGCCAATGTACAGCTTGGATTGTGGCTTCAGGGGGTCCAAGCCCCAAGCCTTGGCAACTTCTATGTGGTGTTGGGTCTGTGGGTGTACAGAAGGCAAGAGCTGAGGTTTGAGAACCTCCACCTAGACTTCAGAAGAGGTATGGAAATGTCTGGATGTCCAGACAGAAGTCTGCTACGGGGATGGAGCCCTCATGGAGACCCTCTACCAGGGTAGTGCAAAAGGGAAATGTGGGGTTGGAACCCATACACAGGGTCCCCAGTGGGGCACTGCCTAGTGGAGCTGTGGGAAGACAACCACTATCCTCCAGACCCCAGCTTGCACCTTGCACATGGAAAAGCTAGGCACTCAATGCTAGTCCATGAAAGCAGCCACAGGGGCTGTACCCTGCAGAGGCACGGGGGTGGAGCCGCCCAAGACCTTGGGAGCCTACCCCTTGCATTGACATGCCCTGGGTTTGAGACATGGAGTCAAAGGAGATTATTTCAGAGCTTTAAGATTTAATGACTGCCCTTCTGGGTTTAGGACTTGCATGGGACCTGTAGACCTATTATTTTGGCCAATTTCTCCCTTTTGCAATGGGAGCATTTACCCAATGCCTGTGCCCCCATTGCATCTTGAAAGTAACTAACTTGTTTTTGATTTTACAGGCTCATAGGTGGAAGGGACTTGCCTTTGTCTCAGATGAGACTTTGAACTGTGGACTCATTAATGCTGGAATGAGTTAAGACTTTAGGGGAGATGCCAAGCATGGTGACTCATGCCTGTAATCCCAGCACTTTGGGAGGCCAAAGTGAGTGGAGCACTTGAGGTCAGGAGTTCAAAACCAGCCTAACCAACATGGCAAAACGCCACCTCTACCAAAAATCCAAAAACTTAGCTGGGCATGGTGGTTCATGCCTGTAGTCCCAGCTATTCAAGAGGCTGAGGCAGAATAATTCCTTGAACCTGGGAGGCAGAGGTTTCAGTGAGCCAAGGTCATGCCACTGCACTCCAGCCTGGGTGATAGACTGATGCTCTGTCTCAAAAACAAAAACAAAAACAAAGGCTTTGAGGGATTATTGGGAAGGCATGATTGGTTGAGAAGGACACAAGATTTGGGAGGGGCCGGGGCAGAATGATATGGTCTGGCTCTGTGTCCTCATTCATTTTGAATTGTAATCTCCACCTGTCAGGGGAAGGGCTGGCTGAGAGGTGATTCAATCGTGGGGGCAGACTTCCCCCTTGCTATTCTCATGATAGTGAGTTCTCATGAGATCTGGTTGATTGAAAGTGTGTAGCACTTCCCCCTTCTCTCTCTCTCTCTGCTCCACCATGCTGGTGCTTCCCCTTTGCCTTCCACCATGATTCTATGTCTCCTGAGGCTTTCCAGTCATGCTTCTGTACAGCCTGTGGAACTGTGAGTCCACACTGGTATAAAGAGCTACCTGAGACTGAGTAATTTCTTCATAAATTATACCAGTGTGAGAATGGACTAATACAGCCAGTTCTTGGGAACCAGATTCACAGCTACAGCTACAACCCAACTAGTTCTTCAGCCAAGTGACAGACTGAGAGCATTTTCTGAACATCAGGTAAAATTAAAACCAGACTGGTTTTAGATGCAACTGGTTGGCAGGACTCCCAGCAGGACTGTTAAACCAAATGGTGAGTTGAGGCCCATTAGGGAATTTTTTGGGGGGCAGTGAAATTTTCTCTATGGCTTATAACAGTAGATAGTGAACACTAAGCATTTGTCAAATCCCACAGAACTTTATAGCACACTAAACTTCAATATATGCAATTTTTTAAAATTAGGGTATCAAGAGATCCTGGGGTGAAATATGGAATTCAGACTGTGACATGAGAATCAACTGTATCAAAATGCATGAAATAACCTCACTGAAGAAGTGAGGGAAAAGGTGCTAGCTTAAGCACCTTGAGAAATGAGTAGAGATTCTAGATCTAAGGGTAAAAACAAATTTCACATAATCACTGAACTCTAGCCAATAAAGTTATTTCTTATAAGGGGTACAGGTTAGCAATTCTGAAAACACTTATAGATGTAAGTAAATGGATGGTGGATGGTAGGAACCAGTTTTTCACTGTTAGAGCAGGAGTTTGCAGACAAGGGGGAAAGCCTAGAATTATCCCTGTAATGCTATATTGGAGTTGAAAATAGCATGAACTCATGTTCAACTTAATATAGATACATAGATACAGATGGATACATATAGAAATATTTATAGACACATGTATATACAAGAGTGAGTATATACCTATTTTCCTGTACTGTCAGCTGAGAGGACCTAAAAGCAATGACATCCCAGTAGCAACAAGGACACCCAGTGCCCAGAAATTGGTTTCTAAAACCATTCTCCAACAAAAGGAACCAAGGTTGTTGGAGAAATAACTGATTATAGGGGTGGGGGAAAGAATATATAAAGTAAACCAGGGGCATCTTCTAGTGTCAGGAAGAATAAGGAAGTGTTTTTTAAAAGCACACATGCAACAACAGCAAAAACCCACCAGGATGGGTGGCATGTCACAAAGGGACACATTGAAACAGCTCCCAAAAAAACAAATCTGAAACAATTTGAGCAACACAATTATGTGATATTAGATTATAACCTAAAATATAAATTATGCATGAGTTCGTACTGATACAAATAAGTGACGGAATAAATAAGTAAATGGGGGATAATAGACAAATCTCCTAAGCACAGGAATTCCCAATAATTTCTCTGAATACTACCTCCCTCAGAGAGATGGAACATAATTCTCCACAACTAAAGTGTGATCTACTCACAGTGCCTTTCTTCCCAAGAGTACACTATGAAAAGAAGGGGAAGAGGAATTTTATGGGAGAAACCTGACAAACATAATTTTAGCCACACAATCAAGGTTCACATCAACAGTGATACGTCATTTAGATAGCATGTATGCATGTAAAAGCTAATTATGCAATTGATATAACATGATGAAATGAAATATGGTACTATGCCTGTTTGGTCTTCCTCCCAAAACTCTTATCTACCCACAGGAAAAACATCAGACAAACCCAAATTGAAGGACATTTTACAAAATACCTGACTAGGACTCTTCAAGATGTCAGGCTCACCAAAACCAAGGAAAGTCTGAGAAACTGTCACAGACCAGAGGAACCTAAGCAAACATAAACATGATATGGTATCTTGGACAGGATCCTAACACAGAAAAGGGACACCAGGTAAAATCAAAGGATATCTGATAAACTATGAAGTTTAATTAGTAATAATGTATCATTATTGATTCATTCGCTGTGACAATGTAGCATACTAGCATAAGACATTAATAATACAGAAAACTGAGTGTGGGGTGTATGGGAATTCTCTGTACTATCTTCACAGTTTCTCTGTAATTCTAAAACTGTTCTAAAATAAAATGTGTATTCAAGAAAAATGCTTTTAAATAAAAACTGCCTTCACTGAGCCCTAAATCCAGGTAACTCTTGGAGAAATTAAATCCTAAATTAGTAACTGATTACTACAGGTGATAAATTTGGTTCTTTCACTAAACAGATGAAAAGAGAGCTGGAGGCAGCAGTGCAGAAGCATACCTAGCCTTTCTAGATTGTATGTGTAACATTCCCATGTCAACGTTGTCATCCCCTGTCCCAATCGTCTCCAGCTGGCCAGTGTCACAGCACATCCCGCTCTGAGCCAGTTTCCATACTGCAGTGTTTGGTAATATCCACACCTCTGGAGAAGACCTACAGTGAGAACCCCAAGAGTTTTCTATGAGTACATCTATCTGCAAATTGTTTTCAGACAAGCTATTGGTAGAGTGTCTTCTCTCAAACTAAAAAGAGAAGTAGAAGAGAGAAATACAGAGAGAGAGAGGAGAGTGACAGAAAGAAAGAAAGAAATCAGCTACAAACTACTTCCAATGAACATCTAACATAATGAGTACTTTTTGGAGCTAAGACTGAGTAATATGAATAATACATCATGCCCATTACACTCTCTGCTTTCAGGAAAAGTTGCAGAAAATCTGAACAGGAACTCCTGATCCAAACATAAATAGAAGGATTTGGAGCAGTTTTAATACAAATTGGGCTTTTCATTTTTCTCCCCAGTGCTAAACTTCTCCCAGCTACCCTGGGCCAGAATCTCCTGATACACTTATTACAAACACAGCCCCCACTCCCAGGCCTAGCAAACCAGCATCGCTCTTAACAAACTCCAGGTGACTGCAATAAAGTTGGACAACCACTGTAGTCTGCCTTCACTGTTCTCACCACCACCCCATCCCTTCTCTTTTTCTCCAGCAACGAACAGAGTATATTGTTTGTGTTTATGTATTACAGTTCTCAGTTTTTAAAAGAACACACACTGCCAGGCACAATGGCTCAAGCCTGTAATCCCAACACTTTGGGAAGCCAAGGCGGGCACATCACTTGTTGTCAGGAGTTTAAGGCCAGCCTAACCAACATGGTGAAACCCTGTCTCTACTAAAAATACAAAAATTAGCCAGATGTGGTAGTGGGCGCCTATAATCCCAACTACTTGGGTGGCTGAGACAGGAGAACCTCTTGAACCTGGAAGGCGGAGCTCATGCCACCACAAACCAACCTGGGCAACAGAACAAGACTCCATCTCAAAGAGAAATGAAAAGAAAAAGAAGATCCGGGATCCAAGATGGCTGTTTAGGAACAGCTCAGGATTGCAGCTCCCAGGGAAAGCACAGAGGCTGCTGCAGGTGATCCCCAGACAAGCAGGGCCTGGAGTGGACCTCAGCAGACCTACAGCAGAGGGGCCAGATTGTCAGAAGGAAAACCAAAAAACAGAAATAACCTCATCATCAACAAACAGAACGTTCACTCAGAGACCCAATCTGAAAGCCAGCAACAGGTGGATAAATCCATAAAGATGGGAAGAAACCAGCGCAAAAAGGATGAAAACACCCAAAATCAGAACAACTCTCCCCCTACAAGGGATCACAACTCCTCACCAGCAAGGGAACAAGGTTGGATGGAGAACGAGTGTGATAAAATGACAGAATCAGACTTCAGAAGGTGAGTAGTAAGAAACTTCTGTGAACTAAAAGAACATGTTCTAACCCAATGCAAAGAAACTAAAAACTTGAAAAAAGATTTGACGAAATACTAACGAGAATGGACAAAATAGAAAGGAATATAAGTGAATTGATGGAGCTGAAAAACACAACATGAGAACATCGTGAAGCATGCACAAGTATCAACAGCCGAATTGACCAAGCAGAAGAAAGGATATAAGAGGCCGAAGATCAACTCAATGAAATAAAACAGGAAGGCAAGAATAGAGAAAAAAGGGTAAAAAGGAATGAACAAAGTCTCCAAGAAATGTGGGACTATGTGAAAAGACCTAATCTACGTTTGATAGGTGTACTTGAATGTGACGAAGAGAATGAATCCCAGCTGGAAAATACTCTTCAGGATATTATCCAGGAAAACTTCCCCAACCTAGCAAGGCAGGCAAATATTCAAGTCCAGGAAATACAGAGAACACCACAAAGATATTTGTCAAGAAGAGCAACCCCAAGGAACATAATCGTCAGATTCACCAGGGTTGAAATGAAGGAGAAAATACTAAGGGCAGCCAGAGAGAAAGGTCGGCTTACCCACAAAGGGAAGCCCATCAGACTCACAGCAGATCTCTCAGCAGAAACCCTACAAGCCAGAAGAGAGTGGGGGCCAATATTCAACATCCTTAAAGAAAAGAACTTTCAACCCAGAATCTCCTATCCAGCCAAACTAAGCTTCATAAGTGAAGGAAAAACAAAATCCTTTGTGAACATGCAAGTACTCAGAGATTTTGTCACTACCAGGCCAGCTTTACAAGAGCTCCTGAAAGAGACTCTACACATATAAAGTAACAACCAGTACCAGCCACTCCAAAAACATGCCAAATGGTAAAGAGAATCAATGCAATGAAGAATCTGCATGAACTAATGGGCAAAACAGCCGCTAGCACCAAAATGGCAGTATCAAATTCACACATAACAATATTAACCCTAAATGTAAACAGACTAAATGCCCCAATCAAAAGACACAGACTGGCAAATTGGATAAAAAGCCAAAACCCATTGGTGTGCTGTATCCAGGAAACCCATCTCACATGCAAGCATACACAAAGGCTCAAAATAAAGGAATGGAGGAAGATTTACCAAACAAATGGAGAGCAAAAAAAAGCAGGAGTTGCAATTCTCATCTCTGATAAACTAGACTTTAAAGCAACAAAGTTCAAAAGAGACAAAGAAGGACATACATAATGGTAAAAAGATCAATGCAACAAGAAGAGCTAATGATCCTAAATATATACGCACCCAATACAGGAGCACCCAGATACATAAGGTAATGACTTACAAAGAGACTTAGACTCCCACACAATTATAGTGGGAGACTTTAACACCCCATTGTCAATATTAGACAGATGAACCAGACAGAAAATTAACAAGGATATCCAAGACTTGAACTCAGACCTGGACCAAGCAAACCTAATAGACATTTACAGAACTTTCCACCCCAAATCCACAGAATATACATTCTTCTCAGCACCATATCACACCTACTCTAAAATTGACCACATAATTGGGAGTAAATCACTCCTCAGCAAATGCAAAGGAACGGAAATCATAACAAACAGTCTCTCAGACCACAGTTCAATCAAGTTAGAACTCAGAATTCAAAAACTAACCCAGAACCGCACAGCTTCATGGAAACTGAACAACTTGCTCTTGAATGTTGACTGGATAAACAATGAAATGAAGACAGAAATAAAGATGTTCTTCAAAACCAATGAGAATGAAGACACAACATACCAGAATCTCTGGGACACATTTAAAGCAGTCTCTAGAGGAAAATATATAGTAATAAGTGCCCACAGGAGAAGCAAGGAGAGATAAAAAATTTACACCCTATCGTCAAAATTGAAAGAGCTAGAAGAGCAAGACCAAAAAAACTCAAAGTCTAGCAGAAGACGAGAAATAGCTAAGATCAGAGCAGAACTGAGGGAGATAGAGACACAAAAAAACCCTTCAAAAAATCAATAAATCCAGGAGCTGGTTTTTTGAAAAGATCAACAAAATAGACAGACCACTAACCAGATTAATAAAAAAGAAAAGAGAGAATAACCAAATTGATGCAATAAAAAATGATAAAGGGGATATCACCACAGATTCCACAGAAATTCAAACCATCATCAGAGATTATTACAAACAACTCTATGCACATAAACTAGTAAACCTGGAAGAAATGGATAAATTCCTGGACACTTGCCTCCTCCCAAGCCTAAATCAGGAAGAAGCCGAAACCCTGAACAGACCCATAACAAGGTCTGAAGTTGAGGCAGCAATTAAGAGCTTACCACCCAAAAAAAGCCCAGGTCCAGATGGGTTCACAGCCGAGTTCTACCAGATGTACAAAGAGGCGCTGGTACCATTCCTTCTGAAACTATTCCAAACAATACAAAAAGAGGGAATTCCTCCCAAATCATTTTATGAGACCAACATCATCCTGATTCCAAAACCCGGCAGAGACTCAACAAGAAAAGAAAACTTCAGGCCAATATCCATGATGAACATGATGCAAAAATCTTCAATAAAATACTAGCAAGCCGACTGCAACAGCACATCAAAAAGCTTATCCACCATGATCAAGTAGGCTTCATCCCGGGGATGCAAGGCTGGTTCAACATACGCAAGTCTATAAACGTAATTCACCACATAAACAGAACCAAAGACAAAAACCGCATGATTATCTCAATTGATGCAGAGAAGGCCTTTGACAAAATTAAACAGCCCTTTATGCTAAAAACCCTCAATAAGCTAGGTATTGACAGAACGTATCTCAAAATAATAAAAGCTATTTACGAAAAACCAACAGTCAATATCATACTGAATGGGCAAAAACTGGAAGCATT
>NW_022436999.1:11691823-12110179 GCF_009761245.1 Sapajus apella
CTTTATGCTAAAAACACTCAATAAGCTAGGTATCGATGGAACGTATCTCAAAATAATAAAAGCTATTTATGACAAACCAACAGCCAATATCATACTGAATGGGCAAAAACTGGAAGCATTCCCCTTGAAATGTGGCACCAGACAAGGATGCCCGCTCTCACAACTGCTATTCAATATAGTATTAGAAGTTCTAGCCAGAGCAATCAGGCAAGAAAAAGAAATAAAGGGCATTCAAATAGGAAAGGAGGAAGTCAAATTGTCTCTATTTGCAGACGACATGATTGTATATCTAGAAGACCCCATCACCTCAGCCCAAAAGCTCCTGAAACTGATAAGCAACTTCAGCAAAGTCTCAGGATACAAAATCAATGTGCAAAAATCACATGCATTCCTATACACCAATAACAGACTTAAAGAGAGCCAAATCAAGAACAAACTTCCATTCACAATTGCCACAAAGAGAATAAAATACCTAGGATTACAACTAACAAGGAATGTAAAGGACCTCTTCAAGGAGAACTACAAGCCACTGCTCAATGAAATAAGAGAGGACACAAACAGATGGAGAAACATTCCATGTTCAAGGTTAGGAAGAATCAATATCGTGAAAATGGCAATACTGCCCAAAGTAATTTACAGATTCAACGCTATCCCCATCAAGCTACCAATGACCTTCTTCACAGAACTGGAAAAAACCACCTTAAACTTCATATGGAACCAAAAGAGAGCCCACATAGCCAAGTCAATTCTAAGCAAAAAGAACAAAGTGAGAGGCATCACACTACCGGACTTCAAACTATACTACAAGGCTACAGTAATCAAAACAGCATGGTACTGGTACCAAAACAGAGATATAGACCAATGGAACAGAACAGAGGTCTTGGAGGCAACACAACATATCTACAACCATCTGATCTTTGACAAACCAGACAAAAACAAGCAATGGGGAAAGGATTCCCTGTTTAATAAATGGTATTGGGAAAACTGGCTAGCCACGTGCAGAAAGCAGAAACTGGACCCCTTCCTGACACCTTACACTTAAATTAACTCCAGATGGATTAAAGACTTAAACATAAGACCTAACACCATAAAAACCCTAGAAGAAAATCTAGGCAAAACCATTCAGGACATAGGTGTAAGCAAGGACTTCTTGACCAAAACACCAAAAGCATTGACAACAAAAGCCAAAATAGACAAATGGGACCTAATCAAACTCCACAGCTTCTGCACGGCAAAAGGAACAATCATTAGAGTGAATTGGCAACCAACAGAATGGGAAAAAAATTTTGCAGTTTGCCTATCTGACAAAGGGCTGATATCCAGAATTTACAAAGAACTAAAACAGATTTACAAGAAACAAACAAGCCCATTCAAAAGTGGGCAAAGGATATGAACCGACACTTTATAAAAGAAGACATACATGAGGCCAACAAACATATGAAAAAATGCTCATCATCACTGGTCATCAGAGAAATGCAAATCAAAACAACATTAAGATACCATCTCACGCCAGTTAGAATGGCGATCATTAAAAAATCTGGAGACAACAGATGCTGGAGAGGATGTGGAGAAATAGGAACACTTTTGCACTGTTGGTGGGAGTGTAAATTAGTTCAACCATTGTGGAAGACAGTGTGGCAATTCCTCAAGGACCTAGAAATAGAAATTCCATTTGACCCAGCAATCCCATTACTGGGTATATATCCAAAGGATTATAAATCGTTCTACTATAAGGACACGTGCACACGAATGTTCATTGCAGCACTGTTTACAATAGCAAAGACCTGGAACCAACCCAAATGCCCATCGACGATACACTGGACAGGGAAAATGTGGCACATATATACTATGGACTATTATGCAGCCATCAAAAGCGATGAGTTTGTGTCCTTTGTAGGGACATGGATGAACCTGGAAACCATCATTCTCAGCAAACTGACAGAAGAGCAGAAGATCAAACACCACATGTTCTCACTCATAGGCGGGTGTTGAACAATGAGAACACATGGACACAGGGAGGGTAGCACTACACACTGGGGTCTGTTGGGGGGAAATAGGGGAGGGACGGTGAGGGATGGGGAGTTGGGGAGAGATAGCAAGGGGAGAAATGCCAGATGTAGGTGATGGGGAGGAAGGCAGCAAATCACACTGCCATGTGTGTACCTATGCAACAATCTTGCATGTTCTTCACATGTACCCCAAAACCTGAAATGCAATAAAATAAATAAATGGGAAAAAAAATTTTTTTAAAAGAAAAGAAAAAGAATACACACATACACACATATATAAACATATATGAAAATACAGATATATGCATATGTATTACTGCCTGCAGATATTATCTATGCATCAATAGTTTACAAATAAAGTTCAGTTTTTTACCAAGAACTTTCTGTCACATTTTTCCCAATTTTTTCTTTCCAATCCTTTGGCTAGTTGCTATTAATAATCTAATTATTCTAAGGAAACTACTCCCATAATGCATTAAACAGTCAAAACATACAATACTTTAGAGTTGATTCGAAAGAAAATGCCCAAGAAAAGAATACTGACTGCAATCATATTTATCAATATATACTACATTCCACAAAACAGTCAGTATACAGGAAGTTATATTGTATAAACATGTAAAATCAGAATGGGGAAAATAAAATAGGAAATCAAGACTGGGGCAAATTTAAGATGTAAACTTAAAATTTTCTTAAAGTTGAGACACAAATTAGAATCTGAATTTCTGAAGCAAAGCAAACAGAAAGAAAACCAGATTCACTAACAAGATTCACGTTAACCCTAATGAAACCATACCAATTTCTAAGGAGAAGAGAGACTTCAAAACCCTTAGGTCTAAAGAAATGTCTCTAATGCAGAGGTTTTCAAAGTGTGATCCCCAAGACCAGCAGCATGAGTGCCCCCTGGGAACTTGTTAGAAATGCAGTCAGGGATTGAATCAGAACATCTGGGCATGGGGGCCCAGTGAGCTGTTTTAACAAACCCACCTGGTGATGCTGATGCAAGCTACACCTTGAAACCACTGCTTTAGTGGCTCTTCACACAGCATACACTGAAAGCAGTTACAAACCTGAAAGTATCCCAAAAATCAACCTATGGCATGTTTTGCACACCCAGTTCTAATAACGTTCTTCAGGGCAAGGAGGGTAAAGCAGATTTACAAAGCTCCAAACCACATGACCAAGTACACAGCTTGGGTGCAGAATGGAAATATGGGCAGCAGGATCACTGTTTCCCAGTACCTGGCACATATTAGACTTCCACACATTTCTGAGTAAGTGAATAATGAAAAAAGTGCATGCATGAATGAACATCCTTCAAACGATTCCCCCAAAGTACCAATTGTTGTCAATTGCGCTTTGAGAGCCTATAATTAAATGTCATTTTCAAAAGCTGCAAAAATTGTAAATGATTTTAGAAGGGAAAAGTCACCATCTATGATCAAACATCTTTCTACTTCAAATTCAAAAAATAAAATTAAATTTGCAGAAACATTCAGACTTTTCACAGCACACTCCAACTATAGGCCCATTTTAGCTCCGCAGTCTGCAAGAGAGGAGGCGAGAGCTGCCAGCTCTGTTTTCACTGATGGGAAATATTACAGGAAGATCACTCACGTGGCCCAAGGCACACAGCATGAAATCTGCTGACCCCCGGCCTACTGAGGAGCAACTCTGCAGAGACTGTTCTGCCTGTAAAGCCTCTCCTTGCAGTTCAGTCTGGAGGAATCTCCTTGTGTCAGGTACTAGGCAGAAGACTCAGCATGAAGCAGCCAGAGGAGAAGACATGGCAGTCCAGGGCCTTTTCCCTGTTGGTAAACACAAGCCTCAAAGGCAAGATCATCTTGGGGACATGCTTTCTTTTTCTTCATGTCTAAGGATAATGGGGAAGTACTGGTAATAGCCAGAGAAGAGGTGAAAGATAGCCTGTGAGTGTCAGAAATCTACAGCAGATGGAGGAACTAGAGGCTGCTGTACAGCCCAGCAGGCAACATGGGAGGATGAACCTTGGTTAAGGAAGGGCTTAGCAGTCTGCCAGGAGTCATAGGCTCCTCTGACTTTCTCCTTAGAAATTCCTAACTTTGCATCCCATTTCGTGAGGCTCTCACATACTTGGAAGCTCCTCCAAGGCCCTCATATTAAGCTTCATCTCCAGATCAAGAGCTCTCCAGATTAAGAGCCTGGGGAGCATATTCACTGTAGTTGTTACTAAGAAAGGCACAAGCAGTACACTAATCCACTCTGGGCAGTCTCCTTCCTTCTAGAATGATTCCAGGTCACAGAACGTAAAACAGATGCCAGAGTCAGGAGGTTGGCCCCAGCACCCATTCTTCCAACAAAAATTTACTGAGCACCTGCCTACTGGGTGCTGAAAATAGGGAAATCATGGGACGAGAACAGCACCAAGAGACAGCTCAGTTGTGCCCCTTGCACTGTAACCTCACCCACATTAACCTCACCCATCATGACCTCCATGGCAGTTACATCAGGGCTGACCTCCAACACACACACACACACACACACACACACACACACACACACACACACACGCAATACCTGAGTAGCATTATCTCATACTTGTTTTCCAGTATTTGTGACCTCTAAGGACACTGAGTCAGGCGTTTAGATTGGGTTAGGGGCAGATGCATATCCCTTTGAGAATTACTAGCTGACTCTATGCTTTCTCTGTGATGGTAGTTCATATTTTCCTCATCTGCCTGTTTCTCTCATCTTTTCCTGTTGTTCTTATCACACTTTCTGCCTTCTCTGAGCTCTGGGTCTCCAGTCTGCCAAAGTAAGAAAAAGTCCTGCATATAACCCCTGGATCACCACTTCTAGAAGCAATGGAATATATAGAAAAGTAGATATATTCAGTAAAACAAATTTTCCTACTCATCAAAATATTTGTTTTAGAAATCTCATGTTTAGTGTATCTTACTGCTATCTTAGAGAAGGGAAGAAGCCAGCAGAAGGAGCTACCTCGCTAAGCAGAGAGCTCCTCTCAGTGGATTTAAGGCTAGGGAGGTCTGAAGATCTAGGGTCCAAATTTCATTACCATTATAATAAGACTCACCCAGAGTCCTGAATGCCTCAAAGTCTCTGGTCAGTGAAGCAAGCCTAAGTATACAAATAAACATGAAGTACGGAGATGCTGAAGAGCCATTGGTTATATGAAAGGTTTCACATTAATTGCAGAGCTGGGTACAAGCTTCCTTGCCTAATGAATATCATTCATATTCCCAAAGCAATTAACAGTACAGTTGACATGACCGACATCCATTTCCTTATACCCAGGAAACCTGTGAACTCTGAGACTATCGTCTCCAAAATGCTGAGTGTCAGTCTGGGTTCACCCAAAGCGGTCATGAGCCAACCTGCAACCTCCTCAGAACTTCCATAAGGTGGTCAGGTTAACAGGTGAAGTGACAAAATATTTTCCTCCTTAGTATGGATCTGGCTCCTCTCCAGTTTTATTTCCTTACCAATCATTATTTTTGCTCAAAGAAATAAAGAAACAGAAAAGGATGCCTGGCCACAAAAGCAATTTTGCCAAAGTAGTAATTTGCTTAAAATTTTTTCAGTGTCTTACAAATCTCTCCTTACTGGGAAAAAGAAGAAAACTTTTGGCAATATGTTACTTTTAAAAATCTTACTTGGTAAACTTGAATGACAGAAATTATACCCTAATAACCTAAATTTACAAATACTTTGAAAGAGAGTGCAATTTTTACTGTCTACACATTACGGAGGGACCAGGCCTTATTTGCAAAGTTTTTTTGCAAACACCATCTCATCTGCTGACAGTCTGGAAGGTAACACATCATCATTGTCTTGTGCAGATTGGGAAACTGAGGCACAAGGTAAGGCCTACGTAGGGCTTCAGTCAATCCCAGGTTTCAGTTCCTCTACACAAGCCTTTACTCTTTTTTTCTTTTTAAGTCTTTACACTCTTCCTTTACTGTCACAGCCTAAAATGACCTCTTTCTTTGAACTCCTATAGGAATTACTGCCTAAACAATGTACCTCTCCATTAGTCATGTCATGCCTTGCTATTTAAACCCTGCATGATTATCTAACTTTTCCTGTGTTTATGTCTTGTTTCTTCAGCTAAATGTGAAGCTCTCTAGGGGCAAGAATCATGTCTTATGCCTCTTTATGTCCTCAAACCACTTGGTACATAGTAGGATCCAGAAAATACACGCTAGTGTGATATGTTTTAATGTTTATTCTCACCTTAGAAGACACAGATGCCTGCAGTTTTTTTAAAAAAAAAATCAAATACGGAAATATAAACTTGAATGTGAAATTTTAGATGGGAATGCATACAAAGTACATATAATTCAGCATAAATCGATTGCTTTCCTCAGCACTAGAAACTGCTTAAATTTATTTTAGATTTCAGTTCTTGCTAATAATCCATTCTCTTATCCAGTGATTTATGTGAAATGCATATTCTCTCCTACACTGTCTACAGAAACTAACAAACTGAAAATTAACTTTAAATAGGTTACCCAGGACCACTAAATTAAACTGAATAGCAAACATTATGAAATGACTTTGAAAAGTATAAATACATAAAGTATTATCATAAGTTATATTCATTGTCAAACTTTCCCTTAAAGAGATACAAAGTTGGACTTTTTACCACATCTTAAATGACAATAGAATTCCAACAGCATCCTCAGATATACTATCCTATACATGCCCCTGTATATAGACTCAAAACATCTAGGACACATACCTACTTACTGTGTTCTTAAACACCCAAATGAAGTTTCTTATTCTACACATCCAATGCTATAATTCAGTGTGAATCTTACAGATGGAATAAAAGTTCCATTTTGACCAAGGTTTCCCTGTGGGCTATCCTCTACCTCACTGGCCTTTACTGCCAGGCCACTTCTCCCAGCCATTCCCAAGGCCACCCCCTCAAACTGCTCTATCTTGGAGCCTACATCACCCTACAGCCTCCTGCACATCTCCTATTACAACTGCTTTTTAACCATACAGAGCCATCCAGGTCTATGAACTGCTTCCTTTCATCCTCTGAGGCCCCTCCTGGCCACACTCCTTCCTATTCCTTATTTTTATTTTTAAATTTTTTTCAGACAGGGTCTTATCCTGTTGCCCAGGCTGGAGCGCAATGGTGCAATCACAGCTCACGCAGCCTCGACCTCCCTGGGCCTAGGTGATCCTCCCCTTCAGCCTCCCTAGTACCTAGGACTACAGGCATGCACCACCATACCTGCCTAATTTTTCGTATTTTTTGATAGAGATGGGGTTTCACCATGTTGCCCAGGCTGATCTCTTCAACTCTTGAAGCTTGAGCAATCCACCAGCCACAGCCTCCCAAAGTGCTGGGATTACAGGTATGAACCACCACACCCAGCCATTCCTATTCTTAAAAGCACCCTCTGCATACACATACATACATCCTCACACATTTTCTGCCATGTCTGACTGGTAAATCTCCACCTTGGACCAGTCTCATCATCTGCTGCCTCTGACACAAAGGCTGGGGAACCACATACACTTAGGCCACTGTAAATTCAGTTTCTAATCTCAGCTGAGCCTCAGCATCTCTTCATATTTCTTCTACTTTCCGCAATCACCTCATCTCCCATTTGCTTCAATGACTGGGATATTCCAAACAGTCTCCATTGTCTTCAAGTTCTCAACCCCAATCTACCTTTCTTTCCACTTCATTAAATACTGAGAGTGACTTTGGTTAGCTATCTCAGCTATAATAAACCTCACAAAAGTGTCTCCAGGCCAGGTGTGGTAGTTCACACCTGTAATCCCAGCACTTCAGGAGGCTGAGGCAGGAGGATCGCTTGAGGACAGGAGTTCAAAACCAGCCTGGGCAATATATATATATATATATATATATATGTGTGTGTGTGTGTGTGTGTGCGCGCGCACACGCGCGCGCACGCGCACGCGCACATGTGTGTGTGTATACACATATATATACACACATATATATATATAATTTTATATATTTACATATTTTTACATATATGAAAATGTTTTCACTAAAAATAAAACTGTCCCTGACCCCAGGTTCTGTGACACCACAGATTCTACCTCCAGACTCATTCTTCTGAGTCTTTTCTAGAAATGTCCTCTTCCCTCCCTCCACTTCTGTCTGATGTTCCCTTGGACTCCATTCCCTGCCCATTGCCTTCATCATCCTTGCAGTTCTCCTTGGGCAGCAACCTACTCACATGGCTGTGACTACCACAACTACCACCTCTAGCAATCACCATCTCATCTTCTGACAATCTGGGAGGTAACACATCATCACTGTCTTATACAGATTGGGAAACTGAGGCACAAGGTAAGACATAAGCAGTAGAACAAGCCTTCAGTCCTTTCCAAGTTTCAATTCCTCAATCATCTCATCTTCCATTTCCTTCAGTGCCTGAGATATTCCAAACAGTCTCCATTCTCTTCAAGTTCCCAACCCCATTCTGTCTCCCAGATTCTTATCTCCAGCCACCATCTTCCCAGAATGTCAGACTCACATTCAATTGCCACATGGACACTTTTTCAAATCAGTGTTTTACCTTGGCCCCTACATACACATTCTTCCTCCTACATTCCCCAGGTCCATAATGGCACCATAACTTCAAAAGTTATTCTGATCTCTTCAATCCACGCCCCATAACCAGTTGATCAAAATCATATCAACTCCAAATCTTGTGTACTTCTCAAACCCATCTTCTCTTCTTAGCCCTGACTTTCACTGCTTTCTTACACAGATTCATCCTCTCACATTAAGCCTGTCATGACAGGTTCCTGCCATCCACCCCTAAATCTATGACTCAAGAAGCTGCCATAGCAAACCAGGCAAATCTGATCATTTACACCCCTGCTTAAAAGTTTTCAACAGTCCCCCACCAGCTAGAAGAATATGCTCTAAGCCCTCATAGAGTATATGTGGCTCTTCATGGCTGGGTCCCCAGCTACACCTTTATAGTCCTTGACTCCAACCCTCATGCTTTAAATGCGATTGACATGGAAAGGCTTGCCCCTGCAAGCATACACGGACTGGTTTAATGCACTGACACTCATGCAGTTCCCTTAGCCTACAATGCCTTTCTCCTTCTCTTTTACCCATTCATCATCTGAGTCCTACCCATTGTTCAAGACTCAATCTAGGCAACTTCCCCAGGAAGCCTTGCCCTAACCTCTCTTCTTCTCACATGGGAGAAGAGGCTGTTTTCTATGATCTCCCAGCTCCCTGTTAAAACACCCATCATTTGATAATGGCATCCCCTGTGCCAATGTCCATATCCCCTTCATGATAACCTCATCTCCAAGGCAGATGCCATCCTTGACTTGTCTTTGTACCTCTGGGGATTAACCCAGCCTCAGATGCAAAGAGGGTCGACCACACATTACAAAGCTTCAACAGAACACGCGTATTCAGCAGTGCTGGCCTGAGTAACACTAGCATTAGGGAAAAGGGAACTTTTATTTCCTTTCCTTATGATCACTGCATAGTGTTCTAGAGAGGAACATTTGATTATTCGACCTCCTCTGTGTCAGAGTCACATGAAACCTGACTTTTACAAACATGTAATAATGTATGTGAACAGTCAAAACTGAGTGATCTAGCCTCAAAAACTCTTTGGATGATGGATTTGTTATTTCCCAGACTGGACTGTAATCAGTAAATAGTATTACTCAAAACAGCAAAAACATTCAAATAATCCAGGGTTTTGTCGTTTGCTAATAAATAATCCTTTGAATTTCCTGGTCTCCCCATTTCCCTTGTTTCCTTTGTTGTTGTTGTTGTTGTTTAAGACAAGATCCCACTCTGTCACCCAGGCTGGAGTGCAGTGGTGTAATCTTGGCTCACTATAACCTCAAATTCCTGGGCTCAAAACTCTTCGCCCACCTCTGCCTCCCAAGTAGCTAGGATTAGAGGTACATGCCACCATGCCTAGCTATTTTTTCAATATAAAAAATAGAGATGAAGTAACGCTGTGTTAACCAGGCTGTTCTCAAACTCCAGAGCTCAAGCAATCCTCCTGTCTTAGCCTCCCAACGTGTTTGGATTACAGGCATGGGCCACTGTACTTAGCTTGTTTCCTTTTAGATAATGCAGCAATTAGTCTTAAAAAGGAGTCTGCTATTAAAACAGATTAATTAATTTTTAAATTAATTTTCCAACAGCACAGGCTCTGAGACTGTCTCACTGATTTTACCAAGAGCCCTTCCTCCTTGTAGTTTGATACCAGTAAGTAGATACGCATGGTAAAATTTAAATAAACCAAATGTAATAATAAATAAGATGAAGGAATATGGCATGTTTATTAATTTTTAAAGGTCTTTCTGAAAATGCATCAGCTTACCTTCCTTTTTTTATTCCACACATGGAGATTGTCCCCTTGCCTGTAAGGTAAGCATTATTATTCCCATTTTACAGGTTAAGAAATTAAGGTTCGGCCGGGCGTGGTGGCTCAAGCCTGTAATCCCAGCACTTTGGGAGGTCGAGGCGGGTGGATCACGAGGTCAAGAGATCGAGACCATCCTGGTCAACACAGTGAAACCCCGTCTCTACTAAAAATACAAAAAAATTAGCTGGGCATGGTGGCGCGTACCTGTAATCCCAGCTACTCAGGAGGCTGAGGCAGGAGAATTGCCTGAACCCAGGAGGGGGAGGTTGCGGTGAGCCGAGATTGCGCCATTGCACTCCAGCCTGGGTAACAAGAGCGAAGCTCCGTCCCAAAAAAAAAAAAAAGAAATTAAGGTTCAGAAGTTTAATCAATTTGTCCAAGCACCACGCATGGGTTTCTATTCCCACTCTGTCTGCTCCCAAACCAATGTTCCTATCACTACCTATACTACCTCTTCTCAAAAGAGAACAATAAAGGCTATAAAATGAGCCTCATTGTAACTAAACAGAGTTGAAAGTTTCCGAAAGACCATGAACAACATTCACAAACAATTAATTCTCTGAAATTCTAATGCTTCATTAGTAAGTAAAAGGTTTCACTGGCAAAATAAACTTGTAATGTTGGTTAGGAAGCTGCTCTGCCTACACTCTAACAACACTGTGATCATTACCTATGATAAACACCCTTTGTTCTTAAGTTCGTTCTCACAAACTTTTCCACACTATACCCCAATTTATAGCTCCTCTATTCTGTTCCTCAGTAAGGGGGCACCGTATGAAGAAAGAGAAACAGGATGATGAAAATAGCAGTCACATGCTCCACCCTCATCCTCAATCTCTTCCCTCAGAAAAGGGTAAAATATTAGAACTTACTAAAGCACTGATCTGAACAAGGCTGAGGGAAGAACCCACTGATATGAAATCAAACAGTTCTCCATCATCCAGAAAAGATCCCACCTGCTGCAGCCTCCGAACTGGGTTCCCAAAGCCAACCAGGTGGGAGTCACTTGTGGTCCATGGGGTTGTCGATCATGGAATGACTCACACCCTACTTTCTGTGCGTAGCCACCATAAGTAACTTGAACAGTGTATGTGAGAGGGACCACAGAGGTCCATTACCCCTGACCTGAACAATCCTTCCAGTTCCTCCCACCATCTAGGGTACTGGTATCCACGTGTAAAAAGCAGCTGCTCCATGTGAAAGATTCTGGTATTATCAGATAGCTAGAACTTCCTAGCGTGGTAACAGCTGAACTAAACCTCTGTTTACTTCTTTAATTCCTCAGGCTCCTAGAAGCCAAGTGGGTTGAGTAACTGGGGAGGAAAATAAAGGAAAGTAGAAGATCCTGCCTTTCATTCAATTTTAACTTTTAAAAGTGTTTTTATATTATCAACAATACAAATCATTTGTTATCCATTCATCCAAAGAAAACACACATGGCTTTAAGAAATGTAAATATTTAGTTCCAGGATACATTTTAGACTCTTCAAGTTTTTTCTTTCTTTTTTTTGAGACGCAGTCTCGCTCTGACACCCATGCTGGAGTGCAGTGGCATGACCTTGGCTCTCTGCAACCTCCGCCTCTAGGGTTCAAGTGATTCTCTTGCCTCAGCCTCCCGACTAGCTGGGATTACAGGCACCCACCACCACACCCATCTAATTTTTGTATTTTTAGTAGAGATGAGGTTTCACCATGTTGGCTACGCTGGTCTCCATCTCCTGACCTCAAGTGATCCAACCGCCTCACCCTCCCAAAGGGCTGGGATTATAGGTGTGAGCCACCGCACCCAACTTCTTCCTCTGCAAGTTTTATAATAATGTGTTGCAGAGAAAAATAATTCCATTTACTCATGATATATTCCTCTCTTCCCCTTTGAGTTGTATAAGAAAACATTTCCAGACAAACAATATAACATTATTTGGTGTCTGAATGCTATTGTCCCTAAAGATATGGGCATGCTCTAGTGATAAGGTGACAGAATGCCACATACATGATATAAAATGGTATAGTAAGTATCTGGCGTTTCCAGTAAGAATTATTTCATAGCTCTGTAAAACTCTGTTCATGGTAAGGTGGCTTTGATATTATCCATCAGTACTTCTACATCCTAAAACAGCACTGTCCAGTAGAATAGTCTCCAATAATATAAATGTTCTACATATGGTAGGTAGCCACTAGTCATCAGTTACATGTGGCTAATATAACTGATGGACTGAATTTTCCATTTCATCTTATTTTAATTCAATTTAAACTTGAGTAACCACATATGGCTAGTGGCCACCATATTGGGCAGTACAGTTCTAAAACGTCCTGAGCTTTTCAGTGTTTGGCCATCATCCTTTTAAAATAGAAAATTAGTATACAGGCAGCCTCTAAAGTAGGTCAGTCTATTTTACATCTCAAAGAAGTTCTCTCTCACAGTATACATGTTCCCTATCTCCAGATCGATGGAAAACAGTTCTACCATGGTGTGACAACTCCTCAGAAAAATTTATACCTGCAGTATCTCCCATCAGGGAAGCTCCTATGCAAATAGAAAGTGTTAACATTATCATAACTTCTAAGATATGAAAGTGTTCTTTAAGAAAAATAACATAATAATGAGGCCTGCAATGTGAAATATTTTATTTTTCTCAGGAATAATTTTCAGACACACTCTGACACTTCAAGTTGACAGCCTCGCTCCAGGATGCAGGACCAGGAACTCAGTGGGAAGGTTATTAGGGTGTCTACTTCAAGGGTGGCTGCCCCAGCTATGGTTTGAACCTGTGATACCTAGCCCTTCCCCAGAGCATTGTGGGCCACAGAAACAGGAAACCAGAGTCATCCAGAGATCTACTGGTCCTTGAATTCGGTCATTCAATGAACAAGCATTTCTTAAGCACTTATTACATGTCAAGCATCCAGCTAGGCACGAAAATATGAAGTGGAATGACACATGGTTTCTGCCCTTCAGGACTGAGGTATGGAGGAAAGACACATAAATAGATTGTGAGCCAACATGGTAAGAGCATAATGGGCATAGAGAATGACAGGACTCTATGGAAGATTACCTAACCTATCCTGGAAGGGTCAGGGAAGGCTTCCTGGAGGAGGTAACACCTAAGCTGAGTCCTTACGATGAGAAGGAGTTGCTAAGGCAAAAGAAGGGAAGGGAGAATTCCAAGCAGTGTGGCTAACAAAGGTGGGAAACAGCCTAAAGAGCTCAGCAAGGATGAAGCTGGCAGGGGTGAGAGGGAGGCTCAAATGCCACGAAAGGCGAGGAGGACAGCCAGGAATACCATGTTAAGGAGCTTGGCCTTTGATTTGCATATAATGGAGCATCATGAGAGGGCTTCAACCAGGGTGGAAACCCTGTTAGACACTGGATGAAGGATCGCAGGAACATAAAGAAGGCGGGAGACTGTGGCTCCATCTTGGAAAGCAGGATAAAGGCATCGCACAGGTAGTAGTAATGGGGATCAAGAGAAAGGAAAACTCAGAAATGTCCGGAAGGAAGAAGCAAACAATAATTAGAAGTCACCCGCACTGTGACGGGCTAGGTACAAGGGCGGGACAGTGACTAATAGAGCAAGGTCTAGAAGGACACAGGAGCGGATGGAATAACCCTGGAGAAAACCAGATGAAGATAACTGTGACTCCAAAGAGCAGGAAATTGAGGAGCTCATTCTAGGACGTTTCAAGTTGCTTAGTAAAGTCGGATACAAAATCACATGTTAAGAGTGAGGCATTAAGGTATCACGTGTTAAGAAAACAGGCATTAAGGATCTAAAGGAAAAAGGCATTAAGAACGGCCCCCAGGTTTCTGGCTTGGATGTCTCAGTGGATGAGGGAAACTGAAAGACAACAGCAGCAGCTAACATTGATTCCAGTCTTACTCTGAGCCAGGCACACACAAATGCATTATGGTTTACCACACAATAATTTCTGACATGAATACTATTTTCATGTCAGAAAAGAAAAGAAAGATGATGAGGTTCAGGGAATTAAGTGACTTATTCGAGATCAAACATCCAGGAAGTATCAGAGCCCAAATTCAAATCCAGATCTGATTCCAGAGCCCCAGTCTTAACCACCACATATAACATGGTGGTCTAAATACAGAATTAAGGGGAGGTTTGGGAGAAATGGCTGTGCATTCAGCTCCAGGAAAGTTTAAGGAACCTTTCAGATACACACATGACTACCAGCAGAACCTGGTCACCAGATAGTGCAAGGCAGAGACATGGAGATCACTGGTACATAGGTGATGAAAACCCAGAGAGCAGATGAAGCATCGAAGCCAGAGTATATATGAGAAGAGAAGAGCAAGATTCCCAGAACTAAACTCCAACATTAACAGGTGGGCAAAGGAAGAGAAGCCCACCAAGGAGATATACGACACAGAGGTAGCAAGAGAAAAGAAGCATGGACCATTGCAGAAGCCAAAGACTCTTCAAGAGAAGAGAGTGGATAAACTGGGTTGAATACAACAAGGAGCTCCAGAAAGATAAGGACTACAGCGTGTCCACTGGAGCTGACAAGTAGGTAAGTCATCAGTAGGTATGAGAAACAGAAAAATGGGAAACACTGAGAACATTTGACAGTCAAGGAGAAGGAGACAGTAAAGAAATATGGCCGAAAATGAGAAAGAGGGGGAGGGACAGTGACTAATAGAACAAGTTCTAGAAGGATGCAGGAGCAGATGGAAAACCCCTGGAGAAAACCAGATGAAGATAACTGTGACTCCAAAGGGCAGGAAAAGGAGGAGCTCATTCTAGGACATTTCAAGTTGCTTAGTAAAGCCGGATATAAAATCATGTGTTAAGAGTGAGGCGGATGGAGAGGCCTTAAGAAGAAGAATAACTGCATGGAGTAATTGTTCAACAGCATGGGAGAAATGGGCAGCACCAACCTGCCCAGTACAGCATGGAAGTTCAGGCACAGGTGTGAAGAAGGCAGTCCCGGAGGGTTGCTGACCAAAGATGACAGACATTCAGATATGCCACAGAATTGGGAGTACTGACCAGGGTTCCGATGACCCACCATTCTCTAGAAAGTGCACTCACAACTGGTTGTCCACTGAAGTCTTCATTTCACTCTTGAGAGGGTTCTAACCATAATAAGAAATAACTAAACAAGGCCGGGCATGGTGGCTCACACCTATAATCCCAGCACTTTGGGAGGCTGAGAAGGGAGGATCACCTGAAGCCAGGAGTTTGAGACAAGCCTAGCCAACATGACGAAACCCCATCTCTACTAAAAATATAAAAATTAGTCAGGCGTTGTGGCAGGTGCCTGTAATCCCAGCTACTCAGGAGGCTGAGGCAGTAGAATTGCTTGAACCCGGGAGGCAGAGGCTGCAGTGGGCCGAGATCGCACCAGCACACTCCAGCCTGGATGACAGAAGGAGACTCCATCTCAAAAACAAAGCAAAATTCCCTATAAGAAAAAAACTAAACAAGATAACTTTTTCCCCCAAAGATCTCCCAAGACAAAACCTAATAAATTATCAAAATAACACTACTGCTGCAGTTAAATCCCTTGATTCTTACTACTTAAGCCAATAAACTGAGACAAAAATCAACTGACATTCAAAATATGTCATTGTCAAAGCCAGAGATAGCCTGGAGAAAATATATCAGTCTGTTGGCTCTTAGATTTCACAGAAATTTGGCATAGGAAAATCCCAGTTCTTAAAATGATACTAGGATTCTAACCAGTAGATTCCAGAGCTAAACGTGAAAGAAATATTAGGGATCACAAACCATCTGGATTACGAAGGAGCCCAAGGATTAAATGGGTACAAGCTCCCCTCCTTAGCAACACAGCACAGGACATCCACTTTGGACAGTAACAATAGAAGTATATGATTCCAATTCCTCCAAACCCCTAAACAACCCACTGCACTGGACCAGGCAGCCTGCAAAACAATGGAAATGTAAGGTCACCCTCCTGTTCCCTGCCACCCCCTCCACTTCCTCTTTCACCCTGGATGAGTTGTCCTCTTTCCATGAAAGAATGCCAAGTGCTCAGTCAGTCTGACGGGCAGTTCCTGCTCTTCTGGTTCTCTGGATGCTTCAAAGGGGTGGCAATGTGTTACCAGAAAAACTACCCTCCTCGGCAGGCTATTTTCCAGGCTTCCACCCCTGCTGAGTCACTTGCCAGTTTCTACCAAGTATAAGAAGCTCTATCGTGGAAGGAGACTTCACTTGAGTCTCACGGGCCTGACGTTGCTGTATCTCTTGCAAGTGACACTTCTAAATTCATACAGGTGCTCTGGTGGAGATCTTCCAGATTGGCTAGAATGTGGAAGTAGCAAAAAATTAAATCCTGATGTAGCAATACTAACAATGTTGGCCCTGAATAGTAACATTCCAAGAAATGAGTTCCGAAGCCACCCATGAAGCAACCAATAAAGTCAGGGCAATAGTAATCAAGACATTTCCTTATCTGAGACTACAAAATCTTCCCTTAAAATCATTCAGCGTATATTTTGAGTAAAAAGGTAAGAAGATAAATTTTGGTCAAATTTTTAAAATATTTATTTGATGATCATCCTTTAAAAAAAAATCCTCCTTTTGACCCAAGGGATACATTAAAATATAAGAAAGTGGATCTTTTAAAGTCTCCTTACAAAAGATCACACTATCCCTTCCCTCAAAGAGCTAACAGTTTTTAAAAGATCATAAACAGCAGAATAGGTATGGCTATCAGATAAGACCTTGAAAAAGAGAGCACTGAAGAAACAGGATTTTTTAAATAATAAGAAAAAAAAACAGAGGTACCCAAGATGTTCAAAAAACATGACAAAGGTGAATGATAATGATGTTCAGTGCAATGAGAAATACAGTAGCATTTGCATAGAAAAGCAACAGTTTTCACAGAAAAGAAGTCAAGATGAGCCCACTTCTGCTGCAGAGTATGGGCAAAAGTAAGACATTAAATGACATGTTGGAACTGAATCCTCTTCCAGGGCATTCTCTGTAAAGGAGGAAAAGTTAATAGCTAGGAAAACGTTTACTTTCTATTCTCTATAAAGCACTTATACATCATTGAAATTACCCACTGTATCCATTTTTCAGTTCTAATCTAAATTTCTCATATTCAAACATATATTTATCTAATTCATTTATGTAAGTACTCGTTTGAATTTGTGCGCCTGGTATATGCCAGACATGTCCTAGGTATTGAGGGTACCAAGGAAAACAAATCAGACATAAGACCTGTTCTCTGTGTTTACTGTTTAATAGTCTAATGAGGAAGGCAAAAATGAAGTAATCTTAGGAATTCTGAGATGTACACAGAATGTACAACTGTGATTAAATGAGAACAAAAAGTATAGGAAAGCCTAAAATACTCTGGGGAACACCTAAAGGCATCATTGGCAAAGTGGAATTTAAATGGAGAATTCGCCAAATGAAGGGAGAAGAAGGAAGACAGTCCAGGAAACGGACAGAGCTTGTGTACAGGTTCAAAATTCATCTTTGTATCTCCAGAGCTCTGTACACAGTAGATGCTGAATAAATGTTTATAAAATAAACTTTAAGTTCTTTATGTATTCAGAAAAATATTTCCTAAGAAAACAAGGCGGGGTGGAAGGAAAAAGAAAAAGGAAGAGCTACAGGTACGGAGGTATTATCTGTAACACACACACGCACACACAAATAGAAACAGCAATAAGAAGGTGGCAGATTATGTAAACCAGTAACTGAAATATTATGTAGCTATTATAAGCAACACAGAAACTGCAATTATACAATTAAGTGGAAAAAGGTAACAAATGAGTATATTGGGATTAGAAATGTGGAAAAGTGCAATCTACCCATCTGACAAAGGGCTAATGTCTAGATTCTACAAAAAACTAAAACAGATTTACAAGAAAAAAGTAAACAAACCCATTCAAAAGTGGGTGAAGGATATAAGACACACTTTTCAAAAGAAGACATATATGAGGCCAACAACATGTGAAAAAATGCTCATCACTGGTCATTAGAGAAATGCAAATCAAAACCACATTGAGATATCATCTTAACGCCAGTTAGAATGGCAATCATTAAAAAATATGGAGACAACAGAGGCTGGAGAGGATGTGGAGAAACAGGAACACTTTTATACTGTTGGTGGGAGTGTAAATTAGTTCAACCATTGTGGAAGACAGCATGGCGAATCCTCAAGGATCTTGAAATACAAATTCCATTTGACCCAGCAATCCCATTACTGGGTATATATCCAAAGGATTACAAATCATTCTATTATAAAGATACATGCACATGTATGTTCATCGCAGCACTGTAAACAACAGCAAAGACCTGGAACCAACCCAAATGCCCAGCAATGATGGACCAGACAAAGAAAATGTGGCACATATACACCATGGAATACTATAATGAATTCGTGTCCTTTGTACGAACATGGATGAATCTGGAAACCATCATTCTCAGCAAACTGACACAAGAACAGAAAATCAAACGCCGCATGCTCTCACTCATAGGCAGGTGTTGAACAATGAGAACACGTGGACACAGGGAGGGGAGCATCACACACTGGGGTCAGTTGGCAGGGCTAGCGGAGGGACAGCTGGGGTTGGGGAGGGTGAGGATAACATGGGGAGAAATGTCAGATATAGATGATGGGGGATGGAGGCAGAAAAACACCTTGCCATGCATATACCTATGCAACAACCCTGCATGATCTGCACATGTACCCCAGAACCTAAAGTACAATTAAAAAAAAAAAAGAAATATGGAAAAGTGTGAAAATTAAAAAGAATATAGATCATTTTGTATGGACTGATAAAATTGAACAATCAAATACCAACCATCTCATCCATATTCTATATATGAAATTCCAAGTGTCTTCTGTTTTGAACCAATTATTCCAGCCAATTTCCAGACAAAGACTATTAAGACCTATTATGCAATTTTGGTCCTCTTAAGAATTCCAATGTTACTTCAAAAACACCTTAGATTATCGTATAGCCTTCCATCTCTATAAAGTGATCTCCCATACATTATATTTTGGTTATCATCATTTGCTTCATCCATGTGATTCTTATTATTATTATTTTCAGAGGTAGGGTCTCACTCGTTGCCCCTGCTGGAGTGCAGCAGTGCAATCACGGCCCACTGCAACCTCAAACTCCTGGGCTCAAGCAGTCCTCCTGTTTCAGTGTCCCATGTAGCTAGGACCACAGTCATGTGCCACCATGCCTGGCTAATTTCTACTTTTTTTTTTTTTTTTTTTTTTTTGGTAGAGATAGGGTCTTGCTATGTCGCCCATGCTGGTCCCGAACTCCTGGCCTCATGTGATCCTCCCACCTTGGCCTCCCAAAGTGCTGGGGTTACAGGTAAGAGCCACCATGCCCAGCCTGATTCGTATTATTTAATAGGTCAGTATAATGTGCTACATAAAGCATCCAGGAGGAAGTGGCTCCTGGTTTCCTGTAGGGTACTCCAAGGGCCTTATTTTCCTACACTGACATTTTAATTACTATAATATATTCCTTTTTGTTTTTCCTAATACTATCATGTAGAAAAAATTTTATGTGCATATGAAATATAATGACATCACAAAAGTTTGAAAAATTGAGAAAACAAGTCTCAATTGTCCTAATATAAACAAATCTCAAACAACTATAGATTGGTTAAATGTTTCCAGCTACTTTATATAAATCTTTATATCTCATATGTATATCTAATTATTTTTTCTGATTATAAAATTATACATGCTTACTAGGAAAAGAATATAACTTGGGAAATGAAAGTCCCCCATAATCCCGCCCCACCTCTCCACTCGAGAAAAGTATTGCTAAATGTTCGATCCTGTATTTTCCAGATTTCCCCCCTCTTTGTCTATACAGGCCCACAATCTCTTATCCACAATCCCAATATTCAAAAAGCTTCAAAACTCAAATTTTATAACATTTGTTATCAAAATCTTACCTAAACTGACATAAGGCAATGTGTAATCTTTATTTATCCCACTTAGTGTGACTATCCATGTTTTGCCACAGAAGTATTAATGTTTTTGATTACAGGTGCCACCCCAGCCCCCATTGGAGGTGTCATTAATAGTAAATATATTTAATACATTGTCCTACGTAAAACTGAAAAAATCCTGAATTCAGAGACACCTCTGACTTAAACTGCTTCAAATTAAAGATGCAAATTCATATTAATATTACTATCATTCTCATTGCAGAAATGGATCGTATCAGGCATGCCTCTCTGTTAGTATATTTTTTCACTCAACAATATATCTGGGATGTCTTTCTTTTTTTGAGATGGGGTCTCCCCCTGTCGATCTCGGCTCTCTGCAATCTCTGCCTCCTGGGTTCAAGTAGTTCTCCTGTCTCAGCCTCCTGAGTAGCTAGGACTATAAATGCACACCACCACGATCAGCTAATTTTTTATGTTTTTAGTAGAGACAGGGTTTCACCGTATTGGTCAGGCTGGTATTGAACTCCTGACCTCACGTGATCCACCTGCCTCGGCCTCCCAAAATGCTGGGATTAAAGGAATGAGCCACTGTGCCCAGTCTGTATCTGGGACATCTTTCTACATCAATTCACTGTGTTCTTTAAAAGCCATGTGGATGTGGGTGACAGGGAAAAGAACAAAAGAATGAGAGGAACACTGATTTTATGGAAAGGATAAATAAGGGAAATAGTTCAAAAAGCAGACCCACAAAAATTATTAGGGAGGAAATCCATAAGAGTAGAGATCCCAGAATTCAGAGGTGAAGACCTTAGTGATTAGTGTCCTGAATCTTTTGTCCAAAGATCATCTCATTGGATGACTTCCTTGAGTTCGCACAGCAGTTGGAGCTGACCTGGGACTAGAACTCAGGGGTTCAAGTTCCCACCCCTTTGTGCAGCTACTCTGAGAATCCACACTTCCGATGGTGAGGGTCACCTAGGTTGAATGTGAAAAACGTGAAAGCAACTTCTCTGTAAGGGAGCACAGACGCTTCCCAGGGTTAGCCTGAGCTGTTAATATAAAAGTCTGTTCACCTGGCCTTGTGAGTAGCAGCCTTCAAAGTTAACAGCAGCATTTTATAGTTTTATAGCCAGGAAAGGGACAAGGAGCCATTGCCAATTACTAAGAATTGATGTTGGATGTTCAAATTTGGGTCACTTTTTCCTCAATAGAAGCCACAGCACGCCAAGTGCATGTCACTTTCCTGACTAATTTTGTCTTTTGGGGCCCCAAAGAGCTAAACCTATATTGGAGAAGAGAACATGACACTATGATGCCAATCGGAAAACCACCAACACCCAATATGCACCCCCAGAATCTCTCCAATCCTCACTGCACCTCCAAGCACCTCTTAGTTCCATCACATATGTCCTTCCAACAAGCAAGTGTACTTTCATGTATTTAGAACAAATCTTAAATGTACACATGCATCCAAATCCTAAAACTCAGAATACATAAAAGTAGAGGAGAGAAGAAAGACTAATGCTACCAAAAATCAGTCTGCCTCTTCCTGTCTGCCTCCTTGACATGCCACGACGTGGCAATACCACCTGCACTCCTCGCCCATCTCTCAGGCTCCAGGAAGGGTGGCAGAATGCAACTCTGCAGGACCTTAGCTCGAAGTGCCATCTGGAAGAAGGAAGACTTATAAACACATTCTTCCAGAATCCTGTGTCCTCCATCCCCTCAAAAGACAGCAGAAATAAATCACAAAAATATGGTCCTGTATCAGCACACCTAATGCTACGGCCCAATCAATTATTTTTGGGAATCAATAGCTCTCTTAAAGCTTTTTAGTAGGGTATCTTTTTTTTTTTAAGTATCAGCTTTGATTTTTATTTTATTTACTTATTTATTTTAATTGCATTTTAGGTTTGGGGGTACATGTGAAGAACATGCAAGATTGTTGCATAGGTACACACATGGCAGTGTGATTTGCTGCCTTCCTCCCCTCCACCTACATCTGGCATTTCTCCCCTTGCTATCTCTCCCCAACTCCCTATCCCCCGCTGTCCCTCACCTATTTCCCCCCAACAGACCCCAGTGTGTGATGCTCCCCTCCCTGTGTCCATGTGTTCTCATTGTTCAACACCCGCCTATGAGTGAGAACATGCGGTGTTTGATTTTCTGTTCTTGTGTCAGTTTGCTGAGAATGATGGCTTCCAGGTTCATCCATGTCCCTACAAAGGACACAAACTCACTGTTTCTGATGGCTGCATAATATTTCATGGTGTATATGTGCCACATTTTCCCTGTCCAGTCTGTCATTGATGGGCATTTGGGTTGGTTCCAGGTCTTTGCTATTGTAAACAGTGCTGCAATGAACATTCGTGTGCATGTGTCCTTATAGTAGAATGATTTATAATCCTTTGGATATATACCCAGTAATGGGATTGCTGGGTCAAATGGAATTTCTATTTCTAGGTCCTTGAGGAATCACCACACTGTCTTCCACAATGTTGAACTAATTTACACTCCCACCAACAGTGTAAAAGTGTTCCTATTTCTCCACATCCTCTCCAGCAGCTGTTGCCTCCAGATTTTTTAATGATCACCATTCTAACTGGCGTGAGATGGTATCTCAATGTAGTTTTGATTTGCATTTCTCTAATGACCAGTGATGATGTACCAAAACAGAGACATAGACCAATGGGACAGAATGGAGGCCTCAGAGGCAACATCACACATTTACAACCATCCAATCTTTGACAAACCTGACAAAAACAAGCAATGGGGAAAGGATTCCCTGTTTAACAAATGGTGTTGGGAAAACTGGCTAGCCATGTGCAGAAAGCAGAAACTGGACCCCTTCCTGACACCTTACACTTAAATTAACTCCAGATGGATTAAACACTTAAACATAAGACCTAACACCATAAAAGCCATAGAAGAAAACCTAGAAAAAACCATTCAGGACATAGGTGTAGGCAAGGACTTCAGGACTAAATCACCAAAAGCATTGGCAACAAAAGCCAAAATAGACAAATGGGACCTAATCAAACCCCACAGCTTCTGCACGGCAAAAGAAAGAGTCATTAGAGTGAATCGGCTACCAACAGAATGGGAAAAAATTTTTGCAGTCTACCCATATGACAAAGGGCTGATATCCAGAATTTACAAAGAACTAAAACAGATTTAAAAGAAAAAAACAAACAAGCCCATTCAAAAGTGGGCAAAGGACATGAACAGACACTTTACAAAAGAAGACATACGTGAGGCCAACAAACCTATGAAAAAAATGCTCATCATCACTGGTCAGTAGTGTATCTTTTTATGAAACTTCTGCAATTTCCTAAATGAGCTCTGCTTGCATTACATGAAATGGCAGATAGATTAAAAATCCATATATCCTGGGATTCTAACATGCAAAGTAAAGTAAGTGGTGCTTCATCAATAGGATGCCATAAAGAGGAAGCAGCCGAACTACCCATTTCCTTGACTGAGGCCACATAAGACAGACTGGCTCTTACAAGGAGAGTCAAAATAAGCTACAATCCCTCAACAGAAATGTTTGCCAACCATGGATATTAAAGGGCCAGTCTCTGAGCACTGTAAGATCTACAACAGCAAAGTTATTGGGGAATTTTTATTATTATTCTGGGTTACTTCACATGAAGGGCTAAGCTAAGAGAAGGCCTTTTAAGGCATTGGCAGAGTAAGCATCTGCATGCACCAATCCCGCCCCCAAGATGCTGGGTAACACATTGTAAAGCACTCCAGCTTCCTGGAATAGACAGATACGAAGTGCTATTACCCCTCATGGGGGAGGGGAGACATTCTTTCAGTGACTTTAAGAGACAAGGGGTGCTGGTGAAGAGGAGAGGAGAGAGTCTCTGTTGTAGTTTCTAGCCTCAGTTTCAGAAATAATTCTGAGAAGCAATGAGATGTTTTGGTCTCTAGAGGAATATGGAGCAAGCAGACAAGGCATAAACACTGACCCGACAGAGAAAGGAAATTCTTATTTTCTCTAAAAGCCCACAGATCTAAACATCTGCCAGTTCTCTTCTCTATGTTTTGTATACTGTTCCTACACAAAATAAAACAGGTGGGGCAAGAGCACATGCTAATGTTCCTCCGGGGTCCAGTGGTCAGCAGGCTTTGGACAGGTCGCTGTCTCAACCTCAGCCCTCAAGAGCGGAGGAGATGTGGAGGAAGGGAGAGAACGCGAATACAATGGGAGCAAATATAAAAGCAGGAACAGCATATAAAGCACTATATAAATGATGTTTAGTGTTATTTTCCCAGCTCTACATTCCTGCAGCACCTTCCATAAACCTTCGTTGGGGCATTTAAAACATACTCTTGACATACTTCTCTGTATAGCTATCTCATTCATCTGCATATCCAAGTTATACCAAGCACAGTGCTGGCATAACTTGCCATTGAGTATTTGCTAAATACAACTTTTGTATAACAACCATGAACATAAGAGTGAACATAGACTTGGGCATACCAGAATTTATTTATTTATTTATTTATTTATTTATTTATTTTTTTTTTTTCTGAGATGGAGTCTTGCTCTGTCACCCAGGCTGGAGTGCAGTGGCACAATCTCAATTCACTGCAGCCTCCGCCTCCTAGGTTCAAGTGATTCTCTTGACTCAGCCTCCTGAGTAACTGGGATTACATGTGCCACCATGCCTGGCTAATTTTTGCATTTTTAGTAGAGACAAGGTTTCACCATGTTGACCAGGCTGGTCTCAATCTCCCGACCTCATGATCCTCCTGCCTCAGCCTCCCAAAGTGCTGGGATTACAGGCATGAGCCACTGCACGTGGCCACATACCAACATTTCTAAGGTCACAAGCATTTCCCCCCATTCCCTACCAGAAGAGTCAAAAAGGTGTCATCTGGTATATTCTGCAGGCAGCAGCTGTACCCCTAGCACCGAAGAACTGGGCTTGAACTCAGACTCTTCCTTTCTTTATTGGCTGTATGTTCCTAGAAATTACCTAATCTCTCAGAGCCTCTATTTCCTCATCTGTAAAATGGGGATAACAATATCTACCTAAACAGGACTAATGGGAGATAAACTAGAATAACAAATGTTAAAGATTGGCATATAGTAGGTCCTCAATAAATGTGACGTAGGGAGCATAAAAGAGTGGAAGATCTGTCATCAAGTCCCAGATGTGCCCCTAAAGTGATCTCAACTGAAATGGAAACAATGATCTACTTGCTTCTGAGAATTACTGTGTAAGGGGCAAAGCAGAAAATGCGTATGAAAGAAAACAGGATAAACACATGTACCCTGGAAACGGCCAAGCAAATAAACATCTACTTAGAGGTCTCAACTGCATACTTTTAAGAGCATAAACAGATAGCCATCATTATTTTCTCGAATTCTCTGGATGATGTCATAGAACCCGAACCCCTGCTCTAGCAGGGAACCCTTCTGTGTCAGTCAGGCAACAAACACTGACAAGTACAACAAATACTAAGGGAGTATCTACCGTGGGCCAAGTGCTGTGCTGGAAGCAGAGGCTGCTGGTGGGCTGCGGCCACTGCCCTCATGGTGCTTATAGTCTAGGAGGGTGACTGACTCCCTGAATATAAATAACTACGTGCCAAGTGCTGGAGTGCCAGTGGCTACGAAGGCATAAAATAGCAGGGCGGAAAGATGGAGGGAGACCTTAACGGAGCCTGGAGGATGCCTAATAAAGGTGATATTAATGAATGGCTACCCTTAGTGGCTTTTGGTGACTGTGACAGGAGAGAAGGAAGAGGAAAAGGTCACAGAAGTCACCTACCAAGGTGGATGTACAACCCAGCTCAGCATGGCTAACTAAAATTAAGAATGCAAGTAACAAAAGTTCTGCGTTTTCACTGCCAATAAAGAACTAAAGAAGCTTCCCTCCATCTTAACACAGTCTAAACAGAAAAGTGGCTTATTTCATCCCAGCCCAAACATCAGAGCTGGAAGCAAAGCTTTTGTTTCCCCAAGCAAACTTTGTCAGTTTTCTCAGACCACCTGTCTTTCCAGACGCCACGCACGGTTCAAATGGCTCATGTTTTTCATCCACCAACTTTTTCCTTCTATTCATTCAAAATCCACTTCATGGCTACACACCCTCAGAGCATTTTAAAAATGGGTGCGCCACTGATGACCCGCTTGGAATATGTGGGCAATCAGTAGTCCTCTCTCTGGCCCCCTGCTCTCTGGCTGTGACAGACCACAGGGAGAAGCACCCTCCCCAGAAAACACCAACTGTATTCATCTGCTTGGAGTTTGTACATTTGATAGAATGTACAAGGAGATCGGTGCTGATAAAACTGGAAGGCTGACCTTCAAATAAATTGATCTAAACCTTTATCAGATAGAAGGCTGGAAAGGAACCAGGGCATTCCTCTGTGGCTTTCCACAGCTCTCTTGGCACCCAGATGAATCAGCTTTGAGAAACCAGTGAGATACTCTCCTCCTTGGGCCTATTTTCTTTCCCCACTGCCTCCGCCGAGCTCGTTAAAGTGCTGTTTAATTCTGTTCCCTGAAAACTCTGGGTCCTCTCTTCCTTTCGATTTTGGCAAAGGTGGTTGCATCCTCCCTCACTGATTGAATGAAGTCAATGCTCATGGTGTAAAACAGTTTTAATGTGTGACACCTCAGCTCTGCCAATACAAATTATTAATGAGGTTCATTACTAGTTATATTAGACTTTAGGTGCGTAAAAAAGAGAGCAGCATTATGAGCCAAATTCTAATGAATAGGACCCAGCACCTCCAATGGGCCTACGTCAGGTGTCTTGTCTCTCGCGGCCTATAGTTAACACTGGCCACTGCTTAGGAGCAATTGAATCGAAGCTAGAACACAAACCTCCACAAAATTGGGATTTGGAAATAAACTACAGATGTTCCAATTGCCTTAGGCCCAAAAACACCACTGTTAAGTCCAGTAAGGCAGGAGTTACCCCAACTGACCACACCTGGATATGGGTACCAACGTCCAGAGGAAGCAGGTGAAGGCAGGTAAAGGAGGAAGGAAAGCATGAATAGACCCATGATGACACTGTCCGTGGAGCCTTAAGATAATCAGAAAAAAATTATCAGCATAACAAAACTGCTTTAAACTGCAATACCTCATCCCCACAACTCCAGGAAAAACAATTAAATAAAAATTAATTGCATTATTAAAAAAGTAATTCAATCAATATTCCCTCCCTTAGCTTGGCACAATCCAAACCACCTTAAATAAGCAGAGTTATGACAGTCTCTCCTGAATTTTCATGTCATAGTCTTAGGAACATCTATACTGGATTTCTTTCCCCACCAGTCCCCACCCATCAACATGCAACTTCAAAGGGACTCAAACAACTGAATCTCCAGTGAAGAGATTATAAAGCAAGAGGCAGCAGATGAGCCAAAGTAAATATACCGTAAAATTCCTAAGCCATTCCTAAACAATGTTCGTGAGGCCATCAACATCATTAGCTAATGAGGGAATGAAAAGATGGATATGAAAAGCTATAATGCTTTGGAAAAATAACTCATTTAAAAGTTCATTACTATAATGGCTGTTTGGTTGAAGTCCAGGACTGCAGGTAGACTTTAAATCAAGCCCACATTAAACAGAATGGACTCTTGAAGCACAGGCAGAGAGATGTGAAACTCTTATGCTTGCTTTGGTCATAAAAGCTTGACTCCTTTCAGAATTCTGCATTAACGCCATAGTACACACACACAGATGATAATCTCTGTGCCCTAAAAGTGTTTATGTATCTGTTTTTCCTGTAAGATAGGTTCCTTGAAGACAGGGAACCTATCTTTCTATTTCTGTACATCCCACGTGTAGCATAACACTTGACGCATAATAATTGCTCCAACAAAATGTTAAACTTCTTGGCAAAATAACAGTTAACTTTGAAAAAAATTAAAAGGGAAAATAAGGCCATTGGTGTAGGCCACAACCTTAAGAACTGGGAAATTACACACTACCTCAAGTTACTGTTTGCAGAACACACAACACAATGCAGCCTGCTTGTGCTGATAAATTCAGTTGTAACTTTACCTAGGAATTCACTGTTAGGAGTAAAGAGGATAAAATCAAAGGTATTATAGAAATGGATAGTTTAGCCAGCACAATGTTTAAGGTGACATATATCCCAAAGATCATTCAAATTCATATTATTTGATCATTTGATACTTCATTCATTAACTTGCTAAGAAAAATTGGTGCCACCCTGACAAGTTTTCTTGAACAAGGGAGGCATATCACTTTGGGGAGCTGTCATCTGCTGCAGATGCACATGCAACACATGTAAACTGTCCCTCCTACTCAGGGCCCTATCAACTCTAACCTTTAATTATTTCTCTACCACTTGACATCAGAATTAAAAGGCATATAGCCTTAAAAGGCAAATACCCAAGAGTCCATCTGAAAATTTTTTATTTTTCCTCGTATCAACCACCTGAGGCAGGTGTAACGCAGCTTACCTTAGTGGTTCCATGCAGGTGCTCAAACTCTTAGCTCCACCACTTTAAAAAATAGAGACAGGGTCTTGCTATGTATTCCAGGCTGGGCTCAAACTCCTGGGCTCAAGCAATCCTCCTGCCTTGGCCTCCCGAAGAGCTGGGCCACCGTGCCCAGCCTTTGTCACTTATTTGGGGCACGTATCTTAACCTCTCCGAGTCTCCGTTGCCTCACAAAGAGGAGGATAATAAGAGAATCTGAATATCTTGAAAGTATTCTGAGGATTAAATTAGTTAATGCACATGAAGTACTTAGCCTGACACCTAATTAATCCTTACTGTGTCTCTCCTATTGTACATTATCCCACCTGCTACTCTATCCATCACTCCTCTGCTCCCCCCCCACTCCAACACTGCAGCAGAACTCTAAGACAGAGGGGACAAGTTAATGCACAGTTCACAGTTATTCCAGCCACCGTGAAATGACTGCTGTGGCTGTCAGCTCAGTCTCCATATACAAATATTGAAAGTGAAAGCCTCTGGACAGAGAAAAAAATGCAATTTTGTTATAGTTGTTTTGTTTCCTATTGCTGCATAACAGTGTATTTTCTTTTCACTCGAAGTCTAAAACCTACATAGTCTGGAAAACTAAGTATGCGTACAAACATGAAGATGCTGGCAGAAGACTTGACAACAATCCGCTTTTTCTAGGCTCAGAGGGATTACGGTGACAGATGATCCGGTAAGACACTGCCCTCCCAGAATGTGCTTGCTAGAAAAGGGTTTGAGAAGGGAGAGCCACTTATATACAAATATCTTAGACTTGTTACCCCTAAAAATAGTGGAAAGAGGGAAATAATCTGTTAGGAAATATACCAGAAAAGGGAACTGAGGGTAAATGAGTATACAGCCTAGTGCTGTGACAGGAACAGAAAGAAGCCCTCTTGGCAAGCCTACTGATAAGGTCATTCTCCCAAAGTAGAAACTGGAAAACCAGCAAGTGAAGCAGGGCACGCTCAAGACCAGCCTCAATCAACTCGGGGCTCAGGGGGGCCACCGGGTTAAAAAAAAATTAATCTTTTCTTCCAGATGACCTTTAAGGTTCTTCGAGCTTTAAGGGGCTAGCAATCTGGATCTGGCAAAAACAGGTCACATAGGCAGGCGTTGGGAGGAACTTCTAGAAATAGCACATAAACAGCCACTACCCAAGCAAAGATTGGCAGGTTCAGGATTCATCAGTGCAAGGGACCACTCCAGCACTCTCAGTCACAGGCAACCCGGCTGAATACAGACCCAAGTGGCACCCTGGGTGTACCTGCAGCTGCTGGATTGATCGTCCCACAGCTGGCTCCAGAGGCCTGAAAAGAACAGGTGTGTTCACAAGGCAGCCATCCAGCTCTCTCCACTGCCTTGCTTATGGCTCTTTTTCTCTCAAGTAAGTTACTGAGGCACACTAAGTCATTAGGCACTTCATTCAACAAATCACAAAAAAAGATTAAATTTCACCCCCCAAATCCCTGTTTGGAGCATGCTACACCTGGCACTCAACAGCTTATTTTCATGGAAACACCTGGCACACAATGGACCCCCAGCCCGTCTCTATTCATACCACAGGACACTTCTGTACTAGTGTGGCTGAGAAATGCCAGTCACTGCCTGGCCCTACTTCCTCGGCGATGCTAGGTGTTTTATTTTCCTTTCTTATGCATCCAGTGTCATGAAGCAGCAACTCTGGCAGCGGAAGTGCATGACATCAGAATTCTCAGAGCTCAGGGAACTTGCAGAGCTCACTGGGTTCATCACTGGCCTGAAACCAAGCTAAACGTCTTCTTTCCCAAGCACTCAAGCAAGCTGTGTCCCTCAAATGACATGCTCCATAGTGTTCAGATGATATACTGATATCATTTCAGGATGATGAGGGGGGATTGCTGGAAGTTTCACCATCAAGGAAGTCATCATCCAAAAGAGCCGCCATTACCAAACACAAGTCCTGCAAAGCATAAAGATGAAATTCTGGAGGTACAGGGCTTAAGAACCGACTGTCAGGATCCTGGACCAGGGAAAAGGCTAAGAGGTCAGGCTGTACTTTCGCATAGAAGATTCAAACCCGGAAAACATTTGTTCCAAATAATCCAGATCCATTTCCTGGTACCAAATGTAATTCCACTCATTTCAGTCTAACAAAGTTATGCATAAAACTCTTCTGAAATGTCTTTGTACTTAAAATTTTTAAGCCAATTTTACTCTTTCACAGTGTGTCACAGGCTGTTGTACAATGAATTATGACTCAAAATATTACTTAATTACAAAAAGGCCAGGTCTCACAGTGGCACATTAGATCTATATTTTATGTTTAAAAGTGCTACATGAAGGAATCTGTCATGGTACCCTGCATTCTCTAGTCCTGGTTCTATCACAGCTCCAGAGCAAATGAAAATATTCCCAATAAAATGGAAGACCCTCATTTCCTTATAGAGTCTAGTCCTTCTATAATTCTATAAGAGAAATCAGCCTCAACACATGTAAGTCTTTTCTATCCAGTCTCGTGTCTTTTTTTTTTTTTTTTTTTTTTTTTTTGAGTGAGCTGGTCACTATTTCTCTAAAGGGGCATTCTTTTGGAAAATCTCTTACGTGGGTTATAACCCAAGTTAAGAAATCCATTAATTTCTTAACTGAACTTACATCAAGGCCATTCTCCAGACAGGACACTAGCCCCAAGCAAGTCCTTTGATTTATCAATCCCAAAACTAGATGACTCAGGCAACTGCTATACTGGAAACGCCAGTCAGGCCTTGAAAGTTAAGTCCAGTTAAGCATCAGTTATACTCCAGGCCACCCTGTGAGCAGTCAGATAAAAGTAAAGGCAAGAAGTCCGTGTGACAGAGGAATCGGTAAAACCACCCCATTCAAAACAATATCTGATCCATGGAGAAACTGAAAGAGGCAAAAATTCCTTCTCCAGAGGTAATACTTCCTTGGCTATCTTTAGAATGAGGCAGCACAGTTCTCAAACCCTATGAGCAGTTTCTACATGGCACTGTCTAACGTTAGTTGGTAGAGAGAAACACTAAGGACAACCTTTCTAGATGCTGATCTTCAACAGATCATTTAAGACACCCCACTGTCGGTTCTCATGTGGTAGTCAGTGAGCCTGGTTTTAAGATAGCAAGGTAGACCAGAACACACTGGAAAATTTGCAGCAAGAGATGTTCAGATCTGTTGCATTTTCAGTGAGGGCTAAAACACCTCCACCCTGTGGGTTCTGCTGCACAGCCACAACAGTGACACTGGCAAAGGGCAGAGTTCCTGTGGAAACACTTACAGTGCAAACCCACTGGTGGAAATGGGTCTCTGAAAAAACAAAGGCTTCACATCCATAGAACATAGTGATGAAGTCCAGCGGAATGGCAGGTTTGAGCTGGCAATTCAGAACCCGAACCAAGTCAATCATTAACTTCACATATATGGAGATGAAAATCCATAATTAATTAAAGGATAAAGCCTACAGAGATGACCTATTCTAGGATTTTTCAGATCTTTAAGCAGCTGCTCACTGACTCACTCACAATCCAGGGCAGCTGTCCAAGCATTTTCTACAGCCAGGAAAAGACAAACCAAGATAATCTACATTTATATGAGTTAGGCTGATCGTATTATATGCTAATAAATGTGTTAGCTCCACCTTCACCATCCTTCTGCTTGAATTTAATTAGTAGTTGAGGCTTTAAAAGGGCACTCCCTTCCCCTCCAAATGAGTTTGGCACTGCTGTTCAGGACACAGAGTTGGCCATCTAGAAAAAGCTCTGCCCTTCCCATGAGAGAGCCCAGTTACACTGCAGAGGCAAGTCACCAGGCTTAGGACCTCACAAGGTCACCCCCATGCAAGTCTCAACTGTCACACCTAAACTTTACCACCTTCAGGGGGAGGAGGAGAAACTTTCTTATGCCTCACCTCAAGGCATCCAATTCAACCACATTTACTCAGCACCTACCAGGGGCCATGCACTGGCAATGCAACAGGAACCAAGACAAAGCCTCTGACCTCACAAAGAAAGTTCCTACCAGTGTGATAAACCAGGCATGGTTTGCTTTTAAAAAGCACTTTATCATTGTTAGACCAGTGTACAATGACCTGTACAGGTAAAATTCCATGGGAAAAATACAAATCCCCAAGAGGAAAAAGGAGAAAAGGAATTTACACTACCTTCAACCTGGTTACTACTGACTGTCCCTGAAGACTGACCTTGCACGTTACCTCCTCCAAGAAGTCTTCCCTGAATACTCAGGCTCAGAATCCCTTACTATCCTGTACACATTTCTATTCCTAAACTCAAATACCCTATGATGAAATTGTGGGTCTCTGCTGTCTCCCCCACTACAGGGAGAGCTCCTTGAGCTTTTCACCCCCAGCATCTACTGTGGTCTCTGGCCACAGCAGGTGCTCAGTGAATGCTGTGAAGTGAAACATGGAAGGGTGTGCTGACATGTGCATGTGACACACTCAGGCCTGTTTATGGATGTCTTTGTAGTATCATAGAGGGTGACATATTTTTTTCTATACAACTTCTTCACCTCTATCTTTCCTAATGTTATACAAATCCTTCCGTACAAATTACAAAAGAATACCTTCCTCCTCCAAGACTTATATTGTATATGAGGTGAATTCGACATGAACAGAGGTGAGAAAACCTAGTCTGCCCATTTGTACTTAGCTCATAAGCTGGGAGGGAAGGAGAGGTGGAAGATGGAATGGGGAAGGCAGGCAAGGGCCAGCCAACTGGGAACCTTCTGCAGGACCATGAGCTTTGCAGGGAACAGGAAGCCTTCAAATGACTTCTAGCAGGAGGGAGGTTAGGGCTGAGTTTTCGACAGCTCATCCAGGCAGTTTACGGAGGATGAATTTGAGGGAATACAGCTAGATTCATGGAAACCAGTTCCAAGGCCATCACAATAATCAATAGTCCTCATGTATGCTATAAACAAGTGTGGGAATTATGGGGAAAAAATGGACTCAGGAAGTATTTACCAAGCCAACCTGGCATGACTTGGCAATCAACTGAAGCGGAGAAAGAGGTGAAGGAGAAAGAAAAGTCTACAATGGTGCCCAGGTGACAGAACAATGGTGAGACCAGTTCTGACTGGGAAAAGAGGTGGAGGAGCAGGCCAGTGGGAATGATGGGATATTTAACTGTGGACATGTTGACTTGGCAATGCCTAAAGGACGTCCAGGCAGGTCTGTCCAGCAAGCATATTAGACATGGGACCTTGGACCTGATATCAGGCCTGTCTAAGCCACAGTTTCCTCAGGTGGGAAATGCAGGTGCCACCATGCTCCTCCTCTCTCACAGTCTACTGCGAGGATTAAAGGAGACAGAGTATAAAATACTTTGTCATAAGCCTGCCGCAGTTCCAGAAGCAATAGTTGGACTCAGTAGGGAAAACAGGAGACGGAGCTTTGGAAGTCCTTGGCATATGGACAATATGGTTGAGACCTAAAAGTTAATAAGACCATATGCCATGAGAAAGAAAACAAGGTAAAGACAAAACCACCCTACCCCAACACCCATATTTAAGGAAGTTGAGGGATGAGGAGATACAAAAGGAAACTTTAAAAAAAAAAACAAAACCAAAACCTCAGTAAGTATTGCAAAAACACAGAAACAGGGGAGCAATGAATCTGAAGGAGAAGGTAGCTGCCAACAAGACAAAGAAGAACTGACCTGACTTTGCCAGCGCAGTCTCCTGGGATGGGCACCGGAAACAACAACGAACAGGGCATGGAAGGGCATTCGGACAGCTGTCGGAGAAGAGGCTGAGAGGGGAAGGGAAAACACTGCGCCCACCTCAAAAGGAAAATGAGCAAGGCCAACAGAGCACTAAGAGGCTGAGTGTTCAGAGATTTGGGTATGTTTTTAAAATGAAGGTTTCACCAGGCAGTGTAGCTCATGCCTGTAATCCCAGCACTTTGGGAGGCCAAGGCAAGAGGATCGCTTGAGCCCAGCCATTTGAGACCAGCCTGGGCCACACAGTGAACACTGTTTCTACAAAAAAATTTAAAAATCAGCTGGGGGCATGGTGGCACATGCCTGTAATCCCAGCTACTCAGGAGCTGGGGGTGGGAGGATGGCTTGAGCCTAGGATTTTAAGGTGCCAGTGAGCTGAGATTGTGCCACTGCACTCTGGCCTGAGTGACAGAGTGAGACCCAGGCTGGAGTGCAGTGCAGTGGCACTATCTCAGCTCACTGCAATCTTAACTTTAATTTTATTTAAAAAAAAAAAAAAAGTTAAAATTAAATGAAGGTGCCAGAAAGACAGGAGAGGATGAAGACGCAGAGCGGGAAAGCCTAATCCAGGGAGAACACAGAGAGGACCCAGACAAAGCACGTAGAGGGCTGGGCCTGAACAGGAGGTCAGCTCATCCTGAGACTCTGAGATCTTTCCAAACAATGGCCCAAGCAGAAGAAAAGTAAGGGGACCTGCTCAAGTCTAGGGGACTGAGGAGTAGGAAGTGGGTGAGGGGCCTAAAAGGGAGAGTGGTGGGGAGGCCTCATTAGCATCTCTTCCAATTCTCTCAAACAGTTTCTTCCTTTTAACGCAAGCATCATTCAAGCAGTGAGCTGTCACTATGTAATTTGACTTCAAAATACTAATGGCAATAATATTAATGGGAACACTCATTTAATATCTTGGCAGGAACAATTTTTCAGGATCATGACCTTTCCTATTTTAAAATAAAATTCTATATACACAAGTTTGGTCCTATAGGACCAAATGACAACAGAAGGCGTCAACACCCAGCAGACACAGTTCAGAGAGAAAAATGCATATTGGAGCTCTAATGAAGCAACTTCAGGAGTCACTTATTTTGCCAGAAAAGGACGGTTTAAAGAAAATGAGTTTAGACGGCAACTGTCGCTTCAAGGTCACAGTTGTACCTTGACTTTGTTTACATCCCTTGCTGGTGCCCTGTTCGTACCAAGGGCAGGCTGTCATTAATACATTCCTGACATAGTGTGTGCTGGATGGTGGTTTCAGTCTCTCGCTTTTTCCTATTTTGAAATCCATCTTTTACCACCCAAACAAAAGTTAACATTTTGTTTGAAGAACCTGGGATTCAGCTCATCTTTTCACACACCTTTATTACTTATTTAAGTAATCAAGGGAATAAAAACCATACTGGCATATTCATTCTGTCTAAACTACTCCTGAGGCTGCTCTTGAACTCACACACACCAAAAAAGTATTAATGTCTATATCTGAAATACGAATTTTTAAAGAGAAACCTTTTAGCAAAAGTAGTATACACGGCAGTGTTTGAATCATGATTCAGACTCAAGACAGAGAATCGGGAACATTTTCTTTCTACAAACATTTCCTGAATCCCAAGCATGTGCAGGGCACTTTGCCAGGTGGTAGGGGGAAGTTGGGGGTCCCTAAGGTTCATGCAGATGGCAGTACTTCAGGGCTGAAAGTAGCATGTCAGTGGTCAAAGTGAGGGCCGACACCCACAAACACATTCTCATTCACTCCAGACATTTGCAACAGCAACGCCCCAGCAAATCAATACAACCACAACCCAGGTACAGGATGTGCATGACAAGAAGGCGCAGAGGCCCAGCAAGGAGACTTAAAAACAATATATTCTTGTCACAGCCAGAGAGCTAACAAAGGCTTCTGAACAACCAAAACCAAGGCTATGCTGAACATCAAATGCAAACACTGTTGTGCTGTACCATGAAGCAAAGGAAACTTTTGTTCTGAAAAATTACATATATACAGTTCAGAAACCTTTAGCTTAAAATCAACTGTGAAAGATCTTGGTCCCAGAACAAGTGTCCATAAAAGTAGAAATGATCACCGTCAAAATGAGTCCCCAAGTGGGACATGGTGGCTCATGCCTGTAATCCCAGCACTTGGGGAGGCCATGAAGGGTGGCAATACTTGAAGCAGGAGTTTGAGAGCAGCCTGGGCAACACAGTGAGACCCTATCTCTACAAGAAAAAAAGTTTTCTAATTAGCCAACCATGGCACTCCTGTAGTCCCAGCTACTCAGGTGGCTGAGGCAAGAGGATCACTTGGGCTCAGGAGGTCAAGGTTACAGTGAGTTAAGATTGTACCACTTTACTCCAGCCTGGGCAACAGAGTAAGACCCTATGTCTGTTAAAAAGAAAAAAAAGTTTTTTGTTTGACTCCATATAGGAAAAAAAGTACTTCATATTTTCCACAAGCCAAATCAAAACCGTTCAGCCTGAGCAACATGGCAAGACTCTGCCTCTACAAAAAATTAAAAAATTAGCTGGCCTTGGTGGCACATGCCTATGGTCCCAATTCCTCGGGTGGCTGAGGCAGGAGGACCACTTGAGCCCAAGAGGTTGCAGTGACTCATGTTCATGCCCCTGCATTCCAACCTGGGGGACACAGTGAGACCCTGTCTAAAAGTATATATATAATTAAAAAATTGTTGGTGTCCTTGATTATATCTATAAATCCACATTCAAATTATGCACTTTTTTTCTTGGAGACAAGTTTTCACTCCATAACCCAGGCTGGAGTGCACAATCTCGACTCACTGCAACCTCCACCTCACCTCCTAGGTTCGAGCAATCCTCATGTCTCAGCCTCCCAAGTAGCTGGAATTACAGGCGTGTACCACCAAGCCCAGCTAATTTTTGTATTTTCAGTAAAGATGGGGTTTCACCATGTTGGCTAGGCTGGCTAGTCTCGAACAGCAGACGTCAAGCAATCCGCCCAACTTAGCCTCCCATAGTGCTGGGATTACAGGCATGAGCCACCACAGCCTGCCCAAATGATGAACTTTTAAAACTGGAGTTTTCCTCCTTGAAAGCATGATAGAACAATTCATATCCACTAACTTGTATTGGATATTCAAACTAATCAAGGAAAATATATTTCAATGCCAATGGAAAGAGGCTGTTTACCATTATTTCCCTTAATTACAGCAATAAAAGCATTCCAGATTTTCAAAGGCCTCTTTTTGTCCTTTGCAGTTAAATATTGCAACTTGAATTCTTTCTGGTTTGCTGGTTCTAACTCAGACCCTCTACTGTCCAATATTGAATAAGCGAACCAACAGGCTTCATTTCAAGGTTTTCCATGAACCAACTTTGGCCAACATTGTAACTATAATAATTCCAGCTTCATTTTCCCATATTCCTTGCAAGATCTTTCAGAGAGGACCTACAGACTTTACCCCCAATCCCTATGATGCTAGGATAAGGAAGCCATCTTCTCCTCCACCAGTAAGTAGACATCTCCTACTGATTTATGTTCCAGAAGCCTACATAAAAAGCAAAAACAGTGAGAAAGGTGCACTCAGAAATCCCTTCTAACTCTAAAATCCTATGTAGAGAAATGTCTTACTGCTTTCAAAGTTAACTTCAGAACAGGGCTGGGCCCGTAACTTCACACTGAAGTGCTGAGGGTAGGGTGGTGGTGGTGACATCGCCAGTCTTTCTCTGTGGTGGTGTGTCATGCCCCGTGTAGATAGTTTACATAAGTCCTCACTGTGTTCTGAAGTAACCCTGTGAAGCAGGTACTGTGTTGTCGATGAGAAAACTGAGGCTTGCAGGGGTTAAATTATCCCTGCTAATAAGAGGCAGAAGGAATAGCTGAACCCCAATCTGGCTGACACCCAACTATCACACTATGATGCACTGATAATTATGGTAGTTGTCCAATAAATATTACTCAAAGCCTGTATTTCTATGTTATTAGTCCATAATTATAGATTCTACATCCTAATTAATATGACTTAGGCAAATGTTAATGTGTCTTCTTATATTAAACACAGACCAAATAAACGTTGAAGGGATGGTCAGGAATTTCAGGGAGATGCCAAAATAGGCATTATCTGAAACTATTCAAAATAGGCAAAATTTTCCAGAGTTAATCCACAAAATTATCATCAAAAAAGTAAACGGGTTTTCAGAAGTAAGCAAGAATCAATTATCTCTAGTTTTTTGTTTTTTTGTTCTTTGTTTTTTACAGTGGCTGAGGTTTTATTTCCTCTATGATTACTGGCAGTAGTATGTTAATTCTCAGCCATAAATGTATAGTTTTGTCTACATTTATGTAACAAATAAAAACAATTTGGGGCCCTATCAGTTATATCACTGCAATGCAATTATCCTGTCCGTCTAAATTATTGAAACTTTCCATTAATATTTATGAGTCCATAGAAAACAAATATGCTTTTCAGAAACTGAAAAATCTGGGATAAACTGCAGACTCTTTGTTTCCTTTCCCCAGTCTCTCCTTAGAAATCATGTTGCTAACAGGGGCGGAGATAACTAGATGCTTCTACGATGTCATTTGTGGACACCAACAAGACTATACCCTACCCCACCCCGAAGAAACTTTCACACCACCACCCCTGTTTTCTAAGATGCAATCCTGTGAGTGTCTTTCCTCAGCCAGTATGACTCTTTTCAGAAGGCCCTTGTCAGAATATTCATTTCCTTGGGAAATTAAAAGCAACCAAAGCTTCATCTGCCAGGATTAGAAAAAAAAAATAAATAATGTTTTTAAAGATTAAAATTTAAAAAAAAGCAACTAGGCTAGGAGTGGCAGCTCTCACCTATAATCCCAGCATTTTGGGAGGCTGAAGCAGGATAGCCTGAGCCCAGGAGTTCAAGACTAGCCTGAGCAACATAGAGTGAGCTTGTCTCTAAAAAATATAATTAATTAATTTAAAAAGCAACCAAAGCCAGCATTTCTCCAGTGCCTATCTTGTGCTGGGCATGTTTAATGTAGTAAATCTAATCTTCATACCAAGCCTATGAGGTAGTAAACGTTAGCACCATTTTCCAGAAGAGAAAACTAATCGTCAGAGATGGAGGGACTTGCTCATCGCTCACGCTCCTGGGAAGCAGCAGACCTGGAACAGTGCCCCGCACTTGCTGACATGAAACCGACCCTCTTCCTACCACCCTCCATTGTTTTTCCACCTGGCAAGCTTGTTCCCACCCCAGGGCCTTTGTTGCCTCTGCTTGGAATGCTCTTTCTCTAATCTTCACAGGGCTGCGTGCTTCTTGTCACTCAGATCTCTCAGCCGAATTGTCACCCTTTCTGCGCAGTGTTCTCTGACCACTCCAGGTAAAGCAGCCACCTTGTCGCACCGGATCATGTCACACTGCCTTGCTTCCCTTCTTGGCACCTACCCAGCATTTGTCATTTTCTCCATCGTGCGTTTGCCTGCTTGTGCTAGGGCAGCAGCTCTGGAGAGCCGAGATGCTGGGTCTGGAGTTCTCTGCCCTACCTGTAACACCTAAAACAGGGTCAGGCACACAGTAGGTAGTCAATAAACACCTATGAATGATTCACTGGATGGCTCCCCTGCTGTCTCCACCACACAATGAGGTGGAGTCGGGAAAGAATCTTGGTCTGAAGTCTAGAAAGCTGGATTCTCACTTTATCTTTAGCTAGGGGGCTGCTCTCTGGACAATCTCCATTCGGCTCAATTTCCACCAACATCAGGTTGTCTACAAGATGCTAGTGAATGAACTGGAGTTCCAGAGACGCCCAGGAAACCTGTTGGGTCACGGGGAGCCAGGCCATGGGAGACTGTAGCTCAAAGGGTAAGAGGATCAGGCAGTCCTCACCAATCTCATCATTTTGTCTTGGACTACCACAGCAGAGCACCATAATGCCCACTGCAGCTCAAAAAGAGGGTAAATGTTTTAAGAGAAAGTGGATGAAAAAAATAAATCCTATTTCTTTTTACAAGGGAAAAGTTTATATTAACAAAAGATATCAAGCCAGGGTCACTCAAACTGTCCTAGTTTTGTTTTTTTTAAGTTTTCATCTAGTGCAAACCTCAAAGAAACCCTTTCAAAAAATAGAGGCTTTTGAAAATACCTAAATAACAAAACCAAATAGGTTCTAAAATGGGTCATCATCTAGTATATTTCACCAGAAGCCATAAGTGAGAACACATTTTTAATAACATCTTTTTCTCTAAAATTTATAGCTCCTAGCTCCTATTTCCTACTTTCTATAATTAATTGAAGTGAAAATGTCCTCAAATACAAAGGAAAACTCTAGAACCACACCCTGAATGTTAGGAATTAATAAAAGCCTTATATCTGAATCTTGTCAACTGAGGTTTCTTTGTGTCCTTTAGGTTTAGGAAAGGCTTTAGGGGGGCTACTAATCTGATGACATGGTTCCCAGAATCATCAATATGCACATATGTCCATTTTTCTAGAAACAGGGTCTGCAGCTTTCATCACTAAAAGAGTCTAGGGCTCAACAACAGTTTCAAAATCACTGCTTTAGATGGAATCTGCTCTCAACTCTTCCGTACCATAATACAACAATAGTAATCTATATTAAAGCATCTAAGGGGCCCACAGCTTGCAAATAAATGTATTCTGCTAGGAAATTAGGCTAATACACACATGACTTTTGGGTATGCTTCCCAAAATAATTTCAGAGCCCAGAACAGATGTGAACATCAGAAGTCTCCTGAAGATATTTCAGAAGGGAGCAGAATTTCCATTGTCCAATGGAACCATTACCAGAACCACAAAACTCTAATACCGGAAGGACCACAGAGCTCAGAGGGCCCAGCCCTCCAACATCACAGACATAAAAACCAAAGCCGATTGTAAGGAAAGAGGGCACTGGATCATATTTAAGTGCTTGCAACACAAGAGGTGGAGAGACAGAGATATGCAAGAACAAGGAACAAATGTGACTTACAAATAAATATGCAGCTTTGCAATTTTTGTTTAAGTGCCTGGAGAACAGAGGCTAGGTCTGAAATTGGAAATACAGGAACAGGTATAGAATACGCTCACTCTGGCTCCATATGACTTACTTTATTTATGTAATTATGACAGGGCTCATGTTGACCATAGTTTTATGCTCTGGCAAATTTCTTAATTTTTTACCACAAGCACAAACTAAACATCTTTGGTAACCTTTTAAGCATTTCTCTCTCTATGAGGTCAAAGATGTGCAAGGGTGAAACTTATATGGAATCAAAGGAACTTTGGGGAAGGCAGTATGTAATAAAACACTGCTGGTAAGCTTCCCATTAAACAGGCTTTCTACTACAAAGTCCTATGTGCTTTGACAGATACTGCTCTAATTTACTAGTGCTAGAGAAACACACTAACATAATAATCTTGATAAATCTCTCCAGATAGGACCATGATTCTCAACAAAAATTTCCTGTCTCATAAAATTCTTTAGCATAGCACTTAAACACTACTATAGCCAATACCCTTGGGCTCATTCCTCCATCTCATTAAAATGTCTGTCCTACAGTGATTTATAGTATTTGTCATCACCCTAGGTGGATACATAGACTGGTGGCTACAGACACTGTGGAACTATAATGCTGTAATTGCCGTACTAGTGGGAATGGCTTCTAGCAGTGGGATTCTCAGTTTCTCTCTGACTTGACATAACAGAGCCACAACTTACAACCATTCCATAGAACAAGGAGTGCGTTAAATCCAGAAATACAACTGCATGGCTTGAAATGTATTTCCTTAAGGCTGATTCTAGACCAAGAAAATAATTCCAACATCACTAGCAATGCCATACAAGACACTTAGATGTGAGCTAAATCCTCTCCAACCCTGAGCAATTTAGATTTGGACCAATTTAATTCTTAGGAGTTACTAACTTTGATAAGACATAATTCATTTCGACAGCTTAAAGCCAAACCAATTACTCCAAAAGGGAAGAAATTATGTAATTGCCTAATACATGGAAACACAGGCTTTAGAGATGTAAAAGTCTGTAGAGATGGTTTAGTGCAGCCCCCTCACAATATAACAGGGAAATGAGACCCCGATAAGTAGAGGCTTGCCTAAGTTCACAGCTTGAACCCAGTTCTTCTGACTCCCATTAAAGTACAGCATTCCCATATTGCTGGGAGTTGTATACTGAAATAAAAAGAGGGGTTTTGTTTTTGTTTTTTCCTTTTTTGAGACAGGGTCTCACTCTGCTGCCCAGGCTGAAGAGCAGCAGCTCAATCATAGCTCTTACTGCAGCCTGCAGCCTTGAACTCCTAGACTTAAGCAATCCTCCTCCCTCAGCCTCCCCAGTAGATGGGACTACAGGTACACACCACCACGCCACCCTGGCAGAGTTTGTCTTTTTCTAATTGGATAGTTAATACAATACTAATTTGCAGTAAAGGTTAACTCTCCATATATTTACTAGTAAGCTAGCTTTCTCTGAAATCCTAGGACACAAATATTTATGTAAGTAAACATCTAAATATACATCTAAACTAATGTCTTTTATAAATTAATAAATTATTACATATCTAAATAAATCTATCTATATTTTTGTAGATATAAATAGATATTAATAGACATTAAAAGTGTGTTTATCACACTTCTCACAAGGTAGGGCAGGCTTGTTCAACCCACAGCCCATAGGCCATATGTGGCTCAGGACAATTTTAAATGCAGCCCAACGCAAATTCATAAACTTTCTTAAAACATTATGAGATTTTTCTGAGGATTTTTTTTAAGCATATCAGCTATCGTTAGTGTTAGTGTGTTTTATGTGTGGCCCAAGACAATTCTTCTTCCAACATGGCCCAGGGAAGCCAAAAGATTGGACACCCCTGTTAAGGACAACAGTAATGCTTTGGCTGGAACTTTGGTTCCCACAATCTGGAAACAAAGGCTTGAGCTACAGTGTCAAACAACACAAAAAATGTCCCAGGTCCAAGCAAGTATGAGTCAAGAGGGTTGTCTTCATAATAGGGAGTGTTGCAGTCTGTGGCAAACTGGACCAAACAGCACCAAATGCCTTCAGTTTCAACGTTAAAAACACCTGTGCCAAATGAATATACCTACAGGCTGTCTGCAGGCCTAAGAGCTATCAGGCTTTTTGTTGTTGTTCTGAATAAGATGATCCTCCTGCTTCAATATCTATGATTATTTTACGATCTGTACAAAACTTAAGGTATTTGATGGTTCAAATATAGTGTTCCTACTTTCTGCCTCTGGGAGTCAAAAGTTCTTTTGCAGTTCATCTGTTCACAAGCATGGAAACAGTTTCCTCCCAAACTTTCCAAAGGTGGAAACATTTCTGTGGGTCAGGAACATTTACCTTTCAAAAGGGCATCTATGATGTCTCTCTGGGAAATTACCAGGTCAGAAGTTCCTTTTCTTCTTTTGAGGAAAGATTGTTCACAGTCATTTAACTGAAGCAGGCTGTGGCTCTCTCTGTTGGATCCTTAAAAGTCAGCTCTTTGTTTTTCCTCCAGGAAGATGTTCCTGACCTCTCCGACCAGGGGCTTACCTGCCTCTGAGTGCTTCTGTAATTCCCTAGTTTCTTTTGTTTGTTTTTTACCCTAATCTACCTCTCCCTTGGAATTACAAGACTTATGAAGGAAGGGCCATGTGCATCCTGTCCACTTGACTTTACAGGATAGAGCACAATGCCTGGTACTTAGTACACGCTCAGTAGTGGACGGATGCTCATCTAGGGCTTGGCATTTCAAATAGAAACATGTAATAGTCTGTCAGAGTCACTACCACAAGAGCAAAGCAGATGAATCTTAGTCAATCACCCAAACAACTGTACCCCAAACTCTCTGTGACCAGGGTCACATGCTTCCATTAGAGGCCAATCCATTAATACATCCGTTCTTTCAGGATGGAGGAGACAGCAGAAAAGGTGATCTCAGGATACTGAGGGAACAATGAGGAGGAGGACCAAACCCAGACTGGTCCTCATCTGGCCCCAGGCACATCTGGGACAGCTGTCTGGGTAATTGTTGACTACAATAAGACCTGAAGCACAAGGAAGAATTAGTAAAGCGTTCCTCCTTTTGAGGAACTGAAAGATGTTCATTGTGACCTAAGCACAGGGTATGGATTTGGGGAAAGGTAAAAGAAAAGGTTCAAGAGGAAAACAGGGGCCAGATCATGGAGAACATCCTATACCACTTTAAAGACTCTGGACTTTGGCTGGGTACAGTGGCTTCATGCCTATAATCCCAGCACTTTGGGAAGCTAAGGTGGGCAGATCACCTGAGATCAAGAGTTCAAGACCAGCCTGGCCAACATGGCAAATCCCTGTCTCTACCAAAAATATAAAAATTAGCCAGGCATGGTGGTGCATGCCTATAATCCCAGCTACTGAGAGGCTGACACAGAAGAATCACTTGAACCTGGGAGGAGAAGGTTAAGTGAGCTGAGATCGTGCCACTGCACTCCAGCCTGGGCAACACAGAGAGATTCTGTCTGAAAAATAAAAGACTCTGGACTTTACCTAAGAGCAGTAGAGAATCACAGAAGAGTTTTTTTTTTTTTTTTAGACGGAGTTTCGCTCTTGCTACCCAGGCTGGAGTGCAATGGGGCGATCTCGGCTCACCACAACCTCCGCCTCCTGGGTTCAGGCAATTCTCCTGCCTCAGCCTCCTGAGTAGCTGGGATTACAGGCACGCACCACCATGCCCAGCTAATTTTTTGTATTTTTAGTAGAGACGGGGTTTCACCGTGTTGACCAGGATGGTCTCGATCTCTTGACCTCGTGATCCACCCACCTCGGCCTCCCAAAGTGCTAGGATTACAGGCGTGAGCCACCGTGCCCGGCTAGAAGAGTTTTAATTAAAGAATTGACTATTGGCTTGGCAATTGAGAAAGACTATTTTGGATACAGTAGTGATAGGAGTGGAAAACAATGGACAGGGATTGAGTTTCTACTCAGGCTTCATTTTTATCACATTCTAATAAAGTGGAGCTAAGAAGTCAACACAAAAGGGGAACACAATCTAGTTGACTGTTTTTTTAGCTTTTTTTTTTTTTAATTGAGACAGGGTTTTGCTCTGTCATTTAAGCTAGAATGCAGTGGCATGATCATGGCTCACTGTAGCCTCAACTTCCTAGGTTCAAGTGATCCTCCCACCTCAGCCTCTGGAGTAGCTAGGACTACAGGCATGTGCTACCATGCCTGGCTAATTTTATTTTATTTTTGTGGCGATGGAGTCTCACTAGTTTACCTAGGCTGATATCAAACTCATGGGCCCAAAGGAGCCTATCACCTTGGCCTCCCAAAGTGCTGGGATTACAGAGGTGAGGCATAGCACCTGGCCCCAGTTGTTTAATTAAATAAAAAAGGACTACCAAGAATCCCAGGCACCTCTATTATTCTATACAAATGCTACTCTTCTCATAAAAATGCACCACACTTTTACCATCACCACTAATCACCATTCTAAACACTTACTAGATACCAAAACTTCACTAAGAGTTGCATAAGATAAAATGATTCATGTTCCACCCACCAACCTCATTCCTCTCCAAGGCTGAGGTACAACCTTTTAAATGCTGATGTCTTGCTTCTGCCCCGACTTTAACATTTTGGGCGTGAAAATTACAAGTGAAAAACATTACAACGTCTTACAATTTAAAAATCACAGTCTTTTAAAATGACATAAGAGCAAGGAATTTTTCCACACACAAGGTTTTCAATCCATTACCATATTCAAAGAACAGAGCAGTCAGGCCAAGTCTTTCAAGCACATATTTGGGTATCACTGATTGATTTAATAGAGGAATACTGTTCATCTGGTCACTCCTCAACTATTTTCACTTATTTCTTTTATAAAGAGGGAAAGATGCTCCCAAAATACTTACACTTTACTTGTTCCCCAGTCACATAAAATTTCGTTTAACAAATATTTAATCCTTACTATGTCTGAGGCATTGTGCCAGGGTTAGGACAGCGAATAAGAAATGTGGGTCCCTGCCCTCAAGCCATTTCTAATCTAAAGGAGGTAAGTATAATAAGCAAACTGATTAACAAAACGATCTCAGAGAGCAATGAATGCAATGAACGACAACAAGATAATAATGCTCTCCAAGGGGAAAAATAGCTGAGCCACAACCTGTTGGTGATAAGAAGCAGCTGGTCCCACTGCAGCAAAATTCTTCTTACAATGAAACTGAAGACACTACATAGCCAATACAATTCACGTACACAGAAACAAAATTCCCTCAAGATTCTAAAATACGTCTTTTCCCTAACACACTGTGGATTGACCAGTCAGTGTTAGACACGCCTTCCAATTGGTTCAGAAAAAAATAAATCATGAGAATAAATAACTGTACTACTAAGTACAAAATGGACCACTAGATAGACAATCTGGAAGAATTTTGGTGCTATAAATTCGGACACCTGGATCCAGGAAGGAAGAGAAAAGATAACCCAGGACTGTCCAGTAGTAACCTGGCTACCTCACCTGACAGGACTGATTACAAAACAGGTACCTCACTGAGAAACTGAAGAAAGCAGCCCTCCGGGGCTGCAGAGAACACAATGTCTTCGAGAGGGTTGAACCAGGAAAACAGCCTGGGATCTTGCCAAGCCGGTCCTTCCTTCCTGAGGGGGCGCCAAGGTCTTTCCATGACGCAGCCTCCAGCTCCTCCTGCCTCCTCATATCCCCAGCCCTCTGCATTAAGCATTAGATGTTGGTCCCCATTTTGAAGGTCAGCAAATCAAAAGCAAATACACGAAAGAAGAAAATAGGGTTTTAACAGAGGCAATTCTTCCATTTTTGGAAGCCAGAGAAATTATGCAAAATAAACATGTTCTAGAAGCAGCAGAGAAAAACTGACAGTGATAATTTAGAAAATGAGACCATGTCCAAAAATCAGAAACTAATTGGTTTTATTGTGATTTCATTTTTTCTATGCTTCTACTCTCATAAATATTTTCTGCACTAGAGAGGAAATGTAGTTTTCAAGAGTCAGACTTAGCTCAACTGAAATTCTGTCATTTACTAGCATCTTACTTAACATCTTGAGTAAAATATGCATAAGTCCTTATTGGTTTTTTCCCCACAATTTTATTCAGGTATAATTGCTATATAGTGACATACTTAAAGTGAACCATTTGATAAGCTTTGATATATGTATGTAACTGTGAAACCATTGCCACAATCAGAATAATAAATATATTCATCTCTCCTAAAAGTTTCTTCCTCCATTGTAATCCACCCCTTCCTCACCTCCAGTCCCCATTTTTAGGCAACCACTGATCTATTTCCTGTCGCTATAGACTCCTTTTCATTTCTAGAATTTTGCATAAATGAAATCGTACTTTTTTGCCTAACTTCTTTCATTCAGCATAATTATTCTGAGATTCATTTCTGTTGTTACATGTGCTCATCTTTTTATTGCTGAGTAATATTGCACTGTATGGATAAGCCACAATTGTTTAAACATACATCTGCTGATTGACATTTGAGTTGTTTCCAGTTTGGGGGTTATTACAAATAAAGATGCTATGAACATTCATGGACAAGCCTTTGTATGAATGGTTTCATTTCTCTTAGTAAATACTAAAGAGTAGGTTATATGGTAGGCATATGTTTGATAGTTTGAGAAACTGTCAAACTATTTTTCAACATGACTGTACCCATTTTACATTCCTCACAGTCGCATATGAGAGTTCCAGGTGCTCCACTTCCTCACCAATGCTTGGTATGGTCAGTCTTACTAATTTTAGTCTTTCTAGTGGGAGCATATTGAGATCTCATTTTGGCTTTAATTTGCATTTCCTTAATGACATGATTTTGAGCATCTTTTAATGTGATATTTGGCATGAAGGTGAGTGCCTATTCAAATATTTGACAAGTTACAAGTCCTTTGTTGGATTTTTAAATTAGGTATTTTTCTCATTATTATTGTGCTGTTAGAGTTCTTTTGTATATTCACATCACACGTCTTTCATTTACATGTTGCAGTTATTTTCTCCCATTTGTGGCTCGGGTTTTCATTTTCTTAAACATCCTCTGGGAAGCAATAGTTTTTCATTTTGATAAAGTCCAACTTACTGATTTTTCTACAGTTGGTGCCTTTTGTACACTATCTAAAAATTTTTTGCTGAACCCAAGGTCACTAAAATTTTCTTGTTTTCTTATAGAAGTTTCACAGTTAAACTCTTATATTTAGGTCTATAATCCATGTTGAATTAATGTCTTTGTATGATGTAAGGTAAGCACCAAGGCTCATCTTTCTACATGTGGCTATCGACTTGTTCAAGCACCATTAGTTGAAAAGATTATCATATCCCCAACTGAGTTGCCTTCTTGGCAGCTTTATCAGAAATCGGTGGATCATCTACATGTGGCTCTATTTCTAGACTCTCTTCTAGTCATTCCACTGATCTGTATGACTCTCTTTACTACAATACCACATTATCTTGATTATGGTCATGTTACAGTTAGCCTTGAAATCAGATAGGGTAAGTCCCCCAACTTGTTCTTTTTCAAAACTATTCTTAGACTGGTCTCAGTACTTTACATTGCCATATAAATTTCAAAGTCAGTCTGTCAATTTCTACAACAAACTTAGAAAGATTTCGATTGAGATTACATTGAATCTATTGAATACTTTGGGAAGAATTGAGATCTTAACCATATTGAATTCTCTCACCCATAACCTACAGCTAACAGCTTCTTATGATCTAGCAAAAACTAAGTCACTAGGTTTTGGGGAGTTTTTTGAACCTGCCACTTCAAGAAAGAGTTTTTTTGTTTTGTTTTGTTTTTAAGTCAGTAATGTGTAATTCCACTTGCAACACATAAATTTATTTTGGAGTAAATTCAATTATTCCACATGTAACTGAATAAACTACACATGTCAATTTAACACACTAAAGATAAATAACTATTTATGTAATCTTAAATTCCAAAAGCACCTTTGGGCCAGGTGCAGTGGCTCACACCTGTAATCCCAGCACTTTGGGAGGTCAAAGTAGGAGGACGGCTTGAGGCCAAGAATTCAAGACCAGCCTGGTCAAAAAGATAGTAAGACTTCATCTCTATTTTTTTCAAGCATTTTTGAAACTATAAAGGATAATTATTTAAAAACAAGCGTGCATTCCATATATTTCTAAATATTTTCTTGACAAGATTTTCTTTAAAAGAAAACAAAAAAGGAACAACACTCTGCTCATCCTTTCTACCCTATCCTCACAGTTCCAAAATACCCAAAACCTTTTCAAAAAACAAACAAAAAAAAAAATCTGCCCTCTAATGTATACAAATGCATGACAAATCATTATTTCCCAAAACCTAGGGAAAAAAAAAAAAAAAAAAAAAAAAAAAAAAACAGAAAAAGCTCTGCCCTCTGATGTATAAAAATACATAACAAAGCATCATTTAAATGTCATCTCAAGGTCATTTAAATGCTGAACTTCTCTGCCAACCAAACACTCGCATTTTCCAAAACACCACCAGTGGGTTATATTAAACATCTAAGTGCAATTATTTCAGACCATTATAAATATTGAAATCTCATTTACATTGAATCTTTTATTCATCCAGTGGAACAATATGCAGCTCTATACATGCCACCTAGTCAGGTAACTGGATCTTCCTACACTCATGCTTCTTAGACACCAAGAAGTCCTCATCTTTTGGTCTTCATGTAGGTCACAGGTTCTCTACCTTGACTGCACTCTGAAAACACCTGGGAAGCCTAAAAGTCAAGATGATGAGGTCCCACAGCCAGAGATTCCTATCGAGAGTCTTTAAAAGAGGGAATTTTTTTAAGGTCCCTGGGTAATTCAAGTGGGTAGATTACATTTGAGAAGGACGAGTCTTGGCTCTCTCAGGGAAGGGATGCGTCTCATGGCCATTGGCCAAGCTGCACCACCATACTTCAGAACCTAGTTCATCTTGAGCTTTGCTCAACGTAACTCCTAATCAGGCACTAACAGAACTCAACAAATCCACTTGGATGTCTAAACTCACTTTTATTTCATATCCAGAAATTCACAGGATAAATGTAAATATCTAACTGTATTTTAGCAATTCCTCTAGTCCCCACTTCTAAGTGCCACAAAGTAAACTAGGCTGAAGACAAATTAACTCAATATAATTTGAGGATTAAGGTTAAACAGTCATTATGGTTTTGTACTTCTATTTAAAAGAAAGGAATAGCTCCATAAGACATCTTTAATTTTAGAGAATATAAGATAAAATTACCAATTCCACAAAGTATAAAATAAATAAAATACCTAAATGAGCCTTCATCACCATCCATCTGATTTCATCACTTGTAAATTTCAAACAGATTTTCAATGCTGATATTGAGTTCAAAACTGACTCCCTCCAGAACTTAAACTATTAAACTCCTGAGAGTCTTCATATAACATACTCCATTTTGCCAAACCAGACCACTTTATTATAATTATCTCAAAGTGGGAATGATAACACCCGCATCACAAAGACAGTGTGAGGATTAGGCAGCAAAAGCATGTTCGCACTGTGTAGAGTCCTCTAGAAGTTTTAATTTATTTACAGCAGAAATTTTGCCTCATGGGAACTATGTGAAAAGCAGAGGCAAGTGGGAAGCTGCGGGTAGCTACACGTCAATACCCAGGAACAAGGGCAGGTGATGGGGGGAGGGAGTGCGGTCAACAACCTCCTAAGGAGTCCTTGCAGCCTCTTCTCAGACCAACAGCAGCAGAAACCCACACTGCAGGGCTCCCACCTAGGACTGAGTTACCTGTAAGTATATGTAAATCTCATCTCCTTGGAAAACTGCTAGATAATAACACTGCCAACGTGCAGACCCCAGGCACTCAGATCCCTGCCAGTGTACCTCTGGGATGTGCAAGCCGAAACATGTGTGCACGTCTGAGCGGCTGAACCAACATGTATCCGTAAACATTATGAATAATACTCGCGAGAATGTACGGCTTTCTCCTAAGTAGCGCTTGAAGCACTTTGCCTAAATCAAATGACTTTCGTATCACTCGCGTGCTGAAAGTTGGAGCTTCATGCCCAAAGACTGGGCGGAAGGGGTGACCGCCCTGGACCCCTGCCCGACTTCCCGTTAGGCCGAGCCGCCATCCCGAAAGGGGATAGTGTTCAAGCCAGCTTCCTGGAGACACACCTGCGCCTGCACACACCCACCACGGTCGCGTCACCAGGGCCGCGGACACCCGGGCGAGGACCAAAGTCTGGAGGGAATTCCCTCAGCCACGGAGCGATGGGAAAGCGGGACCCGGGTGAATTTTGAAAAATAGAAGAGAACCGGGGTTGAGTGGACACAAAGGGAAGGGGTCACCGCTACTCACCCAGCCCTCGAAGGTGTCCGAGGCGCCGGTCGTGCGCAGCAGCTCCTGGAACTGCAGGGTGCAGTTGGCCACGAAGTGGTCGTAGCCCAGGGGCGTCTCGTGGAAGACGGCCAACTCGAGGTGACCGCCGTCGGTGACGTTGGCGCAAAACTCCTCATTGTACGTGGGTTTGTTGGTCTTCTGCTTGGTGCTGGTCTGGCCCACGCGCACCTGGTCCACGCTCACCGTCAGGTAGGGGTCCAGCAGCTGGTGGCCCTTCTTGAAGAGCGAGTGGCGCAGGGACCAGCGGGTGGGCTGCAGCCCCACCGCCTCGCCGATGCGGACCCTCAAATAGCCATTGAACTTCATGGTTCCAGACGACATGCCGGCGCCGCTGCCCCAGCCCCGGGGGGCGGCACTGGTTCGCAGCCGGAGAGCGGGGCGTCCGGGCTCAGGCCAGCCCTCGGGGCAGCTGCAGGAGCCCGGGCAGCTCTGGGGAAAGGCAGCGCCCAAGCGCCCCTCGACCGGCCATTCTGCCTCCTCCGTGGGACTTTTCCCTCCCCTCCTTCCCTCCCTCCCGAGGTGGAAAGGAGGGGAGCCCGCTGCCGAGCCCTCAGCGGGCAGGGGAAGCCCGGCCGTCCCTTCCGAGCGCGCGGCGCTTCCCGGGGGCTCGCGCGGGACTCGCCCCTTCTCCAGGGCCAGGCAGCTCCTCTCTCCGGAGAGCCGGAGCTACCCGTCCGGTGAGCTCCAGCCCCAAGCGTCTCTTCCCCCGCCTCCTCCTGCTTCTCCTCCTGCCCCCGCCTCCGCAGGCTCACGCTCTCCCCCACTCGGCGAACTTCAAACCAGGAAGCAGCTGCCGCCGCCTCATCCCAGGCGAGAACCTCGCGCCGCCAGGTTCCAAGTTCACAGAACCCCTGCGCCCGCTCCCGCGCCCTCCGGACCCCGGGGGAGTGGCGCGCAGCCCGCGCCCGGGCCCTGCGGGGGGTGGATCCCCGCGCACGCCCTCGTGGAGCCCAGTGTCCGCTTGCGCCGCCCTGCGCGCCCTCCTTGTAGCGCCGGGTTTGGCCGTGCGCTGCGGGTTAGGGGCCACCCCGGGAGCAAGCCAAAAAGGAAAGGGTTCGTGGCTCGGCATCAGCAAACACCTGGGGCGTAGGAGACTGGACTGGGGAGGGATGGAAGGTTGGGAGGATGCGGAGGAGGCGCTCCAGCTAGGAACCCGTGCGTTGACGAGTCGCCCGCCCCTCTCTCCCAGCCTCCCCGGTGGGCTAGTGACCCTGCAGGACTGTCCCCAAGAGGCCCTGGCCGGAGGTGGGCACACGGCTGGGAGATTCTTTTTCCTAATCTACAGGGATGGCTCATCCCAGGGTCAGTTTGAATGCATCCTGTTTGTGCGCCTTTCCTACAGAGGCTAATTACACAGTTGTGTGTATGTGTGTGTTTTAATAGGGCAGTAGTAATGGTGGAAATCCTGTTCACCTCCTTCCTCGGAAGGTGTGCCTGGTTGCACAAAGAGCAGGAAAGGTCGGTTCTTCTGGAGACAGACATGGCCAAGAGGTAGTAAGTCTCTTCCCCTGCTGGTGGTTCCTGATCCACCCAGCCCTGCACAGCAAGGGCAGAAAATGTTCACACACACACACACACACACACACACACAGGCTGTCCCCAACACACACGCGGAAGAAATCGCCTCTTCTACGAAGACTCCAGCTTGTTGTATTTGCAGTCAGAGAGGGCAGCCTTCCGATGCTTCCCACCCCGTGGTCCCTGCAGATTTTGTCTCCTGGGTGGGCCTTGTGGACTACTCTGCTATGCAGCAAAGCGCGCTTCCCGAGGGCCAGCCATAACCATTTTGTTTCCCATAAAGCCTAGGCCACTCTTAAGATACTTGGTGACATTCTGTCTTGCCACACTGGCTCCCTTGGAGCTGGTTCGGCTTTCTTTCATTCCTTCCTTTCTTCCTTCCTTCGCTCCTTTCTTTCTTTCTCTTTATGTTTTAGAGACTGCGTTTTACTTTGTCACCCAGGCTGCAGTACAGTGGTGCGATCATGGCTCACTATAACCTCCAGCTCCTAGCCTTACGTGATCCTCCAGCCCCCACCTCCTAAAGCGTTAAGATTAAAGGCATAAGCCCCCGTACATGGCCCCAGCTTCATCTTTCTAGCCCCCTCCTCTAAGGCCCTGTTCAGAGCTTTCTAATTGAGTAGGTTCTCAACGATTTTACATGAGTGCAATGAGGCCTCACCTGTTAATAACTGTACTATACAGAATGAAAAAAAATAAGGACAATGGGCCCGGGGGAGAGGGCCTGTCTTAAAAACACCAAAGCTTCCGTAGAGAACAAGGCAGAGATGCAACATGTCATTCTAATGACACCTTAGCTTTAGGCAGGATTTGTAAAGCATGCTCCCAAATGTCCAGGGGGCTTCTGTCTGGCTTTAGTGCTCCAGGGGAAGAGGTCACATCTACCATGTGGGTCAACTCTGTCACCCTTTTCTCCAAAGAGGAAAGGCTCTAGCTTTAAGAGCCACTAAAGGATTTGCTGCTGTTGGACTTTGGCGCTAAAAGAAAACAGTCCCCGTAAAGAATCATGGTGTGTAGACTTTAAAAGATTTTTTTTAATTGAAGTTAAAATTTAAAAAAAGAAAACAATCCCCAAATGGCAGGCGGCCACACAGCTGCTCTGGGACTGGGATGTGAGGACACCAGACACTCCATCTTTACCCTATCAGTCAGTACCTACCAGGCACTGGGACTGGCAATGGTGACAGAGCAGTGGGTCAAACAGCAATAGTGCCGGCCCTCCTGGGGCTTACAGTCCCACAAGGAGAAAAAACAACAAATTCAAGACGATGTATGTGGAGGGTGCAGTGAAGGAAAAGCCCACGATGCCAAGGGGTGATGCATTATAACTGGATGGGTGGTCAGGGAAGGGTTCTTTGAAGAAGCAAATAGCAGAAAGATCAGCTCATTCAGAGCTCCCAAGAAAACAGATGGTTTGGCCTGTTTGGGGACAGAGAGAACTCTATGTGCCTGGAGCTGAGGAAGGTGAGGGGGAGAGTGGCTGAAATGAGTTTGCAAATGTGGTCACAATGACCAGACTGGTAGATCATAGGAAAGTCTTTGGAGATTATCTGTGGGCAACTGGGTGCCTCTGAAGGCTGTTAAGCAGAGCCAGGGCAAGATGAGATTTGTGTTTTAAATCTCATGGGGAGGAGCAAGGTGGCTCACACCTATAAAGCCAACACCTTGGGAGGACAAGGCAGGAGTACTGCTTGAGCCCAGGAGTTCGAGACCAGCCTGGGCAACATGGCAAGACTGTCTCTACAAAAAATAAAAACTAAAAAAATTAGCTGGATGTGGTAGAACATGCCTGTAGTCCCATTATATTTTTTTAAATAAAATCAAATAGCTCTCTGGGAAGTGGACTAGAAGAAACAGCGTGAGTGTGGGGAGAGCAATTATGAGGCCGGTGCCAAAGTCCAGAGGTGAGAAGATGGTGGCTAAGACTCAGGAGGCGGTGATGGAGATGAAGATAAGTAGATGAATTCAAGAAGTGTTTTGGAAGTAGAATTGATAGGTCTTGGTGACAGATTGAAGGGAATGAGGAAGAGGACAGTATTCTGACTTGCAGAATCTGGCTTGAGCAACTGTGTGGACTGGGGAGCTATTAGAGAATTAAGAAACAGGGCATGAGCCAAGTGCGATGGCTCACCTGTAATCCCAGCACTTTGGGAGGACAAGGTGGGGGGGATGGCTTAAGCCCAGGAGTTTTTTTTTTTTTTTTTTTTTTGAGACGGAGTTTCGCTCTTGTTACCCAGGCTGGAGTGCAATGGCCCAATCTCGGCTCACCACAACCTCCGCCTCCTGGGTTCAGGCAATTCTCCTGCCTCAGCCTCCTGAGTAGCTGGGACTACAGGCACGCACCACCATGCCCAGCTAATTTTTTGTATTTTTAGTAGAGACGGGGTTTCACCATGTTGACCAGGATGGTCTTGATCTCTTGACCTCGTGATCCACCTGCCTCGGCCTCCTAAAGTGCTGGGATTACAGGCTTGAGCCACCGCGCCCGGCAAGCCCAGGAGTTTTAAGACCAGCCTGCGCAACATAGGTAGACGCTCATCTTTACAAAAAAAAAAAATTAAGTTAGCCAGGGCACGCACCTATGGTCCCAGGGAAACCAAGGCAGGAGGATCACTTGAACCTAAAGATTAGCCTGGGCAACATAGTGAGGCCTTGTCTCTAGAGAAAAAATTTAAAATTTGCCAGGTGTGGTGGCAAGTGCCTGTAGTCCCAGCTACTCAGGAGCTGAAGCAGGAGGATCACTTGAGCCTGGGAGGTTGAGGCTGTAAGTGACCCATCATCATGTTACTACATTCCAGCCTGGGTGACAGTGAGATGCTGTCTTTAAAAAAGAGATAAACATGGCAAGAGGAGATTGGGGCAGGGATGAAGAGTTGGGAATGGGAGGGGAGGATGAAGAGTTCAATTCAAAACCTGTCAAGTTTGATATATCTTGATACATTTAAGCAGAAATCTGAAGTGGGGAATTGACTATGTGGTTGTGACACTCAGAGGGCAGTCTCTTAGCTAAAGACAAATTTGGGAACCATCAGTATACAGATAGTAATTGAAGCTAGAATCGTGGATCAGACTCTGTTGTGGGAAGACAGGAAGAAAATGGAACTTGAGAAGAGGATCAAGGACAGAGCCCTCCAGCAACTCCCAACATTTGTGGGTGGAGGAGAAGCAGGCAAGCAGGTTGAGAGGCAGCAGCCAGGGAGGTAAGAGAAAAGCAGCAGTCAGGAAGATGTGGTGTCCAGGTATTATGGAAACGAACCAAAACATTTTCAAGCAGGAAGGAATCGTCAGCTAGGTCAAATGACGCCAAGAGTAGGCAAGGACTAAAGAATGCCACATGGGGTAGGCGCCGTGGCTCACACCTATAGTCCCAGCACTTTGGGAGATTGAGGCAAGAGGATCACTTGAGCCCAGGAGTACAAGACCAGCCTGGGCAACAAAGTGAGACCCCGTATCTACAAAATATAAAAATAAATTTAAAAAAAAGAATACCATGTGGACAGTCCTTAGTAGTCTTTCAACAGTTTCAGTAGGGGGTGTGAGTGGAAGCCTGTTGGGTAGGTTGAGGTGAAAAGGATGTGAGAGAGTGAATGTAGACACCATTTCAAGAGATTTGGCTGGAATGGAAATAGAGTGAGAACTGAGGAAGAAGATGGAATCACTAGAAAAAGGGGCTTGTTTAGAATGAGTAAGCAACGCTGAGGAAAGAGATCATAGGGTTCTGAGATTGCAGGAGAGAATAACATCCAAGACATCGCAAGAGCATGGGCTTTAGTTAAAAAGATGCAGCTATGTTGTGGCTCTCAGCTTGCTGCCCAACATTGCCTGATTGAAGTCACACATTCGATGTGAAGTATTTAAACCCGAAAAGGCTACAGGCAAAACGCAAGCTACCATGGTATTTATCAAGCTACTTTCTCACTCTCTCGCTCGAGTACTTTTTCTGTCCTTCCTTCCCCCTCTCATCACCTGTTGGTTTTGCTCCCCTCTCCCTGTTCCTCATTTTCTCTTCCTGCAACTGGCTTCCTAAATACAGCCAGGGAAGATGGTCGTCAACAGCCCCAACTTCCCACATTCCCAGCTTAATAGCCCCAGCTGAACACGGATCTTTCCAATCAGCATCTCAAAATTAATCTCCAGGAAAACTCTGATTATCTCCATCCTATGTTATGTGACATGAGGTCAGGCAGGAAGCCACACATGGTACAGGCTCTTTGTAAGAAGGAACTGTTTGCCAATATCAATTTCTCCTATGTAACAACTTTTATCCAGAGCTAGTTCTGACCCTGAAAGCGGGGGAGGAAGAGGTTTCCTCTCTCTACACAGGTGGGATCACCCTGATTGCTAGTGCCCTGTATGTGATACATTACAGCAACTATTGCAGTACAGATATAGCTGTATTATAGGTCCTTTGTAGACTAGAGGGTGTTATTCCATGATCACTGTTACTGTTTCTTGTCTTAACAGTATAACTTTAGACTTCTCTGTATATAATTCCTAATACATTATCGAAATGCTTTTTAAATTAATTGGTTGCTTGATTGAATCACTGCCATTTTTAAAATTTCTTAAGGAACAATTTCATATAACTCCAATTCCATTTAATAGAATTAGAGAATTTAGAGAATAACACAGCCAGGTCAAATGTGACCCCATATTACTGTAAAATGGCATAGGCTTTGAAGGGCAATTTGACAGTGTACATCAAAAGCTTCAAAGTAAAATGAGTTCTGTGCTTGAAGAACCAGTTTAGCCATAGTGGAATGGCTGAGTAAATTACAGAATAGCGACTTAATGGAATATTATGTAATTACTAAAATTATACATGATAAACAACATAGAAAAAAACAGTAAATAACATTTGAAAACTAGAGTAAGAAATATAAATATGCTATGAAGTACAAAAAATATGTATACCAAAGGACAAAGAAAGGAATGCAACACAGGTAAATGAAAACAATTTTTAGAGCATTGTACAAATAATAAATGTACTTACTTTAAAGGACTCTGAAGATAAAATAATTCACATAAGGCATTTAATACCTTGCCAGGCACGTGTTACGCTTCAGCTGTTACCTTGGCTTCTATATTATAATTTTCTGAGCATCCACCTGAAGGCACTTGACAAACATTATTCATTTGATCCTCATGACAACCAAATGAAGTGTTGTCATTATCTCTATTTCACAAATAAGGAAACCGAGGGTTGAAAGGTTAAGTGAATTGGATTGCATAGCTAATACCGAGGGTTGAAAGGTTAAGTGAATTGGATCACATAGCTAATACATGGTAGAGCTGAGATTTGACCAGTTTTTGGAAAGACACATATGTAAGCTCCATCCCAGCATGATTCTAATGCATAGTAGGATTGAAAACTACCACTATTACATACTGAGTACGAAGGGGAAGAAGATTGAGACTCTCAGCAAGCAGGAGATAGTGGTTTGCAGGGCAGGGGTCCTAGCAGTGCCTGTCTATATCCATTTCTGAGTATGCAAAGGTACATCTAAATTAGTGGGGCCCCAATGTCCTCCTCATGGGACAAAAAGAACTGAAAAGGTAAGAGATTTCAAAGATATAGTAACATTTCTCAGCATGAAAGAAAGACATTGGTCTCATATTGAAAATGATGCAGTGTTTAGGCAGAATGAGTAAAGAAAGACCCATAACTAGACACATCATTGTGAGGTTTCTGGACTCCTTGATGGATAAAGGAAAGATCTTCAATGACTTGGAGGGAGAAACAGGCAAAGGGAGGGTGGGGTGTTACAGAGGGATGAGATCAGAGAGTGAGGACTTCAGTCAGCCAAAGGGTCCTGATAGCCAGTCTGTTAGGGTGTCAGTGGCTGCACAGCTCATGATGAGAGAGAGAATAAAGGGAAGGAAGCCCAAAGGGGAAAAGTCCTAAGAAGGCAGGCAGATCCAGGAGGCAGGCAGTTCTTCTCGCCCTTCCTTGGGTTTCCCCAAAAGAAGGGCCTTCAATTACTATTTGCCTCAAAAGCCCACTTAAGTAAGACAGATTCCAGGGATTGAGATCAGAACAGAAAAGCACAAATAAAAGTAATCCTCCCATAAAAAGCAATCAAGTTAGTAACACTTTGTACTGACAACTGCCCAGACAGCCCGGTGATCAAGAGCAATGACTTCATAAAACATTTCTGCCACTGCTTTCTAACAGCAAAATCTAGTGAGGTTAAATACTTTATGTATGTAAACAGAACAAATACAGATCTGTCCTATGGTTAATTTATTTTTTGGACGTCTCATCTACTTGAATTTACCCATATTAGAATAGTTTCATTTGAAATCCTTTATATTACCTAAGTGCCTTTCTAGCAATAGTGTGGAACCCTGGAAAACTTTGCTGCCATTCTATTAAACAGATCCACAATAGCCCACAGTTATAGTTTTGTAGATTCATATACAATTAAAAAAATTCATATACAATGAAAAAGACTTCATGCACAATAAAAAACGAGATAAATTATTTAGGGGAGCCAAATCTAACTACATTTAGTCACTGCAAACATTTCTTTGTGTCTACTTCTAACATGTAAAACTAGCATGTCACCAAATTAAGCAAAAATATCTTCCCAAACTAAAGTAATTTAAGCCTGGGAAACATGGTGAGAACTTGTCTCTACAAGAAATTTTAAAAATTAGCTGGGCATGGTGGTGCATGCCTATGGTCCCAGCTACTCAGAAGGCTAAAACAGAAGGATTGTGATGTGGTTTGGCTGTGTCCCCACCCAAATCTCATCTTGAATTCCCACATGTTGTAGGAGGGACCCAGTGGGAGGTGGTTGAATCATGGGGACAGGTCTTTCCCATGCTGTTCTCATGATAGTGAGAGGGTCTCATGTGATCTCATGGTTATAGAGGGGGGATTTTCCCTGCACAAGCTCTCTTTGCCTGCCACCATCCATGTAAGATGTGACTTGTTTATCCTTGCCTTCCACCATGATTGTGAGGCCTCCTCAGCCACATAGAACTGTCAGTAAAATTAAACCTCTTTCTTTCATAAATTGCCCAGTCTCCGGTATGTCTTTATCAGCAGCATGAGAATAGACTAATACAGATTGTTTGAGCCTAGGAGGTTGAGGCTGATCCACGACCATGATTACACTACTGCATTCCATCCTGGGTGACAGAGCAAGACTCTGTCTCAAAATAAAATGATTTAAAATTCTTTAATTCTAAATGCAGAACGTACTATTTTTTTGACATTTTAAAAAAGACAGTGATAGAAGCATGTGTATATGGTTTAAAATAGTAATCATTTTTCTCTAAAGCTATAATTAATATAGCTAATGGTCAGGTTGTTCCATTAACTTTTCTCATTTGGTTCTGGTCCATTAACAAACCGAATAGTTATTAACAATAAGTCATAACCAAGTTATTAAACTGTATGGCTTGGGTAAGAAACCTGTGAAGGGAAAATGACTCAATAGCATGGTTCTCTTCACCCTTTACTGTGTTTTCTCTAGTTCTTGATGGTATTCTCTGGTATATTTGGTGTCCATCCAGTCAGTAATTGTGGAGAACTGTTGGGAAGGCATGACTGGTTTTGAAATGTGAAAAGATATGAGATTGGGAGGTGCCAGGGATGGAATGATATGGTTTGGCTTTGTGTCCCCACCCAAATCTCATCTTGAATTGTAATCCCCATGTGTTGAGGGAGAGAGGTGATTGGATAATGGGGGGCAGTTTCCTCCATGCTATCCTTGTGATAGTGAGTTCTCATGAGATCTGATGGTTTATAAGGGGCTCTTTCCCCTTTGCACTCTCTCTCTCTTGCCTGCCACCATGTAAGATGTGCCTGCTTCCCCTTCTCCCATGATTATAAGTTTCCTGAGGCGTCCTCAGCCATATGGAACTGTGAGTAAATTAAACCTCTTTTCTTTATAAATTTCCCAGTCTCAGACAGTTCTTTATAACAGTATGAAGATGTACTAATATAGTAGTCAACATAATTTTAGTTTAGAAGCCAGTAGGTAATAGCAAGGCAATTCAGATCTTCCATCCATGACCTTTTGGTGTGGCATGGGGAGTCAGATGGCCCAAATACTGGCATTTGACAATATTTGACAAATTCGGTGATTTTTCTGCACTCAAGTTTAAGAACTCTAGGTATAGAAGACAATAGCATTCAAAGACCTTGGTTTGGATCCTCCCAAAATTGATAGATGGCCTTGGACTAATCATAAAGTTGCACAGAATTAAATGAGAAACTGTATTTAAAGCACATTGCAAAGCCCTGCCACATTATATTAATGTTTTCAGTTCTTCCTCATCCTGCTGCTCACTTTCCCTTCCATTCGCCTCATCATTGCTGCCTGCCACAGATCCCCTTTCATTTGCCTCATCCCTTGCCCCCTGACACAGATCCATGACCATGCAGGGGGCTCAACCCTGCCACTTGCAGAGAACCTTCAAATCAGAGGTAATTGTTTTTGAGATAGGGTCTCACTCTTGTCACCCAGGTTGGAGTACACTGGCACGATCACAGCTCAATGTAGCCTCGACCTCCCAGGCTTAAGTTATCCTCCCACCTTATTTCCCAGATAGCTGAAACTACAGGCTTGCACCACCACACCCAGCTAATTTTGTATTTTTCTGTAGAGGCAGGGTCTCATTATGTTGCCCAGGCTGGTCTTGAACTCTTGATATCAGGTGATCCTCCCACCTTGGCCCCCCAAAGTGCTACGATTACAGGCATGAGACATGGTGCCTGGCTCAAAGGCAGAATTTTTGACACATTCTTTTAATCCAAATATAATCACTTAAACTGAGCTCTAAATATGCAGGAGGCTGGATGTGGTGGCTCATGCCTGTAATCCTGGCACTGTGGGAGGCTGAGGCAGGAGGATTACTTGAGGCCAGGAGTTCAAGACCAGCCTGGGCAACATAGTGAGACCCTGTCTCTACAAAAATAAAAATAAAAAATAGGCCCAGTGTGGTGGCACATGCCTGTAGTTCCAGCTCCTCAGGAGGCTGAGGTGGGAGGATCACTTGAGTCCAGCAGTTCAAGGTTGCAGTAAACCATGTTTGTACCTCTGCACCCAAGCCTGGGCAATGGACCAAGACTCTGTCTCAATAAATAAATAAATAAATAAATAAATAAAATACACACAGGTGCATACACACACACGTGGAGGAACACTTGAAAAATAACACAAGTAGCAAAAAAGACAAAAGTCCTCTGGTGAGTGTAACAAAAATAAAGGAAGATGATAAGCTCATGGGTACAATGGGTGTGATAATACAGAAACCACGTTGAGTACTAAGTTGAAACTTGGCCTTGATACAGGAGAAAGGAAGTCAACAAAGGAATTTTACACATTTCCCTGAGTTACTCATTTTAAGAGTCCAAGCAACTGAAATCAGGAAACACCTGTGCTTGTTAACATTAGTTAGGAAATGACTTTAAAAACTTGGACACAGTTTTAGATAACTGATGGCAGGCAGTGATATCATTCTAGCATCTATATTTCCATGTTAATGCACAAGCTGTGTTTCCTAGTTTTGGTCCATTTATGTAATAGCAATCAGAGACTCAATGCATTATATTTATGGGATAATTGTTACACATTTTAAACTTAAAATTGCCTGGGGCCAGACATAGTGGCTCATGCCTATAATCCCAGCACTCTGGGAGACAAAGCATGAGGATCACTTAAGCCAGGAGTTCAAGACAAGCCTGGGCAACGTAGTGAGGTCGCCATCTCTACAGAAAAAATTTAATGTCTGTGTCAAGTTTGTTTCCAGCATTTTCTTTGATGTCCCAGTGAAATTACAACCAGCAGAAAAAAATGTTATTTATTGTTATTGTTTGTATAATAGAAGTGGAGTCTTGCTATAATTTCCAGGCTGGTTTTGTACTCCTAGCCTCAGGTGATTTTCCTGCTCAGCTTCCCAAAATGCTGGGACTGCAGGCATGAGCCACTGCACCCAGCCCTGTTGTTTTTAAGGAAATTACAAGTTAAATCTTGTACCAGTGAACAAGGTTTGTATAATTTTATTGTCTTGAAATTTTATTGTATCTCATTTTAAAAAATAGAAGCATATTAGAATACACTTTGTTCTATACTCAAATTTTGTGTTAAACTCTGTAAAAATGTCTTTTCAATGTTTGGTAAAAGCAATGAGTCTTACAGATATATATTTCATATTAATTATTAATCATTATAATTTAGAAATGTTAATTATAATCACTTAAAGGAACTTCAATAAACTAATGGTTATTGAGGTTAGATTAAGAATACCTATAATCATGAAGAGTAGTGGCCTGATACAGTAATAAAAGACAGATCTTTAAATTTAAAAAGGAAAAATGTGATTATACATTTTATAGTTGTAGACAACACACCAAAACATACATACGAGGACATCCACTTCTGGCCATAGATAGTAGCTAATGCCAGACACATCCTCCCACTAGAAACACCTAGAAATATCCGAGATAACTGATTCCAGGCATTTAACAACAAACATTGCAGGGCAGTGATCCTTGAGAGAAAGGAAACACAAAGTGATCTGCACATCCTCTTCAACTTTCTGTCTGGGGACACCAGCTACACTAAAAGGAAGTGGAATCCAAGGAAATATGGAAGTCTTGCTGAGCTGAAGAGATCTAGATAAAAGTTTCGAGTGGTTGTCATCTCTGAAATTTGTAAGACAGGATACCAGAAAGAAAGGTGTGTGCAGAAGAAGAGAACAAAGAAGATTTCACAGGGGTTCCTGTGTAGCCCATGTACAGGATGGGATTTAGAGAGGCCTAGAAGAGAATGGTTGCTATGAACAAGGGAACTGGCCAAGATGTCACAGGCTGTGTAGTACTCCAAACACTGGAATATTGTCCCAGTCTAAAGAGAGAGATCTTAATAAGCCTTTCATGCATTCAAGTGAAATTCTAAAGAGGTCACACCTTAGAGTAAATACCATGCCCCAGACAAAGGGCCATGTCTCAGGACTAAGGATAAAACTGACATAGAATAAATAATAATAATAATAAACAAAACAAAGCATAGCAAGATTAAGGGGATTTTTCAGTAGTTTAATAGCCTGATAGAATAAACCGCAATACCATTTAAAAAAAGATAATGTAATCCAGACTGTCTGTAACTCCTTTACAGCAATATTCAACAGTAGGTTAAAAATATTACACATATAAAGAAGCAGAAATATGTGACTCATAATCAAAATAAGACATGGTCAATAGAAGCAGAATCCAAGATAACCCAAATGTTGGAATTTGCAGATGAGGCCTTTAAAACAGCTATTATAATTATATGTAAGGATTCATGGGAAAAGATGAATACATGATTGAATAGATGAGAAGGATTGGCAAAGAAATAAACCAAATGGATATGTTAGAAATAAAAAGCAGCTGGGTGCCGTGTCTCACGCCTGTAATCCCAGCACTTGGGAGGCTGAGGCAGGTAGATCAGGAGGTCTAGAGATTGACACCATCCTGGCCAAGATGGTGAAACCCCGTCTCTACTGAAAATATAAAAATTAGCTGGGCGTGGTGATGCGTGCCTGTAATTCTAGCTACTCAGGAGGCTGAGACAGAAGAATAGCTTGAACCCAGGAGGTGGAGGTTGCAGTGAGCTGAGATCATGCCACTGTACTCCAGCCTGGTGACAAAGTGAGACTCCATCACACAAAAAAAAAAAAAAAAAAAAAGAAAGAAAGAAAGAAAAGAGAAAAAGAAATAAAAGTAAATATCTGAAATGTAAAATTTATTCAATGGTTGGAGCAGTTTGGGGATGGCAAAAGGATGGGTCAATTATCTCTAAGAGAGATCAATAGAAATTATATAATTTAATAACAGGAAGAAAAAGATTGGAAAAAATACATAAACAGCTTCAGTGAAGTATGGAACAACCCTAAGTAGTCAGTATATATATAATTGGAGTCACAAGCCTGAGTGTGGTGGCTCACACCTGTAATTCCAGCACTTTGGGAGGCTGAGGCAGGAAGATCACTTGAGCCCAAGAGTTCAAGACCAGCCTGAGCAACACAGTGAGGGCCCCATCTCTACCAAAAAAAGAAAGAATAGCTGGACATGGCGGCACATACCTATAGTCCTAGCTTCTTGCGGGGGTTGAGGTGAGAGGATCACTTGAGCCTTGAGGTTAAGGCTGCAGTGAGTTCTGATTGTACCACTGTGCTACAGCCTGGGCAACAGAGCGAGACCCCATCACTAAAATAAAAAATAATAATAATTAGAGTCTCACTAATAGAAAGGAAAGAGAAAATAGGTAGAGTGAATTTTTTTTTAATTGGCTGAAATTTCTCTAATTTGGTGGAAAACATAAGCCTGCAAATTGAAGAATCAACAAACTCCAAGCAGAATAAATACAAAAAATAAGATAGAGAAAGAAAACACACCAGTTACACTGTAGTGAAAGGTTAAAAACAAAAAATATGGAATAAATGTTGAAGTAGAGAAAAAAAGTCAATGACATAAAGGGAACGATGCTATGAATCACTAGAAACAATGGAGGCCAAAAGAAATGGAATGATGTCATTAAAGTACTGAAAGAATAGATCGCCCAGCTTTTTTTTTTTTTTTTCCCCGAGATTGTGTCTGGCTCAGTCACCTAGGCTGGAGCAAAATGACACAATCACAGCTCACTGCATCCTCAACCTCCTAAGTTCAAGTGATCCTCTCACCTCAGCCTTCCAATTAGCTGGAACTACAAATGTACACCACTATGTCCAACTAATTTTTTTTCTTTTTTTGTAGAGATGGGGTCTCAACTATGTTGCCCAAACTGTTCTTGAACTCCTGAGCTCAAGCAATCCTCCTGCCTTGGCCTTCCAAAGTGCTGGGATTACAAGCGTGAGCCTCCACAACTGGCCAGAATTCTAACATTTTTCAAAAATAGAAACAAAATAGACATTTTCTGATTAACAGATACTGGGAGGATTCATTGTAAACTATACGAAATTCTAACAGAAGAATTTTGGGGGATGATGGAAAATGATAGCAGAGGGAAATCTAAACTACAGAAAGTAATAAATAGCACCAGAAATGGCAAGTAGATGTGTAAATATAAGGAATTTTTTCTTCTTATTATTTAAAAAACAACAGACTATTAAAGACAAATATATTGTAGGACTCTCAACTTGTGTAGAAGTAAAATATATGACAACAAAAACAAAAAAGGACAGAGGGTTTTGTGTGTGTGTATGTTTTATTTTCAGCAATGCTTTTGGAGAAAGAAAAAAAGGACAGAGTTGACAAATTGTACTATTGTAAGATTCTTACATTTCACATGAAGTAGCACAATATTAACTCTACATAGGCTGTCAAAGATGTGCTGACTACTATGGTAGTCACTAACCACAAGTGACTAAATTTAAACTTAAATTAATTTAAAATAAGTAAAATTTAAACTTGAGCCTTCAGTGGCACTAGCCATATTTCAAGGTATCAATAGTCACATGTAGCCAGTGTCTACCATATTGGAAAGAAACAGAACATTGTCACTGCTAAAGAACATTTAGTTGGAGCATCCCCAGAGCATCCATGAAAAAATAAAAATATACAGACATATAACTTTATAATCAATAGATGAATTAGAATAGAGTACTAAAAACGTTGTATAAACCAAAATAAAGCCATGAAGGAGGAAATGAAAAACAAGAGACAAGCAGAAAACAAATAGCAAGGTGATAGACTTAAATCCTACCATATCAATAATTACATTAAATATAAATGAACTAAACAATCCAAAGAAAAGAAAAAGGCTTCAAGGATGAATAAAAAGCAAGATTCAAGTAAGTGCTTTGGCATGAGATGCAATGCATTTTAAAGATCCAGATAGGTTGAAAATAAAAGGAAGGGAAAACATAGGCAAAGCAAATCTAAGAAACCTGGTATTGATATACTATTATTATACAAAACAAACTTCAAGTCAAAAAGAATTATCAAGGTTGAAGAGTGACATTTCTTAATGAAAATGGTCATTTCATCATGAAGATATAAAAAAAAATGTTTATGTGATTAAAAAGCTTCAAGTATAAGAAGCAAGATATGAAAATTAAAGGAACAGGCCCAGCACAGTGGCTCATGCCTGTAATCCCAGAACTTTGGGAGGCTAAGGTGGGAGGAATCCTCAAGCCCAGGATTGTGAGACCAGCCTGGGAAACATAGTGAGATCCTATCTCTACAAAAAAATTATAAAATTAGGTGGGCATGGTGGTGGGCATCTGTAGTCTCAGGTGCTCAAGAGGCTGGGGCAGGAGGATCATTTGATCCCAAGAGGTCAAGGCTGCAGTGAGCTGTGATGGTGCCACTACACTCCAGCCTGGGTGTCAGAGTGAGACTGTGTCTCAAAAAAAAAAAAAAAAAAAAAAAAAAAAACTGAAGGAACAAATACACAAATCTATCATCATAGTTGAACATTTTTAATTCACATATCTGTAATTGATAGAACTAGACATAAATATATGAATATAATTGAACACTATCAACCAACTTAACCTAACTGATATATGAAGAGTACTTCACCTAGCATCTGCAGAATAAACACGATTTTCAAGTGCACGTGGAATAATTACCAAGATAGGTCTCATTCTGAAATATAAAATGTGGCTTAATAAATTTCAAAGGGTTGAAAAATACAGAATATGCTCTCCAAACATAACAGAATGAAATTAGAAATCAATAACAATAAGAGATCTTAAAACTCCCAAATATTTGGAAATCACATGATACAGTTCTAAATAACTGATGAGTTAAAAAAGAAATCATGGTAAATCTAGGAGATAGTTTAACCTGAATAATAATTTGAAAAATCAAAATTTGTAGATGTTCCATAGAGAACAGCTCTATGCAAACCTACTCACCCCCCAAATTAAGGTAGCTGAGATGTTGAAGGAAGAGGCTGATAAATTTTTTCAGAAAGAAACATTTAATAGGAACTTATGAACAGAAGCCATGTCTGTGGCAGCCACGAGATGAGATGGTGAATCCCAACACTTTTACCTCCCCCACCGACCCAGGGCTAATATGCCATAAGGAAAGGGTAGGTATACTTCTTCAGAAAGAATGTGTAAAACAACATAGGTGGGCCCCTCTGGGAAAGGCAAGAATGCTATGTGCCTCACAGCCTATAATTTGCTTAAGGCAGGATTTATGGTAAGTATATGCTTACATTTTATGCCACAGATCATATAGCTATTAATAGAATAATAAGGAAATATTGTGCTTAACATTATGCCAATAAATTCAACAACTTAGATAAATTGGACACATTTCTTGAAAAACACAACATATAAAAATCTGACACAAGAAGAAATAGAAAATCTGAATAGCCCTGTCTTTGTTAAAGAAATAGAATAGGGAAAACTCCGTGGTGATAGAAACCAGGTCAGTGGTTGCCTATGTAGAATGTCAACTGAAAGAGAACATAAGAGAACTCTCGGGAATGATGAAAAAAATTCCATATCATAAACTTTTTGTGGTAGTTACAAGGGTGTATCATTTGGTAAATCCATAAAATTTTGCCCTTAAGATATGTACTTTTTTTTTGAGACAGGATCTCACTCTGTCACCAAGGCTGAAGTACAAAGGCACAATCACAGCTTACTGTAGCCTTGAACTCCCAGATTCAAGTGATACTCCTACCTCAGTCTCCTGAGTTGCTGGGACTACAGGCACACACTACCACCCCCGCCCAGCTAATTTTTGTATTTTTTGTAGAGAGAGGGTCTCATCATGTTGATCAGGCTCGTCTCCAACTCCTGGGCTCAAGCAATTCCCCCACCTTAGCCTCCCAAAATGTTGGGATTACAGGCATGTGTCACAGTGCCTGGACAGATGTGTACATTTCACTGTATGCACATTTTACCTTAATTGAGCATAAGTTGCATGCCAAAAACTATGACCTGAACACAAAACGTGAAACATTCTGACATTTTAAGTCTTAAATATAATTGAAGTAAAAAGTTCCATGAGATATCTTAGGTAAGACATATGCAAAAATTATCCTATAACTTTATTTGAAAAACATTTCTTTTCCTTCTGAATAAAAGTTCCAAAGTTCAAACCCAATCATATTTTTTCAGTGATGATAATAATGACTGTGCTGATTCATCCTTCCAGATTTAGCTTATGATCCTTCTTCAGTGTAATCTTTCTGGGACCACCATGATGAAGTAGAGTCATTGTCTGGGGTAAATACCTGAGGTTCATTCTCTCACGCCAGGAAATTGAGGACACAGACACACAAGAAGTGGGTTTAAGGGTGGAGGTTTAACAGGCAAAAGAAAAGGAAAAGAGAATCTCCTGCTGAGAGAGAGGGGCACCTAAGTGGGTCTTCTGGTCCTGTAGTGAAGAACATCGGTTTTATAGACTGGCTTGAGGAGGTGATGTTTGATTTACATAGGGCCCAAAGATTGGTTGGACCAGGTGTGATGTTTACATAACAGGAGAAGAAGCTGACCACTACACCCTAGTCTTTTATTATGCAAATGGATTTTCTACCTGGCTGGCACCATGTTGTCCTTTACAGTTCATGTGGTTGACAAAGAAAAGGGAAGAAAACCAGGCAATACCATTCAGGACAAAGGCATAGGCAAGGACTTCATGACTAAAACACCAAAAGCAATGGCAACAAAAGCCAAAACAGACAAATGGGATCTGATTAAACTTAAGAACTTCTGCACAGCAAAAGAAACAATCATTAGAGTCAACCAGCAACCAACAGAATGGGAAAAAATTTTTGCAAGCTACCCATCTGACAAAAGGCTAATATCCAGAATCTACAACGAACTAAAACAAATATACAAGAAAAAAACAACCCCATAAAAAAGGAGGAGAAGGATATGAACAGACACTTTTAAAAAGAAGACATTTATGCAGCCAACAAATATATGAAAAAATGCCCATCATCGCTGGTCATTAGAGAAATGCAAATCAAAAATACACTGAGATACCATCTCATACCAGTTAGAATGGCAATCATTAAAAAATCTGGAGACAACAGATGCTGGAGAGGATATAGAGAAATCGGAACACTTTTACACTTTTGGTGGGAGTGTAAATTAGTTCAACCATTGTGGAAGACAGTGTGGCAATTCCTCAAGGATCTAGAAATAGAAATAGCATTTGATCCAGCAATCCCATTACCGGATATATACCCAAAGGATTATAAATCATTCTATTATAAAGATACATACACACGTCTGTTCATGCAGCACTGTTTACAATAGCAAAGACTTGGAACCAACCCAAAACGCCATCAAAGATAGACTGGATAAAGAAAATGTGGTACATATACACCATGGAATACTATGCAGCCATAAAAAAAGGATGAGTTTGTGTCCTTTGCAGGAACATGGATGAATCTGGAAACCATCATTCTCAGCAAACTGACACAAGAACAGAAAATCAAACACCACATGTTCTTACTCATAAGTGAGTGTTGAACAATGAGAACACATGGACACGAGGGGAACATCACACACTGGGGTCTGTTGAGGGATTGCAGGGGGAAGGGAGATTGGGGAGGGATAATATTAGAAGAAAAACGGAATGTAGGTAACAGGGGGATGGAGGCAGCAAACCACCATGGCATGTGTATACCTATGTAACAATCTTGCAAGATCTGCACACGTACCCCAGAACTTAAAGTTAAAAAAAGAAGAAAAGGGAAGGTGGAGCTGCCATGCTGAGCATGCCTAGCCCTCAGGTAGCCTTTTCCTATTGTCACAGCTGCCAGCATTCACCTGTGCAAGCTTCCAGCTTGCTTATCTATGTCTGCAGCTTGATTTTTCAGGCTACTTTTTGTTAGAAAAGAAATGATTTTGGGGCTGGTTTTTATTAAAACGAAAACCTTACCAAGAACTTCCTTACTCTCTCTCTCTCTGCCTAAATAATTTGTTTTTAATTCCTACATCAATGAGGGTTTACATTCTCCCTCTCCATTCCCTTGTCCCTTATAGCACCTGTATACTGTGTTCTGAGGGTCTAAATATACTTATCCTCCTCTACCCCACATTATGTGATCTTTGAACATAAGACTGTGGTTTTATCTCATTTTCCCAGTGCCTGTCATATTGCCAGGCTTAGCAGGTGCTCAATAAATGCTGTTTGATCAAGTGGTTGAATGATATGGAGATTCTTTCAGCCAGAATATACTACTGGCTGAAAGTAGTATATTTAAAAGAAGATAATTTAAACATTTTCCCTTTAAATTTTATTCCTTTCCTGTTACACATACAGGAGTATTCCAAAACCCCGGAGAAAAAAGTAAAACACACGACAAAACAAAAAGATTAGATATCAGATATTAAATGAAATGCTCAAAAAATGCTCCAGTTCAACATTGAATGAAAATTAGAAAATATAAAGGAAAACTATTCTGAGATAAAGCGAAGTAGAGAAACGAGACCTTGGGCATACACTCACAGGCTTTGGATTATAAGAGAAAGAAAAACTTACATATGGGGAAAAGATCTTTGCAATTAATTACTTCTCAAAAGGTGAGATGGTATCCAAACTGATGAAAAATGTTACTTGTCCTTTGAAACATTTATTTCAAAATAGGCTTTATAATAATCCACATGTTTATGACCACATTTTCTTATATCAAATAACAACACAGTTTGTTAACTTCTGTAGCTATGTTCTAATTGCAGAACTCTAGTTTGATTTTAGGTGAGGTGGGGTGTATCAAAACATGTATAAGCTAAACTGAGTTTGCTTGTTTTAAGAAACGGTGTCATGGGAGATGAAAGTGAAGTTGAAAACCTGAAAGGCAAAGGGTTGCAAGTTTACTGCAAGGTTTTGAGACAAGGATGCTGTGGTAGTGTTACAGTAAATAGCTAGTCAGGTATGAGCAGGGCAGAAGAGGGCTCCTCCTGCCCCACCAGGAATGTCAGGCCACCATCAGGTGATGGTCAGGTGGTTGTTACACTGTTTCTCTAAAATAATAATTGGTCACAAGTGGCACCAGGAGAAGGCAGTCTCCCAGTAGAAAAAACCTGAAAGTTGTGATCTGCAGCTTCCCAATACGATCTCAGGAGTTGTGCTAGTGGGCTCAAGCCTATGCATTAAAAGGCAACATGGCAGAGTTTAACTGGTATATATGACCTTCTAGGGACTTTTTACTGCCAACTCCAGTAAACACACTGGGCATGCAGCCCCTCCCAGGTGCTGGCTGGCCACTGCGCAAGCAGACCCTTCTTCAGTGTAATCTTTCTGGAACCACCATGAGAATTTAAACTCTCCCTCCCTGTACCCATGTCCCTCAGTATATATCTCCCTTAGAGCACCTATACACTGTGTTCTGATGGTGTAAATGTAGTTATTCTCCTTTACCCTACATTATGTGGTCTTTGAACATAACATAGTGCTTTTATCTCAGCCAATCCCAAGGGAAGAATCAAAGGAGAAGGGACTCCAGACCTTCAGAAGCATGCCAACATATAAAATCCCAAGTCAACAGGTAAAACCGTACACACTTGGCTCTCTTCCATCTTCCAGGTGTACTTCCTTTCATTCCCGCTGTAAAGCTTTTTAACAAACTTTCACTCCTCCTCTAAAACTTGCCTTGGACTATCTCACTGCTTTATGCACCTCTGTCAAATTCTTTCTTCTGAGAAGGCAAGAATTGAGGTGCTGCAGACCCAGAAAGATTCACCGCTGGTAACAGTAAAAATCAGGAAGGAAGAGTTTTGGTAAAAACAAAAACCAAAAAAAACTACTTTCTTACTCTCAGATATCTACATACTGAAACAGGGGCATATGACAAAGTTTTATTAAACAGATACTAGTATCCTCAATTAAAATAATGAAAATGTGTTTTACATTCCTAGAGTTAAGGCTAGCACCTTGATAATTTGTAATTTGTAAATGAATTTGTATCCTATTTGTTTTCTCTATCATGTTGTAGGTAAGGGATTTTGATGTGGAGCTGGATTTCCTGGTTCCAAATCCTGGCTCCTCCCCTCATCCCTGGGCAAGATGAGGAATGAGAGCAAGAGAGATTTGAGCCTCACTCTCAGGTCTCTGTATGGGGCATGTCACTGATGATGGTGGCATTCCCCAAGAGAGGGAACACTAAGTTTGAAGCTGGGCATAGTGAGTACCATTTTGGATGAGTTAAGTTTAGAAGTGCCTGAAGACATCCAAGCGGAAGAAGTGGCTACATAGACTGAAGATACAGAGTAGGAAATGTTAACACCCTCGAGGAACTGGAGTTCTGGGCACAAGTGAGACTGCTCCCCGGAGAGCTGTAGAAGGAGAGGACACAAAGCCTCAGGCAGAGCTCTGGGTGAAGGGGGTGTACAGCTGGAGAGTAGGCTGGAGATTAAGTGGAACAAGGAGGCTGTTGGTGTATCAAGGGCTGTGCTATGAGGGGATGAAGTCTGGGGATGAAATGTCAGTAACATCATCTTCCATTAGCTGATTAAAGATGAGAGTAATAAAGCTAGCTCCTGGGATTGAAAGCCAATTAATTTTATTCTTTTCTAGAGCTAAGGCTAGCACCTCAGATGATCTGTAATTTGTAAATGAATTTGCATCCCATTTGTAAGTAAATGCTTTGGTGATAAGGACTTACCAATGAGAGAACACACTAGACCAGGGGTCCCCAACCCCCAGGCCACGGACAGGTAACAGTCCCGTGTGTTAGGAACCCAGCCGCACAGCAGAAGGTGAGTGGAGGGTGAGCAAGCATTACCCCCTGAACTCCACCTCCCGGCAGATCAGTGGCAGCACTGCATGCTTATAGGAGCACAAACCCTATTGTGAACTTCGCATTCAAGGGATCTAGGTTGCACATTCCTTATGAGAATCTAATATCTGATTATCTGAAGTAGAACAGTTTCACCCTGAAGTCATCCCCCACACCTTCCATGAAAAAATTGTTTTCCACGAAACCCATTCCTAGTGCCCAAAACGTTGGCGACCACTGCAGCAGACAAATACAAGTTCACCAACATTCTTAAAAAATCAGCAGCACAATGCTCTGAAGTGGAGGTGAAGGAGCTGTATTCTCTCATTTGACTCAGGAGCCCCAGGCCCAGTCTAAGTTTGAGAGGCATTATTCTTGTGTCATGTAGACAGGAACAGTTTCTGTATGCAAGGTAAGTTTCATATGCAACTGTGGAATTATATTCCAGATTTCTCGCTAATAAACTATAACACTGGCAAATTTTATATGAAAAATAAAATGTTTCTACCCTCATTGAAACCAGAGCATGAAAATATTAACTAATTGTGTTACTTCCACATAGCCTAGCATTTGAATTTCAAGTGCTTTCCATATTTGAGATGCACAGTGCCATCTAATGGTCACAAACCATAAACCAAAAGAGGAAGGAAGAATCAGAACTGAAATAATAATTTAAAAATAGTAAAATCTAATACAAGCTTCAAAATTGCATAGTTAACTCCTCTTGACTACAAAAATTTTACCTTTGCCTTAGTCTTTGTCATGCGAGTTACAATCATGTAAGTTACAAATGATCATATTGCATAGATAACTACAGATCACATTTTAAAATAATTCAAGACATACCTGAAACCATAACTTACATGCAGTTTGCAACTTTCTACTTTCACTCTTCAATCATCTAAAACTATAATACACAGGGTTCCTCATGCATATACACTATTCCCACAGAAACAAAATCATTAGAAATACCTTGGATGAAATAATTTGTTCAACTAGGATAATTTTTTAAAGCAGGGGTAAGATTAGGGAGATATCTACAAGGATATTACATTGATGTCTACAAGTTTAGCAAATGGCCAGTCTTCTGCATGGAAAATAATCATTCTAACCATTTTCCCTGCAGCCCTTCAAGACTGAGGAGATTATGGGGCTACTGTATATATCTTGGACTTTAGAGAAAGAAAGTGAAGCTGAGCTGAGATCCATTGGTTCTATTTTGGAAAGATGCACCCAGTGGCACAAACTTCACACTCAACTCTGGGGTCAAAGTAATTTTCCATTGCTCACATTGTCACCCAACTCTGGGGCGTAAGTGTGGAAGCGGTACAGCACACATGGAGAAGGGAGGGGAGGAGCAGGGCTGTGTGTCAGCTTAGCCGATCCCCCTGAGGAGCTGCCAAGGTTGCTGCCCCAAGAACACTGCCTCCCAGACAACGCCTCACAGCTCTGTGACCTCTTCAAGATTAAGCTTCTTTGATCTCAGCCCTTCTGAAGTTGTTTGGACCATATTCTATACAAAATTGATAATTCACCCTTAAAAATTGCTTTTTAAATATCATGCTCTACTTGAAAAAGGAATTTTAAAAATTAAGATTTTACTCTTTTACTCTCTCCCAGCAAGTGGGATATTCAAAAAAACAAAAATTCCTCTAAAATATTGTGATGTGGAAACTGGTATTTGACTGATTTGTCTTTTCACTTGGCTTCAAGTTCTTTGGGGAATAAAGATCCTATCAATCCCTAGCAGATTGCTTCAGGTATAACTGCAAATGTTTCTTGAATGAACTTCTAGGCTTACCTGAATTGTAAGGGGAGTTTCCACCATAATGGGAAAGCCACAAGAAAAGAAGCAAGGGGGTTTAAACAAAAGGGTGAAAATTTAAGTTATTTATCAGGGGTTTATCACTTTATATGGAGAGCATTAGAAACAATGATTTTCACAAATTGGCAACAACATTAACATGCATACTAAGCCATTGCTTTCTTTACTTCCTCTTGGTCTAGAATATGTTGCAAAGGGAGAGGGAAGACCTGTGGTATAGAATGACCTATGGATAAGGTTGAGAACAGTGAACTAGATGCTATGGAGACCATCGTATCGCTTATTCGGCTTTACTGTGTGCCAGACACTGGATTAGGCATTACTCCACTAAGCCTCACCACCATCATCCTTCAGGATTGATGTTAATATTCCCTGTTGCTGCTTAGGAGGAAAAAAAATTTTTTTCTTAAATTCAAGTAACCTGAGGTCCCACATTTAGTAAAAGGCAGAGGAGTTGCGTGTGTCAATAGCTAAGTTACGTGGCTCTGTCCTTTAGCTGGCCAGGGACTGACAACATCAGTATCACCTGGTGACTCCCCCAGGGGAGATGTTTTTAAAAATCTTTTCCAGTAATTGTGTGCAACATGGCAGTCTGAAACCAATCTTTCAGACCTGGAAGTTCTTTAGAGACCACAGGACTTTCTTTTACATTTTTTCTTTTGATTATTTTTTTTTTAAATACAGAATCCTTTTTCATGTTCTTTGTTTATAAAACAACTGCGTGTCAATTAAATTATTATTATTATTTTTTTTTTTTTTTTTTTGGGGCTGGGGGACGGAGTTTTGCCCTTGTTACCCAGGCTGGAGTGCAATGGCGTGATCTCGGCTCACCGCAACCTCCGCCTCCTGGGTTCAGGCAATTCTCCTGCCTCAGCCTCCTGAGTAGCTGGGATTACAGGCACGCGCCACCATGCCCAGCTAATTTTTTGTATTTTTAGTAGAGACGGGGTTTCACCGTGTTGACCAGGATGGTCTCGATCTCTTGACCTCGTGATCCACCCGCCTCGGCCTCCCAAAGTGCTGGGATTACAGGCTTGAGCCACCGCGCCCGGCAATTAAATTATTTTTTAGAAGATCGATACAGGAGACAGGCATGGTGGCTCACACCTGTAATCACAGCACTTTGGGAGGCCGAGGGAGGCAAATCACTTGAGGCCAAGAGTTAGAGACCAGCCTGGCCAACATGGCAAAACCTGTCTCTACTAAAACTACAGTAAGTTAGCCGGGAGTGGTGGTGCATGTCCCAGATACTCAGGAGGTGGAAGCATGAGAATGGCTTGGACCTGGGAGGGGCAGGCTGCAGTGAGCCAAGATGGCATCACTGCAGTCCAGCCTGGGCAACAGAGCAAGACTATCTCAACCACAACAACAAAAGAACATAGGTGTAGGAATTAAAAAGAAGGTAAATAATTACTGGTAGCCTGACCATTCAGAGATACATACTGATATGATTTCTGGGGGGGTACATCTCTTTGCAGGACTTTTTAATGTTTATATATGTTCAAACACATTTGTAACAGCAAAAGAATTTTTAAAATGCATAATATTCAATGACTTTTTATTCAGTCTTCAATGTACATTGATATCTTATTATGACAATAAACAGGTCTGCAACAACATATTCAATGCTCATCTTATATTCCATCAATAAATCTACCATCAGAGTTAAGATTTTTATTCATGACTTGGATGAAGGGATATATTGATCACATGCTTGGGTGACACAAGGCTAATATACTAGATATAAAGGATCAGAACATAAACAATATTAATAAATGGGAATTATGATCCTAAATCAACATAAAATTTAATCAAAAATCTAAAACTTCAAACAACATCTGACTAGAGTCTCTGCTAAATCTCACATCTCTGGAGGTGGAGTGCACACTGCCTGAGAGAGGCAGGCAATTTGACTGACCTGAACATCAGGCATCAAAAAACAAATAAGTGTAGCCAGGTTAGTGGGATGACATATGCAATGAAAATGGCCACCTTGGAACATGTAAAGTGTAAGACTCAATATAAACATATTATTACCTTTAAAGAGCTTGGTTATCTGCTCTGGTTTTTGTTTGTTTGTTTTGTTTTGTTTCTTTGAGATGGAGTCTCGCTCTGTTGCCAGGCTGAAGTACAGAGTTGTGATCTTGACTTACTGCAACCTCTGCCTCCCTGATTCAAGCAATTCTCCTGTCTCAGCCTCTCAAGTAGCTGGGACTACAGGCAGGTGCCACCATGCCTGGTTATTTTGTATTTTTAGTAGAGATGAGGTTTCACCATGTTGACCAGGATGGTCTTCATCTCTTGACCTCGTGATCCACCCGCCTTGGCCTCCCAAAGTGCTGGGATTACAGGCATGAGCCACCGCGCCCGGCCTATCCACTCTGTTAACAGCCAGATTCTGAGGCAGAGATTTCCTGGTAAGATTTTCCTTGGAGAAGTATTGAAGTTCAGACCACAGGTGCTGTCTTGGAAACTAACTTTTCGGTTTGCAAGCAGAAGCTGACTGCTCTAAGTTTGCAGATTGGTCAGAGATGGTGCTGGCAGTACCATCTATTATTTAGCACATTTTAAAACTCTAGATAAATAAAACTCTAAGAGTAGATTTATTATCAGCCACAGATTGCTTCTAATAAAGAGCTCTGATTTTTAACAATTTAAAAAAAATCTTCAGGTGTTTTGAGAACTGAGTGATTCAGTCTCTGGTTGAGTATTCTGTTTGTACAAGTTGGGCAGAGAAAATGCCATCATTTTAGTGCTGGGATAAGATTCCACATCTACTTGGATGAAAGGTCAGCCAGAGGTGGGCTGTGTGGACCTTCAGGGGAGGGGACAATGGGAAGTTCTTTCTCTGCTTCTGGAAGACCTAAGACCACTGCTTCAGAAGTCTGTTCTTTGTTTCTGTCACACTGGCTGCCTAGCCCACCCACCTTCTAAGCTCTAGTGTGTTGCCCCTCCCATGGTCTTCTGAGATGAGGTTAAAGGGCCTACTGGTAGTCAGGTGCTGATTCTGGCACCAGCTGACAGGCCCTCTGTGAAGATGGAAGGTCCACCTGTCTATGCAGTTGTAGTCAATCAGGCATTTTAGGGTTTTGCCCTGACAGACAGTTGGCATCCACCTGTACCTCTCTTGTTGCCCTCTTTGGAGGTTAATGAAGGTTAGCTTATGTTTTAGTCATATTATAACTTACCACTTTCACCCTTTAATCATGTGCCACTACATCACATAGGGCCCTTGGTGCATATACACTGTTCCCACAAACTCTTAAAACAAAGGTTGAATCATCACCTGGGAAGATCCCTTCTTGGTGGTATTATTCTATTTGCGTTTTAGAGACAGGGGTCTTACAACATTGCCCAGGCTTGTCTCAAACTCTTGGCCTCAAGTGATACTCCTGCCTCGGCCTCCTTAGTAGCTGAGATTACAGGTGCAAGCCACAGCACCCAGCTTAGTGGTTTTGTTTTTTCTTTTTTTGAGACAGTGTCTCACTATCCAGGCTAGAGTGCAGTGGTGTGATCACAGCTCACTACAGCCATGACCTCCTGGGCTCAAGCAATACTCCCACCTCAGCCTTCCGAGTAGCTAGGACCACAGGTGTGCACACCACACACAGCTAATTAATTTTTTTTTTTTTTTTTTTTTTTTTTGTAGAGACAGGGTTTCCTTATGTTTCCCAGGCTGGTCTCGAACTCCTGGGCTCAAGTGATCTTCCCATCTCAGCCTCCTAAAATGCTAAGATTACAAGTATGAGCCACCGTGCCTGGCCTTTGGTGGTATTTTTAATGAGAAAAATTTTCCTTATTGATTGGACCAGAGTTTGGTCTATCACATTTTTCCCAAGGGTAATTTTTTAAATCTCCTCCTAATTTACTAGGTGGATCATCTAAAATAGATGCCACTTCCCTGATTAATACAATGTGAGTTCTGGACAAGGTTCTAGAGGCCCAGCTATTTCACCACTGATCATTATTAAATTCTTTATCAATTTTGTGGAGCAGTCTGATAAGAAAAACAAGAGTGCTTGCAGTTTTTATTGATCTTTCCATAATCTTTGACTCAGAGGACTGAAATCAGTTATAGCCCAAGATACGCAAGCTCAGTATTGATTCCCCATCCCCGCTCCCACCCTCAGCCACAAAAGCTTATAACCTGCACTTAATACCACTGTGTTTCAAGGTCAAGAGTAACAGTGCACATTGAGGGTTAGATACAGTGTTTACTCCAATTAAAAGGAATACAGAGGCCTTTCTCTGTTTCATCAGAGGCTTTCTCTGTTTCATCAGTGCAAGAACCAGAGGGCATTAATAAATAGATCATTGATCTTAGCAATTATTATCATAAAGAAGGACCAGTTGCTCTAAATCCAAAACCAACTTTCTAATTTATATATATATTAAAATGTATGCATATACTTTTCTCAGTATAAAAAGCTAGATATTCTATAAGGTTTATGCACAAAACAGACATTTGGTTATAAGAAATTAAAATTGTTTTCAGGCTAAAATCACTGAGGTTATACTCGGTGTATTGTCTTGTTAGAGCAAACACTAAATTATTTCTTTTTTTTTTTTTTTTTGAGACGGAGTTTCGATCTTGTTACCCAGGCTGGAGTGCAATGGCGCGATGATCTCGGCTCACCGCAACCTCCGCCTCCTGGGTTCAGGCAATTCTCCTGCCTCAGCCTCCTGAGTAGATGGGATTACAGGCATGTGCCACCATGCCCAGCTAATTTTTTGTAGTTTTAGTAGAGACGGGGTTTCACCATGTTGACCAGGATGGTCTCGATCTCTTTACCTCGTGATCCACCCGCCTCGGCCTCCCAAAGTGCTGGGATTACAGGCTTGAGCCACCACGCCCGGCACTAAATTATTTCTTAAGGAGAATCTGAGCACAGGCAGACAGTACTTTCTTAGCCCACCTCCAAACTGAGGTGCAGTGGCCTTCTGTCCACCATATGTCCTTGCTATGTACCTCAGTTTTAATAAGAAGTTGTCAATCCCTTCCTAGCTTTCTGGCTTATTAAAACATATGGCTCTGCATTTAATTGGCAACATGGATGCTCTGTGTGCCAGGAATTTATCAGTATGTGTAATTTTTTTTTAAGCAACTCTATTAACTGAAGGATGTTTAATCTTATAACTCACTGCTGCTCCTTAATTATTGAACTTTGGGAAATGAGCAATATTTGCAGAGAATTATGTGGAGGACAGCAATGCACTCATTTGTTTTAGGTCAGTGGGTTTCAAACTTTTTAAACCATAGAATCCTTGTTCAAACCTTGTCTTTCTTAGAAGCCCAGGGACAGGACCACAGGATGTTGGGAAGCTGCCCCTCAGAGGACATCTTAGAAACACTGCTAGGTCCTTTAACCCATCCGTAGACATCAGGGCAGAGACCCACAGAATGGCACCCCCAGACTGGATCATGGGGCCTCTGAATTGTGCCTTGACCGAGTACCATTCTCTCTCACTCTGGCAGATGTTACATGAAACAATCCTAGGAACTAACTGAGGTATTCACCGTAAGGAGGTTGTTAAAGATGTCATTTTCCCCCCTGATTTCACATCTCCGGGAGAATCCCAAGAAGAACATTTTTCCTATTCTTTTTTTTTTTTTTTTTTCTGAGACAGAGTCTTGCTCTGTCTCCAGGCTAGAGTACAATGGCGCAATTTCCGCTCACCGCTACCTCCGCCTCCCAGGTTCAAGCAATTCTCCTGCCTCAGCCTCCCGAGTAGCTGGGACTACAGGTACACGCCACTGCACCCAGCCAATTTTTGTATTTTTAGTAGAGACAGGGTTTTGCCATACTGACTAGGACAGTCTCAGACTCCTGACCTTGTGATCCGCCTGCCTCAGTCTCCCAAAATGCTGGGATTACAGGTGTGAGCCATCATGCCCAGCCACACTTTTTCTTTTCTTTGAGGCAGAAATATTTAAAGTTCTTCTGAACTAATGACTTCTTTTCTGTCATAGATGCAATGGCTTATCCTTTCCCTTCTTGGCCACTAGGAAACCTAAGAGGCACCCCTGCAGACTACCTCCACCCAGGTCTCAGGATTTCACAACAGGTGCTTCATAAACCAGCTTCTCACTCAGCTCCATTCTGTTTTACAAAATATAGTCCCTCTGACTTCACCCTTATACTGTGAAGTAATTTTTTTGTATGTTGTCTATTGTGTAGTTTAAAGCAACCCTCAATATTTACTTTATTTTTGCAACAGGGTCTCCCTCTGTCACCCAGGCTGGAGTGCAGTGGCACGATCATAGCTCACTGCAGCCTCCACCTCCTGGACCCAAGTGATCCTCCCACCTCAGCCTCCTGAGTAGCTGGGACCACAGGCACATGCCACCATGCCTAACTAATTTTAGTATATTTTGTAGAGACAGGGTTTTGCCATGTTGCCCAGGGTGGTCTCAAACTTTTACACTCAAGCAATCCTTTTGTCTCAGCCTCCCAAAGTGCTGGGATTACAGGTGTGAGCCACCACACCTGGACTTGGCAGTTTCCTTGGTAATGACTCTCATGTATTCTAGGTTCATTTTCTGGAGTAATACAGAAAAAAAAAAAAAAAACTCACTACTTGTCTTTTAAGAATGCTGAAGATGGTTACTATGTTCACCTCAATATTTTTATGCCCAGCCCATACATGCTTAGTTCCCTGACCTGGTCCACTTTGGATCTAGATCCAAATCATGCTGGTCCTCTTTCTTTCCACGTGACTTGAGTTTATAGATGTTCTTATTAAGACATTTGCTAATCCACTCATGTTTTTAAAATGGGGCAAGGTGTGGTAGCTCATGCCTGTATTACCTGTAAGGCGATATATCACTGGTGCCAGAGTCAAAGCTGTGGCAACCAAAAGCCATAGAAGCCAAGATTTGGAGGTGCAAAAACAAGAGCCTTGCTGAGGAAAATGGCTTGTCTGAGCTACAGAGAGAAGCAGAGGCAAGAGACAATGCAGAGAGAGGGGAGCTGCCTGATGATGTTCTATTCCAGTGACAGCCAGATCTGATCTGCTTCCCTCAATTCTTCCTTCTGTGACATACCTCACCTTGGAACAATGACAACATCTTTACTAAAGCTGCCTTGAATAAGTTTCTGTTCCTTGCATCCCAGGAATTTCCGATTAAGGTCAAAGAGAATCGCCAGATGGAATATCAAGCTGCAGTAGATGAGTGGCTCCCAGAGCTCCTACCATCACATGAGAGCCTGCTCTGAGTGAACTTCCTGGTATCATCTACAGTCTTGGTTCCATTAAGATTCCCAAACTTTGGCTTAGAAGTTGACACAATGCAGCCATCCTCATGAAACTTTTCCTACAGAAAGAAAACTAAAAATTTAAACACAGCCACTACAAATTCAGAGTTACTATTCATAGAAAAAGTCAGGGGCCCCTGCAACTCTCCATGGGTAAACAATCTCCGGATTGAATATTAACAAGTTGGTATTGATCAGCACACATAACAAATATAGGTTCCCAGTGTGCTGGGCCAAGGTATTTTTGCATTTGAATCAGTGACCTAGGTAATGGAATTGAAAGTATGTTTAATTCAGGCTGGGCACCACAGTTCATGCCTGTAATCCCAGCACTTTGAGAGGCTGAGGCAGGAGGATTGATTGAGCCCAGAAGCTCAAGACCAGCCTGGGCAACAGAGCTAGACTCTCCTTCTACAAACAAATAACATTTAATTTTTTAAAAAAAACAATTCTTTCCTGGTGGTTCTGGGGGGGGGGAGGAAATGAAAAAAGGGAGTATGCATATTTGGCTTGTTGATGATATCACACAGGGAAGGGCATCTAAGCATGTCTTTGTTGGGGATCTCAGTTTTCTAGAGGATGTCAGCCCTCCATCCCTAGTTCATGGCTATTAGAATATATGGCTTTGCTCTGATGTAGCAACATATATTTATTCAATTTTTAAATCTGATAACTTTCTTAAATTTTTGAAATGTTTATTTACCAATACATAGGAAGTTCCTAAAGTTTCAAATAGATATAGTCACTATGTGGAGGGTAAAGCCAGTCTGAGATTGCTGAGGTGAAGCCTTCCCCAAACCAATGAGTTTCACTACATCAGGGACAGAGGATGGCAGAGGAGGTGGCTTCTAGCCTCAAAAGATTGGCTGGCTCCACAGACACTGTCATGGTGCTCCCCTCCCTCTGCCAGTCCTCACTTTGGGTATAAAGCCCCTCACACTGGCCACACTGGACAGTCCAATTCAGTTTTTTTTTTTTTTTTTTTCTTGAGACGGAATCTCACTCTGCTGCCCAGGCTGGAGTGAAGTTGCATGATCTCGGCTCACTGCAACCTCCACCTCCCAGGTTCAAGCAATTTTCATGACTTGGCTTCCTGAGTAGCTGGGATTACAGGCATGCACTACTATGCCTGGCTAATTTTGTATTTTTAGTAGAGATGGAGTCTCGCTATTTTGGCCAGGCTGGTCTCAAACTCCTGGCCTCAAGTGAGCTGACTACCTTGGCTTCCTAAAGTGCTGGGATTACAGGCATGAGCTACTGGGTGCAGCCCTAATTCAGTTTTGAGTCAACCCCCTCTCTTCTTTCCAGTACAGAGCTCTTTCTTGCCCTCTGTCTCAATTCTGTCACCTAACTTGTCTTCTGCCTATTCTGGGGTCTCTCTTCTGTCAACTCACCAAGTACAACCCCTACAGCCAAACTCTACCCACATAATTCAAGTCTAACCCTATCCATTTTTTTATTTTTTTGAGATGGAGTCTTACACTGTTGCCCAGGCTGAAGTGCAGTGGTGTGATCTCAGCTCACTGCAACCTCTGCTTCCCGGGTTCAAGTGATTCTCTTGCCTCAACTTCCTGAGTAGCTGGGATCACAGGCACGTGCCACCACACTTGACTAATTTTTGTATTTTTAGTAGACAGGGTTTTGCCATACTGGCCAGGCTGACCTCAAGTGATCCACCCACCTTGGCCCCCTAAAGTGTTGGGATTACAGGTGTGAGCCACTGTGCCCTGCTAACTGTCTTTTAATCTGGCCATCCCACACCTAATGCCTCTGCTGTTGAAGACCTACTGTTATCTATCTCAGTCCCATTTTTCACTTTATACTGACCCCTGCAACTCAACCCACCCAACTGTGCTCATAGTTCACCCTGTCTTTGACCACTGTTTTGCAGTAAGTTAGTGACAAAGAACCAACACACCATAGCAAGGAGCGGAGAGAATTTGCTTCTGTCGTTCGTGCCTCTGGTGCTTATAATGCTAGTTAACTAAAGTTTCTCTGCATCTTCCACTAGGGGGTACCACTCCATAACTTTTGAAACCGGAAGTCTGCTGAATGCAGTTCTTAATGAAAAATGAAGTCCAGGCACACTGAATTTTTTTAATTACAGCACATGCTGTAATTTTATGAAGCAATTTAATTTGATTCTTTTTAAATAAAAGCTGCCCCATGGGCAGAGTAATAGGCAACAATCTTGAGCAGTATAAACCTATATAAGGGAAGGCCAATTAAAGACCCAGGTTCTGTTATAGTAAGATAAATAGTCATGAATTAAATGAAATAAATGCAAAAACTGAGAACAGCCAGACAAGTCAAATTATTTTTATTTTAGCAAGAGAAAAGAGCATGCGAAACAAAAGCAAAAGCTTTTGTGAAAACAAAAATGCAAGCAACTCAGCTGTTCCTGGGACGCTGTGTAAATGGAACAGAATTTGCTTATCTTTGGGGTATGAAGAGAAGGTTTGCAACAATCAACACTGGTTCAAGGTTAACGTTTTTGGAGTTTCTTTTAAGGAGGAAATATGCCAAGGCCTTATAGTGTAGTGTGGTTGAAGATGAGGCTGACCTCTGAATTGCTCATCTCCCCATTACAACTATGAGAACTTGGGCAGCCTCCATTGCACTGTCTTCAATCTTAGTTTTGCATCAGTTCACTGAGTATGATAATTGTACTGAATGCCCCCATTTGTGTATGAATTAGACCAGGACAATGTATATAATGTGCTTACACAGTGACTGAAAGCACTGGCTCACAGAAGGCACTCAAAAAATGTGAGCTATTAATCAATGAGTCATTGTAAGGAAAAGAAGACTAGGAACAGAAATCTTGGCTTAAAAAAGACACACTGTCAATCATTTTGGTAAACACATTCACACAGATAAGCAATCATGAGAACAGAGAAGTTAAGCAATTTGACCAAGGTCACATAGTTATATCCTAATGAACTTTTAGGATAGAATCTGAACTTCCTTAAGTTCAGGCCAGCATTCTTTCCCCTATCCTATACTATTCTCCTAATATCTGAGAGTTTATTAGCAATAGACTGAATATATTCTGTGGTTAGCTTTTGGTTTTGTTGGCAAAGTATATACATTGTTGTGGCCGTGTAAATATGACTCCAGCAGGATGTATTTTTAAAGAGTTTGACCTTTAGTTTCCTTTCCTACTTTTAGAAATTTATCCTAAGGAAAAAAATCTGAAAGAAAAGGTTGGGGGAAGAGGAGATACGAAGTTTTTAAAAAGGGTTATATGGAAAAAAGATGGCCATTATCATATTCTTTGGAATACTGAAAAACTGGATATAACCTATATGTCCAACAATAGTTAAATATGATAGACCTAGGAATAATGGCACCATTATGGAACATGGAAAATATTTATTTCATTCTTCATCTCATTCCAAAAGGAGGTAATTTGACAACTCAAATAATTGTGTATATATCTTAATTATAACCAATTAAAAATTAAATATTTGGATGGATAAAATCTAGAAGATAAAATTTAAAAAAAAAGGATTTTTTTTTTTTTTTTAGATGAAGTCTTGCTCTGTTGCCCAGGCTGGAGTGCAGTTGCACAATCTTGGCTCACCACAACCTCTTCCTCCAGGGTTCAAGTGGTTCTCCTGCCTCCGCCTCCCAAGTAGCTGGGACTGCAGGCACATGCCACCATTCCCAGCTAATTTTTTTGTATTTTTAGTAGAGACAGGGTTTCACTATGTTGGCCTGGCTGGTCTCAAACTCCTGACCTCATGATCCACCCACCTCACCCTCCCAAAGTGCTGGGATTATAGGCATGAGCCACCACGCTTCACCAAAATGAAGTGATTTTAGCAGTATTTGGACTAGAAATGACTTTTTTCTTTGCTTGAGTTCTCTAAATAATACTGATACAAAAAAGAATTGTTTAGAATGAACTTGTTTCTTATTTTACTAAAGAGTTTACATGATCTAAGTGTCCTTTAATACATCATAACCTGTGTAATAAAATGAGAGACATGAGATCTGAACCTTCCTTACATAGTAAACTCTGAGGAACACGACAATGTATATCAGTCTTCTGCCTCTCGGAACTTACAAGCTGGTAGGGGAAATATAGTGTATATATGGACCCTGGTACAGCTTCACCTCCAAGATCTTTAACACCCCATCTCATACAAGCACTTTATCTTTCCAGCTTTCATGGCACCTGCCAATTAACATCATTAGGACTGCCAATCTACTGGTACCTTCTTTTTCTTTTGATCCACAGGCTTGGTTTCATTTTCTTCACCATTCAGATTAAATGCTAAGGCCCATCACTTTAGCCGCCCCTCCACAAGGACTGTCGTATCTTGAATTTTTACCTTTCTAATTCATCTGCTCTGAAAACAACCATATGCTGGTCATATTCAGTCATTTCTTTCTCCCAGCCTGAGGTGCGGGAGCCTAATGTCCAGTTGCATTCCGCAGAGGCCATTTTTCTCACCCTGCCCTCTCATTTAGGAGGTAGGATAATCCTGCACCTGTTCTCTGAAACCAGTGGCTTTGACGGGCGGATCAGCGTCTCCAGCCTGCTTCTGCCTTTGCACCATCAGTGAGCTTGGACCCCTCTCTTTGACCTCATCTGCACTATTTTCTTTTTCCCTCAGAATAAACACTTCTCTGCCATCTATAAAAGAGGCCTTTCCTTTAGAATCCATGCTCTTCTAGACAGTTACCACTTGCCTTTCTTTTCTCCTTCCCTTTCCACACATTTCTAATGTCTTTCTCCTTTAGAACCTTTTTTTTTTTTCCTTTTTTTTTTTTTTTTTTTTGAGACAGGGTCTTGTTTGTTGTCAGGGCTGGAGTACAGTGGTGTAATCATAACTCACTGCAGCCTTGACATCCCTCGTTAAAGCTATCCTTCCACCTCAGCCTCTTGAATAGCTGGGACATTAGGCACATGCCACCACACCCAGCTAATTTATTTTTATTTTTTGTAGAGACAAGTTCTGCTTATATAGCCCAGGCTGGTGTCAAACTGCTGGGCTCAAGTGATCCTCCTGCCTCGGCCTCCCAAAGTGCCTTTACTATCTTTTGACGTTGAAAATCTGTTACCTTAATTAGTGGAATGAATAAACTAGTACCTTTAGGTAATCCAAGGAGAGGAGAAAAGGAGGAAAGGCTCTGAGCTCAAGAATGGGGCTTGCACTTTTAGGGGTATGGTGATCTGCTAGATAAAGACTTAAGATCTACCAGATAGGCTTGGCATGATGCCTATAATCCCAACAATTTGGGAGGCTGAGGCAGAAGGATCTCTTGAGCTCAAGAGTTTGAGACAAGCCTGAACAAAAGAGGGAGATGCCTCTCTCTCAAAACAAACAAACAAACAAAAATCTGCTAAAGTTGTGAAAACTGAATTCCTTCCTAGAGACTAGTGTTGTGGACTAGTGATTCAGTGATACAGGTGTGGGTGGAACTCAACCATAATGATACGAAGAACTGTTTATTCTTTTATTGAAAAAAACAGTGAATGAAGACTGGATCACACTATGGGCACTTGTTGAGAATTTTGGAACTTCCTCTCTTGGGGTATAAGAAGTGAGGGAATTAAATTCAAGTCACTTGAATTTTCCTCAGTCTTCTTTAATACCTAGCTTCCAAATTTCATTCATTCAACAAAATGGAATCAATGTTCCATTATTTAAAACAGTATTACTTTTTTAATTTTAGTGTGACTTATAAAGTGCAATTTGATACTTAATTACATGCTATGATTAATGACTACTATTGGCCATTTTGATTGTTTCTTACTCCTAATATGTCCCCTATCAGACCGCAAATGCCTTGAGGTCAAGGATCCTTTTTTGTCTAATTAGCATAGGGCTGAACACTTGGGAGATGCAAACAAAATTCCTGTTGTTCAATTTAATAAGCATTTTAACTTTCCAAGTTTCAATGGGTTTTCAATGACTTCTGAATACAATATATTATACTAGATGTAGTGTAATAGAGAAAACATTTGTATTACTTGCATTTTACAAGCTGGAAGAGAAGCAAGAACACAATACCTAGAGAAGACTTAGTAAGAAACCGGAATGTCCCAGTACTCCCTTGTATATGTTATACCAACCTAGAGTTAAAAAAAAAAAAAAAAAAAAAGAGGCAAGAACCCAAGCCACCTAGGGAGCCAATTTGAGTTCTTTTTATAATAAATCCTATAAACCCTTGTAGTTCACTTCCTTAGGCCAGACACTCCAGATGTCTTTGTGGATAGCAGCTAGGTCTTCTAGGACCTTGGATTGGACCTTTCTCTAGTCAGGCAAATATTCTGAAAAGAAAAAGAAATCACATGTAGTCCAGCATATTTTTCTCCTTTCTTGGTTTCTCCACCAGCTAGAGAGTTATTTAAAGGCTCTGGACCTCTCCAGTCTTTGATTCTTTTTAAGGATCATTTTATTTTTAGAGAACTTTCCACATTTCCTAGTTATACAGCCAGACTGGGTGATCTGGCCAGAAAATCATTTTCCCTTTAAAAAAAAAAAAAAAAAAAAGCTAAAATTTGAACGCAGGCGTTGAATTCGAAACAGATCTAGCATAGTGTAATTCCCTGGACACTCCAACTTGAGACTGAAAACTGAGCGAAAGGAGTTTCTGAAGCTAACCTAAAAGACAAAATGGTCTAGAGTCACTTTTTCCCGCAAATAAAGCAGGATTAACAATCTGAAATCTTCAAGCTTCCAGGACCACGGGGCAAGCCCTCAGCAGAAATTTCTCCTGGAGGCTGGAGCGCCTTTTGATTTAGGGAGACTGGCCCAGGACCTCTAGTCACTTGGAAGGCGGAAAGGAAGGTGATACTTGAGCCAGGTATGAGCCACTCAGAGGCAGCTCGGGACCGCCACTCACCTCGGAGAGGAGGAGCTGGAGTCCGGTGACCCGGACGGACAGGAAAAGCGAGCCTGAGTCTACCAGATAAGGTAAAAAAAAAAAAAAAAAAAAAAAAAACCACCCACAAGCTCACCTCGGAAAGGGCGGGCGAGGTGCGGCTCCCAGTGATCCGCGGGGGCGGAGCGCACCTGGGCCGAGGCGGAACTAGGGGGTGTGGGCACTGCCCGTGGGACCTGGAACTAAACGCACCTGTGCGGGAGGCAGAGGCGGGGCTCGGGCAAAAACCCACCCGAGCCAGCGGGAAACTCGATCCGCTAGCAGTCCCCCGGCTAGCTCGCCGCAAAGGGGGAGGCGCCCCGCGGCTGAGCCCCCCTCGGTGACCACGCGCGTCGGTCCCCGCGCGGCCGCCATGACCTGGAGCGCCACGGCCCGGGGCGCCCACCAGCCCGACAACACCGCCTTCACGCAGCAGCGCCTCCCCGCCTGGCAGCCGCTGCTGTCCGCCAGCATCGCGCTGCCGCTCTTCTTCTGCGCGGGCCTGGCCTTCATCGGCCTGGGCCTGGGCCTCTACTACTCCTCCAACGGCATCAAGGAGCTGGAGTACGACTACACCGGCGACCAGGACACCGGCAACTGCTCGGTGTGCGCCGCGGCCGGCGAGGGCCGCGCGCCGCCGCCCCCCTGCTCGTGCGCCTGGTACTTCTCGCTGCCCGAGCTTTTCCAGGGCCCCGTCTACCTCTACTACGAGCTGACCAACTTCTACCAGAACAACCGGCGCTACGGCGTGTCCCGCGACGACGAGCAGCTGAGCGGGATGCCCAGCGCGCTGCGCCACCCGGCCAACGAGTGCGCCCCCTACCAGCGCAGCGCGGCCGGCCTGCCCATCGCGCCCTGCGGCGCCATCGCCAACAGCCTCTTCAACGACTCCTTCTCGCTGTGGCACCAGCGCCAGCCAGGCGGGCCCTACGTCGAGGTGCCGCTCGACCGCTCCGGCATCGCCTGGTGGACCGACTACCACGTCAAGTTCCGCAACCCGCCGCTGGTCAACGGCAGCCTGGCGCTGGCCTTCCAAGGCACGGCGCCTCCGCCCAACTGGCGCCGGCCGGTCTACGAGCTCAGCCCCGACCCCAACAACACCGGCTTCATCAACCAGGACTTCGTGGTGTGGATGCGCACGGCGGCGCTGCCCACGTTCCGCAAGCTGTACGCGCGCATCCGCCAGGGCAACTACTCGGCCGGGCTGCCGCGGGGCGCCTACCGCGTCAACATCACCTACAACTACCCGGTGCGCGCGTTCGACGGCCACAAGCTCCTCATCTTCAGCAGCATCTCGTGGATGGGCGGCAAGAACCCCTTCCTGGGCATCGCGTACCTGGTCGTCGGCTCCCTCTGCATCCTCATCGGCTTTGTCATGCTGGTCGTCTACATTCGCTACCAGGACCAGGACGACGACGACGACGAGGAGTGATTCAGCTTTCCAGGGACCCTTCCTGCTTCTTGCCAAAACCCTTGCGAGCTTCTTTTGGCATCTCCCCCTCGCCCTTCACCCGATTCCAACCTCACCTCGCTTTTCTCCCTTTGTGAATGAGGGGACCAGAGAAGGGAATTACCCCCTTGCCCTTGTGGGGCTTGCTAGACTGTCTTGCTGTGGGGAGGGATGTTGACTACAGAGTGAAACATCCTTGCAAATTCTCCTCACCTCCTTCACGACACCGAGTTGCCATGTTAGGTTCTTCAATCTGAGAGTGGAAGGGATCCCTATGGAGACTCCTGTCCAACCCCTATTAAAGAAAGAGATTGAGAGACCTAGCAATGTGAAGTAACTAAGATCAGACAACTGGCAAATGACTCCTGACTCTTAAGTCCAGAGCTTTTGTCACTACAGCACAGTGGTGGTCTTTTCTTTGGGAGGAGAGTGGGTTGGAATGGAGAGTGAGGCCCACACATTACCTGAAGAGACATGGAGGCGTGAGGGAGAACATGCTTGTTAAATATGCAGCTAGATTAGGAGACACCAACTAGAGATTCAGACACAGTAAGGCTGGGGTGACATCCTCGAAGCTGTGTTTTAACAAACTCCTCTGGAGATTCCCATTTTCCCTCAAATTTGGGAATCACGACGCTGAACCAGGTTGGGCCTGAAGCAGTCACCTGAGTTCACTTTTTCAGATAGCAATTTGTTCCCAGGGGCAGTGATAACCATGATGTTCCAGGTTTGGTCTGGCACTCTGCCTTGAATGTCAGAAGCTCTTGATGACTTGAATGAATTTTAAAAAACCACTATCTGGGGAAAACTAGTTGGCATACAGATTTGTAAGTCAGGGTTTATGTTATTCATTTGATATTTCCGTATAAAAGCCAGGTACTGTGCAGAAACTCGAAAATGTGAGGCCAGTTTGTACAGTTCAGAGGAAATGCTTTAACGTAGAATCAGATAGCTGGAAGAGATCTTCGAGGGAAAGTAATTTACCTAAAGTCACATCTGTGTCTCCTAACTAATTCTTTTTTGTCATTTAATTGTGTGTGTGTGTGTGTGTGTGTGTGTGTGTGTGTGATTAGAAAGGGCTTCATTCAAATCTTTTTCCTTGGATCTAGAAAAAAAAATTTATGTTTTCAAATGAAATCTGTTGATTTCTAGTAATCATATTTCAATCAAGGCAAAGGCATATATAGTCTTATATGTAAACTAGAATCTTAAGATTATTTGAATCTTTGAGATGACATTAAAACTCAACTAAAAGCATTCAACTGATTTTGTTGATTGACTAACATCAGTCAATATGTTTAAAGTTATTCTAAGGAGCAATAGCTTTATTTAAAAAAAAAAAACCTTGTATGGCAAAAGAACTTTAAAAAAAGCCCTTTGTGATATCATCTTACCAGTTTATTTGCTAAGAGCAAACAGTTATTTGGTATTTGTCAGAATTCTTCAGTGCCTGCTATTACAGCTATTTTCCAGTTACTACTCATTTGATTATACTCACTCACTTAACGCAGTGCAAGATCTTGAAGTATTTTTTTTAGCAGTAAAGTAATATTGAATTGTATTGAATAGTTTACATAGTTTATTCTAGTTCTTTGAACATTCTGAACAATAGACAGTGTGCATGTCACTGACATCTGCCTTAAAATTTCTGGGACAGTCCTGATTTAAGAGATTCTATCCCATTATTTACAGATACCAAAAAATACTTTGTTAATTCCATGTATTGGCTTCCAAACTCCTAAACACGACATAATTTTATTATTAGATTTTGTATGGTGATTTTATGCTATGAAAATATGATCATTATATGTATATAGAGAAATTTTTATTTGTTACAAATGTTTGAGCGGCTTACTAGCCGCTCAAAATAGTAATTCTGTTACTATTTTGGGTAACAGAATTTAATACAATTTTTTACTATGTAGTTGAGAGAAACATGTATTTTGTTATTTTTAGAATGATCAATCTATTGCTATAAAATTTTAAATGAGACCATGAAAGTTAAGGTATTCTGATTCTGTTTAAATTAATGAATATGGCTCCAGGCCCTATTCTCCGGGTTTTTGAGAGAGAATAAAGGTTATGTTTGTTTTACCTTTGTTATCAAGTTTGCTTAATTCTTTTGAACTATGATCTTAAAGGCACAAGCAGCACCAGCCACTTTGCTAATTTCTTAATAGCAGATTTATATTGCAGCAAGAAAACCATCTTTTATAATAACACTCAGTTAAAATGAACTCAATTCATTGCTAACTTCCTAAAACAGAATTTGGACTTTATCAACCTCAACATGTGTATAAACTAGTTAGTCCTCAAATATGGTTTGCACTTAATAAATGTCAATTAAAATTTTTTGTAGTATCAAAAGTTATTAAAGAATGTGATGATAGTAGTCTTCTGCATTTTACTTTAATTATAAATTGCAGTTACTTACTGGGTATTCTGGACTTTAAAACAGCAGAAACTTTAAAACTGAAATGTGAAACATTTTCCTACAATGATCCCTGTGCTGTGGCATTTTGTCTGGTGTCTCAGCCTTCTTGTTGGCCTGAATTCGCATGGTGCCCAGTAAATGTTCCCTAGCTAGAGGTTATCTTCTGCAAGTGAGATAGCAAACAGTGAACCTCAACAACTGGACTGGAAATGAGATTTGTAAAATAAAAGCACAAACAAAAGAGAAAGTAAAGTAGTTGCTGAGAGTTCCTAAAACAATAATATGTCACTGTATTTCCTCAGATGGTTAAAAAAAATTAAAACAATAATATGACAAGAAAGATTTTCCAGGTATCTCCACAATCAAATCAACTAACCAATTTTGCTCACTATAAAATTATTATGTGTGTGTGTGTGTGTGTGTGTGTGTGTGTGTGTGTCTGTGTGTATTTCTTTTTTTTAAGATAGAGTCTCACTTTGTCGCCCAGGCTGAAGTGCAGTGGTGTGACCTCAGCTCACTGCAACCTCCACCTCACCAGTTTAAGAGATTTTCGTGTCTCAGCCTCCAAAGTAGCTGGGATTACAGGTGTGCACCACCATCCTCAGCTAAATTTTTTGTACTTTTAATAGAGATGGGGTTTCACCGTGTTGGACAGGCTGGTCTTGAACTTCTGACCTCAAATGATCCGCCCACCTTGGCCTCCCAAAGTGCTGGGATTACAGGTGTGAGCCACCGCACCTGGCCTATGTAATTATTAAAAATCAGAAACAGACTAATAGTCTGGAATTTCCTTTAGAGCAAATATCACTTCATAATATATAAATAACCACAACCCTTTCTACCTTACTTTAAGTCTGTTGCCCTCTTCCTGTCATTGGAGATCTCAACAATCTTGTGTAACTCTCAGAGTTGCTGGTAGAGCTGCAAGGTCATCAACTCATTCCCTATATGCCTTGGATATAAGAAGTCTAAGGGCATTCAAGTAATCAAAAAGTAAATTCCCGGCTGAGGGCAGTGGCTCACGCCTGTAATCCCAACACTTTTGGAGGCAAGGTAGATGGATCATTTGAGGTCAGGAACAAGACTACCCTGGCCAACATAGTGAAACCCCACCTCTACTAAAAATACAAATAGCTGGGTGTGGTGGTGGGCGCCTGCAGTCCCAGCTACTCGGGAGGCTGAGGCAGGAGAATCGCTTGAACCCATGAGGCGGAGGTTGCAGTAAGCTAAGATCACACCACTGCACTCCAGCCTGAGTGACAGAGTGAGACTGTCTTTAAAAAAAAAAAGTAAATTCTCTCTTATTTTTCTTTATTTGTGTTCCAGATTTTTTTTTCCCTCTCTACCTAAAACAGAACTGGCTGATTTTAAATTGCAATTAAAAAAACAATTAACTTTAATTTTTTTTCCCCAAGAGAATGTCTCTTAAGTCTCCTCCAACTAAAACAGAGTAGTTTTAAAAGAGTTGTTAAGAAGGTCTTCATGAACCTGAAGTACATTAAGGTCCCAAAGAGATTCTTACATACGAGCAGCAGTTTGTCAGGAATTTGCAAACTTTTCTAACAGTGTTGGTGCTATGTACACAGGCACCCTCTATCATTTCCTTGGTTGTTAGTGAATACACTAACAAAACGTATTCAGTAAAAATGTTTCCCCACTGCTTTGCCACCTTGCATTAAGATTGCCGTCATTAGTGGTACTCGTGTCAATTAGGTTACTAGAGGACACCAGCATTCCCTTATTTAATGTAGTTTGCTATCCAAGTTCACATGGGACAGAGAAAAATCCTGTGGCAATGAAACCCAACATGAACTTTGGGGGTTGTTGGAAGATAGGAGAGGAGAATAAAGGGAAAGATGAGGTCTGAAGCATGAGGCATCTTTCTGGAGGAGCAGGATACCTGGAAGGCAAGGGACTGGCAGCCAAGGAAATCCATGACTAGGGCAGGGCTCACCACCAGGGCCACTGATGACAAGGCCTTTGAGAAATTTAGTAAGCGAATGGTGGCTCACCTCCTTTTGAACCCCTTGGCTTGTCTTTTTGATCAATTTGAGTGTGATTTATCTTTTTCCTTAGGAGCAAAAGGTATTACTGTCAAGAACCTTAGCTAATAGCCTTGCCCTCTACATTAAGCTCTTAACTAAGTTCCCATTATAGTGGCTGGAACCTTACATTACCGATGAAAACTGTAAATGATGTGTCATTAATAACGATACTTTGTTCTTCTAAAAGGCCTTTGTTCTGAAAGTCCAAGGTGCTTAACACTATGTGGTCTCATTAATCTTATCCATGAAAATGTATGAGGTTTTAGAAAGTCATCAAGACCAATGAGGTAGAAATATATTCCTATTTTGCTCAGTTTTGTACAGAACTCTATAAAATTAAGTAATGTTCTAAAATAAAAGAAAACATAACTTCTGGATGAGGCAGTGACAATCATTGAAATGGACCATGAGTATTTTCAAAGGAAGACTTGATTAATTCCTGTTATGATTTTAATAAGTAAAAGACATTTCCAATTTTTGTTAAAGAATCCAAAATGGGAAAGGAAACATTTCCTATTCATACTAAGTGACAACATGTAAAACCGCTTCTATTCTTTTCATTTTTTCCTACAGGTCTTGAAGACTTATCTGTAATTTCAATGTAATTTGCAAACAATGCAATTGTGGTCTTAAGTGTTACTTAGAGGAGCCAATTAGCTCATATATTCACTTTCATGGACCTTTAAAACATTACTGAACATCACATATATAAGTGGTATAGTCTCTGTCTCCAACCCTAACTTCTCTCCAAACTTACATTTCCCAAAATCCTCTTCAACGCATCTGAATGCCCTCCCTATAGGTACCATAACTTCTGTGTAGGCCATACTAACTTCACTGGCTACTCCTCCAAACCTATCCTTCTAAGAACAGCCTCAGATGCTGAAAATGACTGCTCTATCTCCTCAAGGACCCCTGAACTGCCTCCTTGATTTCTCCCTTTCTGTTTCCATCGACCTAGTTGTCAGATCCTGTTACTTCTATATCCCAAATGCACTTTCAGTCAATTCTCTCTTTATCACTGCCCTGTCCCAGGGCTTTGCTATTTCTCATCTGAAAGTTGGAGGAGCCTCCTAACTGGGCTCCAGTTTATCCTCCACATCACAGCCACAATGAGCTACACAAAACGCACGTCTCATCATGTTACCCCTCAATGCAAAATTACTCATGTCCACTCACAGCCTACAGGAGAAAGTAAAGTCCTCAGCAGGACAAACAAGCTTTCATGGTTGGCCTCATTCTAAGTCTTCATCCACTTTTCCTCTGACACCCCACCAAATTCCAGCCACATTGAATGATTTGAAGAGGCCCTAACCTTTGTGTCTTTACTCATGCTGGTCTTGTTCCTCCACGTGACCACCAGAATCTGCTCATTCATTCTTCCTTAAGACTTGACTCCGTGTTCTCATCCCCTGTAAAGTTCCTTCCAAGTCTTCTTTGCCTCTTTCAGGCCTTGTCCTTAGCCTACTCATCTCTTTGTACTTATTCCATTTCTTTCTCGGAGCATTTGCCATGTTGCCTAGAAGCTGATTATTCATTTATCTATCTCCATATTCAGGCTTCTAGTTTTATGAGAGCTGAGAATTTTTTTCTCATTCATCTTTCTTATTGCCAGTGCCAAGTCCCACAACCAGCACATGATGGATACTCAAACACGTTTTGAATGACAGCTAGTAAACCAGTGACTCCATTACTTTATTATTACTGAAAATTTTATTTCCTACAATGTAGCTGAATGCATAGGAAATAATTCAGGAAATTATTAGATGCAGAGATGCATCTAATAATGTAAGATGTAGAGATGGCACTCTAAACATTGAAAATCTTAGAGCGCTGAGAATGCACATGTATTCTTGACAGCATGGAAATGCTCAGTGTAGAGTTCCCATCTGGATGACTTAAATGTACGATCAGGTTTTCCTCCATAAACTAATTTGCAGAAATGAATAGCAGATGGGTTACATTAGTCCGCTGATAGTGAGGATAGTTATTTTATGCTCAAAAGTAATCAATATCTTTCCTATTAAACTGCAGTATGTTAATGAATGTTTACATTTTGTGGCGCTTCTTTATGAAAGAGAATTTTTTACTTACTGTAATAGTCTATAATAAAATGTAATGAACATCGCTTTCCCCTACCAGGTAATTACCCCAGAATCCATTTAAACAAAAGTAGTATTTGCAGAGAAATATCCACAAAGGAAGGAAAAAATAAATGGAATAGTAGTTGTCCCATTTGCTGTCTGGTGTTTGGTTTATAACATTTGGCACATCTTGATATCTACATAATAGTAGTTTTAAAGCCGTAAATAATATTTTACAGAGGTCACACCATAGTTATTTAAGTTCAGGGGTTTATTTCCCTGAGCACTAAGTAGCTATGAATGAATTATGTTTAGTCTGATCTGCCACAGAAGGGCCATAAACCTCCAAGTCATAGCAAACCGTGGAATATTACTTCAATACGTCAGGAAAATGTACATGTAAAAGAATAATGCATGATAAGGGAAAGGTATTTTTATTTTTTTAAGTAATATATGTTACTGGGCAGGAGCTATAAAATTCTGTTATGTTAAACTTTCCTCTGATTCTGGAAAACAAGTTAAGACATGGCTTTGCATTGTCTGCCCTCGGCCTGTAAAGCAGGCTGTGGAACCAGATGAAGTGCCCAGGAAAGGGAGTCTGGCCCTCAGTAAGAAACAGTTTCTCCTCCCTGCACCTCCGATAGTTGAAAACAAAGAAAAGTTGCAAGATCACAAGAGATGAATTTACAAATTTTTGTTACTACCAGCATTCTTTTCCAGTGACTCGCAAGCGTTTTTGTAGATACTCCAAAGCAATGGTACCGATCATTTTTAACCTTAAGATGCAATTCACTGTAAACATGAAATCTATGGGCTGGGTGCGGTGGCTCATGCCTGTAATCCCAGCACTTTGGGGGGCCAAGGAGGGTGGATCACCTGAGGTAAGGTGATCAAGACCAGCCTGGCCAACATGGTGAAACCCCATCTTTACTAAAAATACAAAAATTATCTGGGTGTGGTGGCGCATGCCTGTAGTCCCAGCTACTCAGGAGGCTGAGGCAGGAGAATTGCTTGAACCCATGAAGTGGAGGTTGCAGTGAGCTGAGACTGTGCCACTGCACTCTAGTCTGGTTAACAAAGACTCTGTCTCAAAAAAAAAAAAAAAAAAAAGAGAAAGAAATCTACTTAAAATCCTATTGAGCACATATAGTGTACCAGACATCACACTGAGTGATTTCCCTTGGTTTTCTCATGTCATCTTTAATATCTCATGTCATCTTCAGAAACAGAGGTTTGGAGAGAGAAAGAAACTGGTCCAGTGTTATGCAGCTGGTTGGGGACAGCCAGGATTCCAGCTGAGGGCAATGTGACTTCAGAAGCTCCCTGGCTATTCAAAGTCAGCAGTGACAACACAAATCGCTGCCATGTGTTGAGCACTCTCCAGGCAATGTTCTAAGTGCTTTGCCTATCACATTGTATTCCTCACCACAATCCTATGAAGTAGGTGCCAACATTAACTGCATTTCGCAGATGAGGAAGCCAAGTTCAGAGAGGTTAAATAACTAGCCTAAGGCAGCACAGGTAGTAAGGAGAGCCAGAATTCAAACCAGGTTGGCCGACTGAGAGGCTCAGTAAAGGACTCAACTTCTCATCCTCTAATTTTCTTTCAGATTTCACACAAATAATGATTAATTATGAATGTTAAGACTAAATCTGTGAACAAGAATATTCAAGACAGTCCTGAAAAAGAACGGGAGTTGAAGGTGTCAGGAGGTGGAGGGGGATTTCACTTGACCTACCAGAAGTGAAGACTTACTGGAAAGCTTTAGTGACTTGGACAGGGTGATTTTAGTGTAGGGTAGACAAGTAGACCAACGGAACAGAATAGAGACAATTTAGGAGAGTGGTTACCCCTGGGAGAGAAGGGATGAATGGCGGCAGGGAGGGCAAACAGGTGTATCAAAGTACTGGTGGGTACACCGGTGTCCATCTTGCTATTATTCCTTAAGTTGTATATATTTTGTATACACTCTTTAGCACTGACAAAATACCAACAGTCTGGGCAATTTACTCCGTGCTGATGAAAAGGTTGGCAGGGAGTCTAACGTTACACCTTCATGACACCTTTACTTGTCTGTGTTTTTGTTTTTGAGACAGTCTTGCTCTGCCACCCAGGCTGGAGTGCAGTGCTGCGATCACAGCTCACTGCAGCCTTGACCTCCTGGGCCCAAGTGATCCTCCCACCCCAGCCTCCTGAGCAGCATGAACTACAGGCACATGCCATCACACCCAGCTAATTTTTAAGTTTTTTTTGTAGAGACAGGGTCTTGCTATGTGGGCCCCACTAGCCTCCATCTCCTGGGCTTACAAAGTCCTTCCACCTCAATCGCCCTATGTGCTGGAATTACAGGTGTGAGCCATCGCATCACGACACCTTTAGAGTCTACTTTTTTCTGTGTCGCATCAGTGCTTCTATAGCCTCAAGTAACCGCAAGGTTAGAATAATTCATTCCTAAGAATCTGGGACCTCATTAAGAAACTTGGATAATTTTTAAATTTGTTTTCTTTAAGTTGAAAATCAAAAATGTCATTAGGTGGACTACTGCCCAATGCACTTCATTTTAATGGGAATTTCAAAAGAACACAGGCACCCCTGCAGGTAAGCCCCCTTGGAATTTCTGTGAGTCTAGACATTGTATCAAGGAAGCAAAACTCTGGCCGGTGCTGGCGTGGAGAGATGGCTTTTGTATTACAGGATACTCCTCATAGCACCCAAGCTGTGACATCGCCTCATTGTCTTTCTTTTTTCTTTTTAAAAAATTTCTGTGGAGACAGGGGTCTCACTTTATTGGCCAAGCTGGTCTCGAACCCCTGCCCTCAAGTGATCCTCCCACCTTGGCTTCCCAAAATGCTGCGATTACAGGTGTGAGCCACTGCAGCCAACCTCATTGTCTTCCATCAGAGCCGAAAGTGGGAGGCCATGCAATCTAAGTAAAAATTAACCCCAAGACAGAAATCTTGGGAAGGGAATAAGTACCATTTTAGCCACATTTCCTCAAATTTACTACCAAAGGTAACCTCAGCAGCCAAACAGTGGGCTCAGTGCCAGCCCCTTGCATGTCATTAAGAGTCTTGCATTTTTCCTGCGCTGTAAACCCAGGGACTGGGGAAGGAGGTTTTACAGAACTGAGAAAAGGATTCAACTCTGCCATCTGGCCCCCTGAAGTCACCTCACTGTGGCCTCGCTGCCCCTGCCAAGGCCTGTGGCCAGAGCCTGACTGCAGCGACACGGAATGCAGTGTACGATTTCTCAGGTTGATGCCTGTCCAATCTGCAATGAGAATCCCGTTTCTAAAGATGTGCACTACTGCCCTCCGCTGGACATAGACAGAATCACCAGCATTTAATTGCCTTTGGGCCTAACGCAAATAGCAGGCAATAAAAAAAAAAAAAAAAAAATCTGCTCTTAGGTGATTGTGTATGTCCATGTGAAATAGAAAATTAAAGCTCCTCAGAAAACCAAATACCAGGTGTTGTCACTTATAAGTGAAAGCTAAAGGATGAGAACACATGGACACACAGAGACTGGGCCCTACCAGAGGGTGGAGGGTGGGAGGAGAGAGAGATCAGGAAAAATAACTAATGGATAGTAGGCTTAATACCTGGTGATGAAATAATCTGTACAACAAACCCCCATGATGCAAGTTTACCTACGTAACAAATCCACATGAGTACCCCTGAACGTAAAAGTTAAATAAAAATAAATATATTAATTAAAGTTCCTGAGAGTGAACACAGTATGGATGTTTATAAATTTTATGATAATTCTGTGACTTTCTATACATTCCAATTAACTGATAAAAACATATTTAATTTTTATTCCAATAATATTTTCTTCAATATAATTCTAGTGGTTACTATAAGTTTCCTTTTTTTCTCTAAAAAACCTTTTTCATAAATGTGTTAGTTTTACAACTATGTAATAAAGAAAAAATTACTGGCTCTAATGTTGGAAAAGTACACGTCATTGACTTTGTCATAAGCATAGGCACAAAAAACAGAAAAGACTGCCACTTTTCTTCTTTTCACCAAATGGCTTTGCCAAATAGGAAGAATATGTCTTTTTATATTTGAAACTACATTTTTCTTTGTAAGTGGAAGACTGATAAATATCGGCAGATGGCTTTCCCAGGAACTACATGAAATTGACTCACAGCTTAATGGACTGACAGATACACTCACAATAGTTACTTCTTTCTGAAGCAGAAAGCCTCCAGAGTCTTTCTAGAAGCAAAATTAAGTATGCCAAGTTAGGATCCTATGAATTGCCTATACCGAAACAGTCATTTAATCTAAGCAAAAAGCTTTAGGCAGGAATGATTTAAACTTTTCATACTTTTCTGAGGTTGATATTGAACCTAAGAAATATAAATTTTTGTAAACTATTTTAAAATAAATAGTGTAAATGAATCTGATACCATGCTTCAATACAAAAACGAATATTTCTTCCATTCTAAGCTGTACTTCCCCCCCCACCCAACATTTTAACATTTCTAAAATCAGGATGTATCACAAAGTCTTGCCTTCTCACAATCCATGACATTTTACAATTGCTGGCACTTAGACAGACTCACTGTCAGCCAGGCAATGGTCAGGATGTAGTTGTCATTGTGCTGTATTACCATATTTTGGAGCAAAACACTGCATTATGTACAATAATATAGGCATTGACGATTCTGTCTCTAAGGGATTCTGAAGAGTTGGACTCTGAACAGGAAGGAATTTTAGGAAAATATTCGCCAAAATAAACCTTAGTTTATTTTAAATATATTTTTCTTTTCTCATATCTGCAGAAGCATGATATGAGAAAAATCTACCTAAACAAATATAAAAGAACCCTTTCAATAAGGACAAAGTACAAAAAATTAAATGTAAAAAATTAGGCGATATTTTAATTGGCAGTATTTTTTTTTTCTTACTGGTACATAAAGTAATGGTGCATCTTACAATTGTGGACATCTTAAATTCAATAAATTATACAGTATAACAACAGAACAGTGGAAAAAATGCTTTTGAATTCAAAACCAGATGACATAAGATGGCATTAACTGAAAAGGCATAGTCACTCAATTTCCACTGCCTGCGCTATCAATCCATTCTGGGAAGAGAACGGAATTTTTAAAATGCTCGCACTCCTCTGATGTAAACGAATACTAAAAGAATAAAACAATGTGCCAGATGACAACATGGATCAGCTCCTCAGCCTTCAGCATCTCACTATAATTACTGGATTCAGTCCAACAAACCTTCAGGATCACAAGAAGGGTAGGAGTGGGGCTCAGAGATCAAAGCCGACATGTAGCTCATCTGAAGCCCATGTAATATACCTCACTGGAAGGATGCACTTGGGGATAGAGTGTCAGAAGAGTGAGAATATTAAAGACTCTTTCTCAGTCCCTGAGGTCTCCTTGGACCGGGAAGCTTTGCTGGATAGGCATACATCACGGCTCTGAGCATTACATCTCGCTGTGCTTTCTCAATCTGAATTGTATGTGCGCGTGCGAAGTTGATGACCATATATAAATCACAGCTATTTCTGTTGACAGGAAATAAAGTTAGACTATCAGACATACTCAGAGCCAATATCTGCTTTCATGTTTTTCAAAGTTATAGGGAAAAGATGTCTTCCATTATTGTGAACGTTTTGTCAGAGTGAAGACTGAGCCAGTTCTGCAGCCCCCAGGTCCTTTTCTCCGCCAAGAATGGAAACCATGCTATGATAAAACGTTGCCAAAGGAGAGTTCCAAATAAAAGCCTCCCAGTCTATTTAGACTTGGCGTGGTTGAAGACTCCCTTCAACCCCACCCTCTGCCACCCCACCCAAGGAATGAAGTTTTTGCTTTTCCTTCAAAAACTGTGTTTCTTGTTCCCCATCGCCCATCCCCATCTTCTCATCTCCCTCCCTGGGCTATTTCAGCAGAGCTCGGGGAATCAGATTTTTTTTTTTTTTTTTTTTTTTAGTGTACACAGATTCTTAGGGCCTACACAGAGTTTTAGGGCCTCTATTAGCATAAAATATACACGAATAAGTGCAATAGCAGGCATATAGATGAACCAGGGATATAAAGCCATTTCTGGTTACACGTTCTTATGAGACAATTCCTCTCCTGATCCTTCACAAAAGAAGTTTCCCTCTGTCTTTGCTCAAGATCCATGTTTCAGTGCTGAGTCAAGCCACTGATTCAGAGGCTCACGAATGCTTTTCCTATGTCTCTCTGCTATGCACTTTACTTTTTATGTAACTTCAGAAGTTCCTTGCTTTCAAAAATGTTCTTACCTTCTTGATTTATGCAGCTTCAGGGCCTGTCCATCACTGCATACCTTCTGGACCTACAATTTTTTGCTTGTTTGTTTGTGTTTGGAGATGGAGTCTCACTCTGTTACCCAGGCTAGAATACAGTGGCACAATCTCGGCTCACTGCAACCTTTGCCTCCCAGGTTCAAGTGATCCTCCTGCATCAGCCTCCTGAGTAGCTGGGACTATAGGCATGTACCACTACAATAGGCCAATTTTTATATTTTTAGTAGAGACAGGGTTTCACCATGTTGGTCAGGTCGAACCCGTGACCTCAAGTGATCCACCCACCTCAACTTCCCAAAGTGCTGGGATTACAGGCATGAGCCACTGCACATGCCAAGGACCTATAATTTTTTCTAAAAGCTTCAGTAGTTTCTTTCTCCCTTTTGGAGAATCCCTTTTCACATTCTTGCAGGTGATCTCAGCTCACTGCCACCTCCACCTCCCAGGTTCAAGTGATTCTCCTGCCTCAGCCTTCCAAATAGCTAGGATTACAGGTGCACACCACGATGCTCAGCTAATTTTTGTATTTTTAGTAGAGATGGGGTTTTGCTATGTTGGCTAGGCTGGTCTCGAACTCCTGACCTCAAGTGATCCTCCTGCCTCATCATTCTAGAGTGCTGAGGTTACAGGTATGAGCCACTGTACCTGGCCAGGGGCTCTCATTTGGAGCTCTCTCCATATCTTATTCTCCTAGCCCAGTCTCACCCTAAGCAAACATTAGCACTATACACTAATGTAGCAACATTTCAGTTTTATGTTTTCAAGGCCAGACTAAAATGACTCTAAATTCAAAGGTGATTTGAGGTAGGGCTTACTAAAGGTGCTCTTAGTGGCAAAGGGGTGAGAGACAAGCACTGGCTTGGGAGGTGGTGATCCTGGGTTTTCTGCCAATACCCTAAGTATGTGACCTGGAAAAGTCATTTAATGTTCTGTGCTTCCTCTGTGAAGTGAGAGTTTTGGGTTTTGTTTTTTGAGACAAGGTTGTGCTCTGTCACACAGGCTGGAGTGCAATGGCATGATCTTGGCTCACTGCAGCTTCCACCGCCCAGACTCAAGCGATCCTTCCACCACAGCTTCCCAAGTAACTGGGACTACAGGTGTGCACCACCATGCACGGCTAATTTTTGTATTTTTTGTAGAAACAGGGTTTCCATATGTTGCCCAAGCTGGTCTCGAACTCCTGGGTTCCACAACCACCCACCTTAGGTTCCCAAAGTGCTGGGATTACAGGCACGAGCCACCGCACCCGCCTGGGATGGTTTCTTGAGGAGAAATGCAATTGTCAGAATTGCAAGGGTTCATAACAGAGGATAGCTCTGTTATTTTCTACTGAGAATTTGAAAAAGCTTATGCTGAGGATTGTTTTGGATTTGGTTCCTTCCAATGTCAACTTCTAACCTTTAAAAAAAACAATTTAATGACATGCTTATGCCAGTCCCTAACACGTGGTAGGAAAGGTACTCTGGGTGTTTGTAGTGATCTTAAACATCTTCCTACTTCAGTCCCAGCCCAACACACCATTCCCCATCCGTCCTTACCCTCCCCCTAACAGCACAGACTCTTCTAAAAAACAATCTCAGACTGCATCATGGACCACAGTAGCCAAAATCCAAGGAATTCAAGCCTCTCTGTTTCACTGCCAAGCACTATCCCAAGAAGGTCACTGATCTTTGAAATCAGCAAGCCCTTAAACCTGCTGAAGGGGGTCAAAAGAGTTAAAAGATTCCAGATGGGGCCGGAATAGCCTCTCCAATTTCTTCTGCCTGTATTGTTCATTCAGGGTGACCTGTACAGGTCACTAAATCTCTATGTGCTTTCAACTCCCTATTTATAAAATTTGCCTGATATTGATTTCTAAGATATTTAGAGATAGTTGAATTGAGGTTACTACGAAGAGCAAATTCCCTAGCTGATTTTCATGTTACTAGTAGTGAAGGCCCTAGGCACAATTTGACAATCAGAAAGCAGCAATGAACGAGAAATTGCTGAAATTGGCCACATCAGGCTTTCTTAGCTCTGGAACCTTGCTGACCAATTAAACCTGCACATTCGCAATGGACAACATCTAGTTTATAAAGGCAAATATTTAATTAGTGGGACCCTAGGACTGGCAATGCTACTTCCAACCCATGTAACAAGATACCCTAAGCTTGAAAGGCAAACCCTGTAAACTTAAACTACTGTAAAATTATAAAGTTTAACACAAAAATGGAAAATCTTTAAATAGCCGTTTTGTGCAATGTTCTTAACAGACAAGACTGACACACAATGGAACTGTGTAACTGCTAGCAGCAGGCACTCCAGGAAGATAAAATAAACTGGCTTTATGGACCCGAGGAATTGATTTTTAATGAGATTCTGCTTGGCTGTAATGGCATCCTAAGAGGGTGATCCAGTTTCCATGGTCTCTGGTATACAGTTATAAGGTGCAGAACAAGGACTCAGTTAAACAATGTCCGTGCATTTGCCCTTTTAGCATATGAGATTAAATAAAAGAAGGATGTTGTTCTAAGACAATCTCCAGAAAGTGTGTGCGCACACGCACACACACACACACACACACACACACATACACACACACACACCCCTCTGCCTTCAGATGCTTTTTCTTAGACATTACCTGCTTTTATATTCTAAATTTTAGAGGACTTGACCCTTGAAGTTATAGGCATGTGTCCACATTTCTCTGTCAAGGTATAACAGCCCATAAGTTATTAGATGAACTTGGCTGATTATTTTGTATTCCATTACCTGGAGACATTTATGCTTATATATACATATGTACAGCAATGGATATAGATCCATAGAGGTATGGATAGAGATATGGCTATAGATAAGTGGCAATATAGAGTTGAGAAGGCAGTGTAGAATATTGGTTAAGAGCTTCGGCTTTGAATCTTGCCTCTGCCCCTTCCTAGCTGTGTGTCCTTAGGTATATTAACCAACTTCTCTGAGCCTCAACTTTATATTCCATAAATATGAATAGTAATATCAATTTTACAGGGTTGTAGTAAAGACTAAATGACACAGAAACACACAGTAATATAGATGAATCTTAGCAATGTAATATTAAAGGAAAAAATAAATCTCCAAAGATTATATATAGCACATTTTTTCATAAAGTTAAAGCTAAACAACATTGAAATCTGTACGTTTATGAGTTCATACAGCAGCAATAGAATCATATGCAAAAAAAGAAAAAGAATGATAAACACAAGGTCCAGAGTGATGATACTTTGAATGAGAGGGCATGAGGGAGAATGGGAGGGAGAGAGGAGCAAATAGGGAGATAACCAGTTATAGTCAAGGTGCTGGTTTGTGATTGAGCGGTGGGCTTGTGAACCCATATAATGAATAAAAGTAAGTAGTCAGCTAATTAAAACTAGCAAACTAGCCACAAATGGACCAATGATGAGAACATGTCATGAACCAAGGAGTATGGTGAATCCAATCCTGTGTACTGGAGGGTCAAAGAAAAAGAAGATTAAATGAGATAGTGTATATTAAAGTGATTAGTACAATGTTTGGCCCTTAGTAAGCACTCAAGAAAATCTTAGGTAGATGGCTAGGTATTTCTACATACGTTCATATATATTCTCATCTTTAATTAATTTGGCTTTCCCTAGCATCTTCCACTTCCCCCCATTTTCCCTATTTCCTCATTTTTTTTTCTGTTGCATCATCTGGGTTTCGAAAAATGCTTAGCTTTTCCATTTTTAAAAACCTTGAGACATAATTTACATACAATGCTATGTACAGATCTTAGGCGTTCAGCTGCATGCATTTTGTCTGCTGTATTCACAAACATAACCATAATTCAAAACAAGATAGAGACTATTCCCATCACCCCAAAAAGTTTTTTTGCGCCCCTTCCCACTCAATTATCCATTTGTCAAAGGCAACTTCTTTCTGACTTCTGACATCTCTCACTGTAGATTAATTTTGCCCATTTGTAGACTTCATATAAATGAATCATACTGCTTGTATTCTTTTGTATCCAGCTTCCTTTGATCAGCACAATGCTTTTGAGATTCTCCACCATGTTGTGCATCAGTGGTTCATTCCATTTTATTGCTGAGTAGCGTTCTGTTGTATGAATATACAAGTTGGTTATTCTTCCTTTCTACTGTGGATGGGTGTCTGGGCTGTTTGGAGATATTATGAGTAATGCTGCTCTGAATATTCTTAAATGATTATTTCTGTGGAGGTATATTTTGATTTCTCTCAGGTACTGCCTAGGCCTGGAATTGCTAAGTTGTAGGGTAGATGCCTGTTTGTCTTTATGAGAAACTGCCAGTTTTCCAAAGGGGTTGAATCATTCCAAATCCTTAATTCTGTGACTTCTAACCCCACACCAGCAAGAATCCTTTTGTGTCAGGTCCATGTCTTTTACCAATTCTAAAAGGATTCCTAGGCCAAGAAAAATAATTTTTTTAAAAAAATATGGATGTAAATGGCAACAGATGAATTTAGATTTGTCTGATGGTAGAATGCGCCAAGTCAGAACAGCAAGAGAGCCCTTCCCTGCTGATTCAGACCTTGAAATGAATCACATTTAAGAATACGACTTGGGTAAAGTGTGAGCCCAGATCACTGTTCTCCAGCTGAGTGGATGTCCCTTTCTGCTCTTGGCCTCAACCGCCACACCAAATAATCTTTTTGTGAATGGGTGGGTGACCAATGGTAGGGACATTAATTGCCTTCCATTGGCTGGTTGATTTGGCTATAAAGAGAAATGCCTGCCCAATTCCCAGAGAGCTTACATCTGTTTTTCATACAGCCCAGCCACCCATGCTGCTTCAACTATCCCCTACTGCTGGCCAGGCCACCACTTTATTGATTTTTTTCCCTTGCCCTTTTAAAAAGATGAAAGTTCCTAAAAGCTTTTTGCATGTGCATGTGTGTATTGGTGACGGCAATGGTTTAGTTTAGCAAACTAAGCAGCAGCCAGGTGAGTCATCCCTGGGTTTGTTGGTTGGTTTGGGTTTTTTGTTGGTGGTGCTGGTGGTGTTGTTTTTAGCAATGATTAGGATTCTGCACCCCCAGTGGTGGAGCTGACAGGAGCATAATAATTAGAATGTGCTGACAACAACTTAAAGATAATTAGTTGACAATGAGTTGAGACCTCATGAACCCCTTTAACACCTCAAGGTTTGTGATTAAAATGAAATACTTGGGATCCCTTAAAGCACATCTTGTCTTCCTACCAGAAGTTGTTTAGGTACGGCCAGAATATTTGATATTTCTTTGATATGTCTTTCATTTCATGTTTCCTGATTATCCACAAAGGCTAGCATTATTTCTGTAGATATCAATAGATTAAAGGATTTGTGGCTTTATTCACAAACCTATTATTTTGATTCTTTCCCCAACAGTCATCTCCCACCCTCATCCAGCCTTTTAACTAAGTAATGTTCAAACTTTTTTTTTTTTGAGATGGAGTCTTGCTCTGACACCACGCTGGAGTGAAGTGTGGCACAATCTCAGCTCACTGCAACCTCTGCCTCTGGGTTCAAGTGATTCTTCTGCCTCAGCCTCCTAAGTAGCTGGGACTACAGGTGCGCAACACCACGCCCAGCTAATTCTGTATTTTTTAGTAGAGACAGGGTTTCACCATGTTGGTCAGGATGGTCTTTTTTTTTTTTTTTTTTTTTGAGACGGAGTTTCATTCTTGTTACCCAGGCTGGAGTGCAATGGGGCGATCTCGGCGGGGCTCACCGCAACCTCCGCCTCCTGGGTTCAGGCGATTCTCCTGCCTCAGCCTCCTGAGTAGCTGGGATTACAGGTGCGCGCCACCATGCCCAGCTAATTTTTTTGTATTTTTAGTAGAGACGGGGTTTCATCATGCTGACCAGGATGATCTCGATCTCTTGACCTCATGATCCACCCGCCTCGGCCTCTCAAAATGCTGGGATTATAGGCGTGAGCCACCGCGCCCAGCCAGTCAGGATGGTCTTGATCTCTTGACCTCATGATCCGCCCGCCTCAGCCTTCCAAAGTGTCACATCTTTTTTAAATAAAAAAGTCATCCTTTTGTTCTTAGAGATTACGTGGATTGTTAATTGATTTACTGAAATTATTCCAACTGAAAGTTTAATGGCTACAAAATGCCACCATGAGAATTAACAGGTGTGCATATGTTTAGATGAACCTGGGATATTTCAGAAATCTGCTAGCCACGGCATCCAATAAACATACGATAGTTTTTATTCCTCTTATGGGCCCTCAATAAATGTTTAATAGATAGATAAATTGATGCTGAGATTCCATGATCTTCTAGAATTTATTCAGTTTTACTCTGCCTCCAAAATAGACTTAATTTGAACCCACAGAGGTCAAACGTAGTGGTTCTGTCCTTTGTTGCTAAATGTTTCTTATGAGAGTAGACTCAGTGCTTTCGGGACAATGCAACTATACTACATATTTAACTTCAAATATCAAACAACATTCTAATATTTCAGAAGGGTGGAAATTAGCTCCATTTTTATTGTAAAACATTAATCACCTGTAAAGCTAGAACCTTAATATCAGTTGTATTATTTAGACATGTAATCAGTTATGCCATTTAGATATTACAACCATTTATTTGACATGGAAGTTTCGTATTAATGAGGCCAAATTCATTCACTTCCAGGATACTGGTCCTTAATTTTTCTGGGTCACAGACCCATTTGGGGATATGGTGAAATCTGTGAACCCTCAAGTCCAGATAAAGGCTTGGTGACTTACATACCAAATTTATTGGATTTCTGGGGATTGATGGATTCCAGATTAATATTCTCACATCATCTGTAACAGAGATGATTTTCATCTTTCAGACATATTGGTTATTAACCAGCAAAACAAATGAGGAGAAAATGGAACAATTGTGAACAGATCATATTCAAATTGGAACTAGGATTTGAGTGAACCACACGAGATAGAAATCCATGCAGGGAAAAAAATGCCATGTTATAAAATAAAAGGTCAAGTGGAGATTTATTGAAAAGATTAATTGACCAGAGCTCTAGGCTAGTGTTTCTCACAGCATAATCTGTATGACTGCTTCAACAGATTTAGCAGAGATGCTTGTTTAAAATACTTATTCCTAGGTCCCACCTCAGCAGACTAAACGGACATCTCCTTTGATGGGAGCTGAGCACCTGAATTTTAGTTCAACAAGATCTCCAGGTGATTCTTATGTGCGGTCAGGTTTGAGAATCTGTCTCTTCCCCTCTTATGCTTAACATGACCTCTTTTGCAAAGCACTTTGTTTATATTAGTATTGTTAGTCAGTCAATGTGAATGAAGATCTTCCATAAACACCCAGAAAATGCTTTGGATAACTCCAATTTGGGTAGTGAGTGTCATCAGAGAGCCCTCTGGAAAGCAGCTGCAAACAATTGTCACTCCGCTCCACTTACCATCAGAGGAAGGCCACTTTAGATCAGCCCATCACATTGTTTCATTTTTTGGTACTTAGTCATTTGTTACAATAAAAATTAAGTTACAGGAAAGGAACACTCTGACAGGATAATGGACTCCCACTCAGAAAAAACCAGCCTGCCTCCAATTCATCACGGCATTTATAGTGCATTAGGAGACATCACAGTGACAACATCGTTCCTTTGGGGCAGGAAGAAAAAACAGATTGAGTGGGAAAGAGGGAATTTACTTCATGAACTTGGCAAATGTAAAATAAAAATAGAATCCAGGGGTGGTTTAAATTGCCATGTTCAGCAAAGGTTGAAGAAAGAGCTAACAATCACTGAGACTAACATTCCAATATATTAAAAAATTAGCTTCTTTCACCTTGCATCACATGAGTAGTTTGTGGGTTAAAACGAAATGGTTGCCTGAGCAATACCAGAGAGGCATGGAGAAAATGGGCAGTGTTAAGGCAATTTAAAATGATTAAAGCCCACAAAATATTTTGCAAATATAAAGTCCTGGAGGGAACTTTAATAACAATATTTGTCCAATAGACTGGGCCAAAGATATCTATATTGTCTGGGCATTTTAATTGGAGGATTGAAGTATAATTATAAAATCATAAAAAAATCTATGTCAGTGTTCTCATAAAAGTAAAAATAGGTATTTGATGTTGGAAAGTAGTGTTTTGAAACATAGGAGCTGAAGGAATGTGGTGCTGGGTGGGTATGTCTGCCAATTTAGGCCCAGGAACTTATTAACTTCATAGTATTTTTACTATTACGCCCTATATCATGTTAAGTCTGGGAAAGACATAAAAGTGGGTACCAGACAACTTTGTATAATGAACGTAATGTCTTAATTTTGTGATTTTTAAGGTCACTCTTTTTTAAAACTATACTTTTTATTAAAATCACATTATTTCATAGATCCTGGATACTTTGTTTTTTGGTCCAGGTTTCCCCTTAATAAAATATATAATTCACTTAAGAGTCTCTTTGAACAAAAGCCTGTGTGGTCTCATTTTCTTTCCCTGTCAATCTGTGTTATTTCCAGGGTGAAAGGTAATTTTGACCATAAACATGGTTTCCATCACACATTTCTAATTTTAACCTATTTGTCTCAGTTTGATTTACATTGGGGTCTACAGCAAATTAACTATTGTGAGTTTTTATTGAAAATTAATTAGGTGGCTAAAGTGCCCATGGCAGAATCTCTGCCAGTACATTTCTCTCTCGGTTGCCAGCCTCCTCCAGTTAAAACACCTAGCAACTAAAAAAAAAAAAAAAATCCATAAAATGAATGATATAATTACTTCCAGAGTGGAACTCAATCTCTTTGAAATCAGATGCTGTCTTCTGGTGCTGAAGTGCCATGCTATAGCAAGCATTTTATGGTATCAGGGGATTTTTCTGGGAGAGAAGCATGCTTTTTCTAGCTGAATCACCTCACATGACTTACGAAAGGTGTCCTTGTGGCACTAAATGTAGCAGCATCTATGATCTGATTCCTAAGTCAAGACAAGGAGAGAAGTGAAGCTAGGTTTACAATACCATAAGGAGAAAAATAAGCTGCCCAGCTTGGGAAATAGACTCCGTGAATGTGTGTGTGGGTGTGTGTGTGTGTGAGAGAGAGAAAGAGAGACGGGGGAGAGAGAGAGAGAGAGAGAGAGAGAGAGAGAGAGAGGGGGGGAGAGAGAGAGAGATATCTTATACTTGGGAAAAGGCAGGATGTAAATGTGATTTATTGTAAATAGTTCTACAACATTAAAATGAGTTTTTATTTTCTATGTATGCTGCTTCAAAGAAGAGCTCTGTGGGCTCATAAAAATGCAGAGAACAAATAGGGGCCTCTAAGTCCAATTTATATGCCATGCCCACTGTGCACTGAGACACATATAATCTATAAAATGTCAGCTTCAAAGTTCCACCGAGATCGGTGTTAACCCTGACCTCTGACCTCACCGCCTCTGGCTGGGCCTGCGTGCTTTCTTTACCAGCTGTTTTAGATAAATGTGTTCCATTTTTAAGAGATTGTCTCAGCATTTTTTTTTTACATGAATAGTGGTAATATTATTAACTCTCACTGGAGAAACCACCTTTCCTAAGAGGGCTTTACAGAAGAACCAATCATTTCATGCTCCATGCAGAGAGTAGTGGATTAATAAATATGTCATTGTACTCAAAATATTTAAACAACACTGGGAGAAAGGAGCAAGGCACACAACAAAAGGAAAGCATATTAGTAGTGTTTCCTGTTAAAATACACAAAGGAAGCACTTTATTCGGACCATTTTCTCCAAAAGAGACATGGCGGGCCAAGATAAACACAGTGAAGGAATCTGGTTTATCCAACTTTGGAGATTGGAGACCATCAGCTCAACCAAAGCTATGAGACCAAAGCCAGGTTTTCTCTCCTGATGCTGCTAAGTGGAACCATTGACAGAGGCAAGTGGATAGATTTGGAGGATCAATACTGCACTGTTAAGTGGTAGATATGGTTTCTTTCATGATCAAGTGAACCAATTCACATACTAGGATCAATAAGTAAAAAATTCAGAGCAACAAATACAGTTTTAAAATAGAGGATTTATCTAGCCAAGACAATAAACAATGGTTTCAGCCAGAGTCTGGGGATATTTTTATATTTCAACAAAACAAAGACAATCCTGAATTAATGTTTACTGAGGTCTTCCTGGGTGCAAGGTAGTTCTTGATGCAGAGCAACTTTAAGGATAGAAAAAATATAATTTCTACTAACCCAAAGAATTAATTTTTCAGTATCAAAAAGCCAGTACAATTTTGCATAGACAAGCATTGTCTTCAGGAAGAACAAGAACAGATGGCACCAAAGCTATAGCAGAACATAGCCCGCATGCGGTGGGCTTCACTGACGGTGCTGTGCTCAGAAGTCACCTCTGGGGAATGCAGGTTAGCAACTGGAAAATGGAATGCTATTCTACCTGCGAAGGGAGGTCATGAGAGGAGACAAAGGAAGAAAAGGATACCAAATAGAAATACACCATCTTTTTGTATGATTCATTTGGGAGCCAATTTAATGCATTCCTGGTCAGCTTTTACTCGGTCTTGGTATTTTTCATCTCTAGTGGTGAGGCAGAAATTCTAGCTGGTACCCATTTTGACAAGCAATGGAACTGTGCTTTGCGATATGCTAAAAATTTAAATCAAGGAGTAAAAACATAAAACCTTGAAATTGTCACAACCCCTTCAAAGTGCAAATGCATTTGAAATAGAATCCCAGACTCTCGCCACTAAACTTTATGCATTAGGACAGTTTAGAATCCTTTCATGTGTAGACTGACATCATTTAGAGTGAACAACCCACAATTAGAATTTTTTAACATTAAAAAGTCCTTTCAAATAAATAAGACTGCCTTAAACCACTAGAGACATCACTTTGAAAGGGTATATATGTTCACTCTAGGATATCATATTATTAGGAAATTTGGCACTCCCAAATGTGTTACCCAAAATTATTAAGTCTAGACCAGGTGAGAAGACTGTTTTTGAAACTAATCCTGCAGCATTGTCCCTTTTAAGTGGCTGCTTTCATGAACCAGCCAGTATTTATATATTATTATAAAGATAATACCCCTACTCACCTCATAAGGCTGTTTTGAGAATTAATTAATGTTTGCCAAGTACTTTGAGCTCTGTAGATGAAAGGTGGGGTGGAAATGCTAAGTATTATTATTATTTTAATCTGTATTTGAACCTGCCTCTTATAAGACTGTCTTTTTTTTAAGATAATAATCTCTTCTTTGGACAGAAAAAGGAAAAACTGCCTCATCCACATTTGGACCCCTGTGAGGAAGACAGGTGTGATTATTAGGATTTGGCCTAAAGAATAGATTGAAGCAGAAGACATACTTCAAAAGAACATGTTCCCAATCTCAAGACCTCTCTGGGGAGTCTCACAAGTGTCAAATTCATCCCGTGATCCCTGCTGAGATATGGCCAAACGCAAAGGCCAGGACCAGCTGGGTGTTTACATGGCATATAAATAACACCACAAACCCGGTCAATTAACCTCTTTGCTGCTTGGTTTAAGTGAGGTCCACAGCCTGCCTACTGAAGAGAAAGAAACTCCCTCAATCCTGCCAAGAGGTTAAAGGTCAACGTTGAGAAACTGGTTTGGTCAAACCACTAGGTTAAACTGGTTTGAGAGGAATTGAATTTGCTGTTCTGGGTTCACAACTCCAGCCCTAATCCTGATCAGTGCAGCAAGAAGGGCTGCCATAATCTTGAAGGGTCCATTTGAGAGACTGTGGGACTGGAGTGAGGATGGAGCCAAGCAGCTCTCCCAGGCAGGGGATGTCATCTTGGTTCGCGGACCTGCATCAGCACCCTTCCTGGCACCTGGCAGGCAGCAGTACAGAGCTGGTGAAGGAGGAATGAAGGAGGATGCCGTGTTGCCCCGATGATGGTTCGGGGGTGACAGTCTACACCAAAAGGACCAGATTCTCCCTACAAAAGAGGTTTGGAATTCCCTGGAGATGTCTGACCATGTCCGTTGGAAGAAATATTCAAACAGCCAGAGAAATCTTAACATTAACTTGCTTTTATTCTTGCCCCAAATTAAAGGTTTGCCTACCAAAAACTTTCCTCTCAAAAACTGACATCTATGATTGCCAATCTTTTAGTATGTTTTTGTTTTTGTTTTTTTAAACAGGGTCTGTCACCCAGGCTGGAGCGCAGTGGTGCAATCACCACTCACTACAGCCTCTACCTCCCGAGCTCAAGAGATTCTCCTGTCTCAGCCTCCCGAGTAGCTGGGACTGGAGGCTCACACCACCACATCCGGCTACTTTTTTTTTTTTTTTGTAGAGATGGAAGTCACCCTATGTTGCCCAGGCTGGTCTCAAACTCCTAGGCTCAAGCAATCCTCCCACCTTGACATCCCAAAGTTCTGAGATTACAAGCATGAGCCACTATGCCTAGCCTAGCATGATTTTTATCATGACTTTTTCTGTCTTTTAAGATTTGAAAGGCATAAATTAATTTTTCAGTTAAAAGCTTGTTATTTATTTTCTTGAGGATTTGGAGAATTTTCTTCTAGGACCATTCTGGTATGTTAGCAAACAGCTTTTAGAATCACTGATCTATATTCAAGTGATAAAACATCAGAGAGACTGAAAGCGTCCTGAGAATAGAAACATAAGTTTTTCAGTTTCTTATACTCCTCAGTGTCCTGCACACATTTTTGGACATAGTAGAAACTCTATAAATATTTGTTGAAAAAAGAAGGAAGGAAGGAAGGAAGCAAGGAAGGAAACATTTGTGTACATGTTTACCTCCCTTTAATAATTATACCTGTGTTCACTGAGCATTTACTATAGACCAGCAACCACTATGCTAAGCACTAGCCATATGTTATCTCATTGAACCCTCCTAGTAACAGTGCAGTGGACACTACAAGGAATTTAATTTTTACAAAGGAGGAAACTGAGGCTTAGGAAATTTGGAAAACTTGCGCAACATTGCCTAATTAGGCAGAGTCAGATTAGAAACCAGGATAGCTAGGCATTATATGAGAGGTAGAGAGTTGAACCACCAAGCTCTGCCTTTGCCGTGCCCTGAAACACAGTGTGTACAGAGGACACTGCAAAGTTGAGCATATTTTAATGCATCAGGGTAGATGCTGTGTGCAAAGGAACTTTTTTCAAAAGCACTCACACACTTCCCGCCCCCCCCCCGCCCCAATTAAGGACCTAAAGATTCTGAAAATATGCAGCTGAGGGAAAAAGTTTGGCAAGGTGTGTCAAGTTTTCTCTGAATGTTTTTGACCCCTGTTGACCTATCTCAAACACATGTCCTCTCCCAAGAGTTCTGAAAACTCAGTCTTGAAGTCCATACTATGATTTCGGGTCTATGAGAATCATGTCTCACATATCCCTGCCTGTGCACAGATAACATGGAACACTGGCAGGCAATTAGATAGAAAAGAAACAGTTTGGCTGTTAGGCTATAAAGCTGCTCTCAGAACCTGTGTGCGGAACATATGGAGCTCTTACAAAATTGCTCAACATAAGTATCAAAGTGCTGCAGAAATGGCACAGTCTGCAAACGGTGTTTCTAGGAACCTAAAAAAAACATATTTTATGGGGTTGGTTTTTAATCTCATAGAGTTTAAAAAGTGATTTTGAAACAAAAACAATTTTCTTCCCTTCCAGAAGCACCACTATAAAAAATGTGTATTCTGTTTTTCTGTTAGTGCAGAGCAGTGCTTGTTTGCCGTCATTCATCCAGCAGAGGTCTCTCTTGCCCACCATATGCTTGTGTGTGCGTATTCAGTACCAGGGGCGGGACTATGAGGCTGCAGAATGAAGAAACACGGACAAAGACTTTCAGGCCTGAGGGACTAAGGAGAGAAGAATCTGTGGCTTTGGAGGTAGGATTGCAATGTTTGAAAAATGTATAATTTAATAATGACTGTGTATGGGCAGTAGGCTTCAAGTCTGTACTTTAAACTTCTTAAATTCGAATAGATCGGTCACTTCTTATTGCAAAATTATTAAGTTTTACTTGCGCTGTTAAACTTGCATATACGATGTGTCTCCTTTCTGTGTGTCATTATCAAACTGGGCAAATAGGGAAAGGGGAAGTCACATTGCCTCTGTTTCCATTTGTCCAGGCCACTCGCAGCCAGATATCTCATCCCAGAGTTGAGCTTGGCCTCAGTGAGTGCTCTGATCTTGGCAGAGCAATGGTGGCCTAACCCTTGGTGCATCTCAAGTGATTGTCCACTAGAGGTGGAAGTTAGTCCTTAACTTTAGCAGCTTCCTCTGTCAGAAACTCACATGGGCTATTGGGACCAGACCTCAAATCTGTGAATGCATGGGCAAGGTGTGCTGGAGAAAATCCCTGTCTTCCTTCCTCCCCACATAGCAGGGCCTTCTGAAGCCACAGGACAGACCAAGGAGGAATCATGCTGCCCCATGGACAAGTTCTGATATAACACCAAAGAAGGCAGGTGTGGGTTTTCCATACTGAGGAAGGCAATCTGGTGAAGATGAAGCTGCATCAGAAAAGACACATTAAAAACAAGACCCTCATACACTGTTGGTGGGAATGTTAACTAGTATAATCACTATAGAGAATGGTTTAGAAGTTCCTCAAAAAACTAAAAACAGAGCTACCATCTGGTCCAGCAGTCCCACTGCTGGGTATGTACCAAAAAGAAAGGAAATCAGTATAACAATCCTGCATGATCTGCACATGTACCCCAGAACTTAAAACATAATTAAAAAAAAAAAGAAATCAGTATGTCAAAGAGATATCTGCACTCCCATGTTTGTTGCAGCACCGTTCACAATAGCCAAGATTTGGAGGCAAACTAAGTGTCCATCAACAGATGAAAGGATAAAGAAAACGTGGCATATATACTCAATGGAGCACTGTTCAACCGTTAGGAAAGAATGAGATCCTACCATTTGCAACAACATGAATGGAACTGGGGATCATTATGTTAAGTGAAATACGGCAGGCAAAGAAAGACAAACTTCCTATGATCTCTCTTATTTGTGGGAGCTAAGGATCAAAACAATTGAACTCATGGAGATAGAGAGTAGGAGGATGGTTACCAGAGGCTGGGAAGGGTAGCGGAGGGTAAGTGGGATGGTTAATGGGTACAAAACATAATTAGAAAGAATGAATAAGACCTAGTACTTGATGGCACAACAGGGTGACTATAGTCAGTAACAATTTAATGTACATTTAAAAATAACTAAAAGAGTCTAACTGGATTGTTTATAACACAAAGGATAAAAGCTTGAGGGGATGGATACCCATTTTCCATGACGTGATTATTATGCATTGCATGCCTGTATCAAAGTATCTCATGTAACCTATAAATGTAAACACCTATTATGTACCCACAAAAATATATATACCTACTATGCACCCACAAGAATTTAAAAAATAAAACAACCCTTTTTGACTACTCTAAACCTCTCAGCGGCTGAACACTGATACTTAAATATTTAAAACATCCACTTTCACTCTGCTTCTTTTATATCTTTTTAAAAATATGCTAGACTTTTAAAAATGAATTTATTTTTTAGAGAAGTTTTAGGTTTATAGCAAAACTGAGCAGAAAGTATAGGGAGTTCCCATATATCTCCTGTTCCACACACATACAGACTCTCTCACTATCAACCTCCCCCACCAGAGTGGTACATTTGTTAAAACTGATGAACGCACATTGGTACCCGAGGTCCGTAGTTTACCTGAGGTTTCACTCTTGGTGTCATATATTCTATGGGTTTAGACAAATTGTATAATGACATGCATCTACCACTGCAGTATCATACAGAGTAGCTTCACTGCCCTAAAAATCCTGTGTTGTCCACCTATGCATCCCCTCCTCCCCTTAACCTTTGCCAACCACTGATCTTTTTATTGTCTCCACAGTTTTGCCTTTTCCAGAATGTCATATAGCTGGAATTACAGAGCATGTAGCCTGTTCAAATTGGTTTCTTTCACTCAGTAAAATGCATTTAAGTTTCCTGTGCGTCTTTTCATGGCTTAATAGCTCATTTCTTTTTATTCCTAGATGATATTCCATTGTCTGAATGTACTATGGCTTATTATCTATTCACCTACTGAAGGGCATCTTCATTGTTCCAAGTTCTGGCAATTATGAATAAAGCTGCTATCAACATTCATATGCAGATTGATTGACTGATTGATTGATTTGAGACTGAGTCTCACTTTATTGCCCAGGCTGGAGTTTGGCTCACTGCAACCTCTGCCTCCCAAGTTCAAGCAATTCTCATGCCTCAGTCTCCCCAGTAGCTGGGATTACAGGCACCCACTAGCAAGCCCAGCTAATTTTTTTTATTTTTTATTTTTAGTAGAGATGGGGTTTCACCATGTTGGCCAGGCTGGTCTCGAAGTCCAGACCTCAAATGACCTGCCTGTCTCGGTCTCCCAAAGTGCTGGGATTACAGGTGTGAGCCACCGCACCCAGAGGTACAAATTTTTCTGTGGGCATAAGTTTTCAACACATTTGGGTAAATTGCCATTGGTGGGCCAGGAGCAGTGGCTCACACCTGTAATCCCAGCACTTTGGGAGGCCAAGGTTGGTGGGTTATGATGTCAAGAGATCAAGACTTATCCTGGCCAACATGGTAAAACCCATACAAAAATTAGCTGGGTGTGATGGCATTCGCCTATAGTCCCAGCTACTAGGGAGGCTGAGGCAGGAGAATTGCTTGAACCCAGGAGGCAGAGATTGCAGTGAGCTGACATTGTGCCACTGTACTCTAGCCTGGTGTCTGGCAACAGAGAAAGACTGTGTCTCAAAAAAAAAAAATCCTGTCTCTACTAAAAATACAAAAATTAGCTGGGCATGGTGGCATGCACCTATAGTCCCAGGTACTCAGGAGGCTAAGGCAGGAGAATCACTTGAACCCGGGAGGCGGAGGTTTTAGTGAGCCAAGATCCTGCTACTGCCTTCCAGCCTGGCAACAGAGCAAGACTCAGTCTAAAAAAAAAATTGCCATTGGTGGAGGAAATGGTAATCTCTATACCTGTTTATCATGGTCTTCACACTTGTGTCAACACTCCAACTTTTTTTTGGGGAGGGATTCTTGAGTTACAAATTTGCACATCATATTTGTACAAGGACCATGCTAATCTTCTCTGTATCATTCCAATTTTTTTTTAAAGTATATGTGCTGCCAAAATGAGTACAAAACAGACACCGTTTTACATTCAGAACTTGCACTCAGATAGACTGACTCCTCCCCTGCCCCCTGGCTCTAGCACTCATTTCTGGAGAACGGCGCTGTATCCCAGCTATAATTGTTAGCAGAGAAGCAACTATACAGACGAAGCTGCAGTCCCTGTTAAAGCTTCTTCAACTGGAGACCTAAGTGGGGATAGGTGGTTTTATAAGTGTTTTTTTCAGAATTAGACCACACGATGAAGCTGCATCGAAAAAGACACATTAAAAGTAAGACCCTCATACACTGTTGGTGGGAATGTTAATTAGTACAATCACTATAGAGAATGGTTTAGAAGTTCCTCAAAACTTATAATGTCAGGGTTTCCAGTTGCTTGTTGCCCATATAAACTGAACCATCGAGGCCAGGCACAGCGGATCATGCCTATAATCCCAGCATTCTGGGAGGCTAAGGCAGGTGGATCACCTGAGGTCAAGAGTTTCAAACCAGCCAGGTAAACATGGCGAAGCCCTGACTCTACTAAAAATACAAATATTAGCCAGGGATGGTGGTAAACATCTGTAATCCCAGCTACTTGTGGGGCTGAGGTATAAGAATTGCTTGAAACCTGGAGGCAGAGGTTGCAGTGAGCTGAGATCATGTCACTGCACTCCAGCCTGGGCAACAGAGTGGGACACTGTCTCAAAATAAATAAGTAAACAAATAAATAAAACCATTGAATTAGGTAAGTTTTAACTTTACATTCTGAGGGAAAAAAAGAAAAGAAAATATTTGCTTTGCAGTGGTGAGGCGAAGGCTTTATTGGATAATTTTGATCATTCACAGCCCTGAACACTCTTCAAGAGGAGTTAGAATTTGTGAAGCATCTCCTTGCCCCTTTTAACCACAAGAGCTTTCCTTGTTTAGGCCCCCTCAGATGGTGTCAATAGTTCGGCGTTGGTAAACTGGTATGAAGTCTGAGGGCCAAGGAGCGTCCCCTCCATCTGCCCTTCCACAGGTTGAGTGGTTGGCAGCCAATATCTCAGCTTTGTTTATGCTGCTCTGGTTTCTCTGTCATTAACATCCTTTTTCTGACTAATGATTTTTTGACTTGCAGCAAAGAGTTTTCCAAAGGATAAACCAACTCCAGATTATTTTGATGGTTGAGGTAACATGCCAAATGTGAAATGCAAGTTTTCCAGTAACTCCAGGTGGGTGAGTTCCAGTTGAATGGATGAGGTTGCATTCTAGATATGGTTCAGCCCACCCAGACAGGAGTGCTAGAGAACACCAAGAAGATAAAGACGTCTACAGGATATTGATTTTAGGTGATAAATAATGCTGTCAGAGGATATAGTTCATGAGAACTGAGGTATTTTTGACTCATTTCATTTAGCACTCCCATTTCTTAGAAACACATTCCCAGACCATACAAGGAAGTCTTATAGCTGCACAACTGTGAAATGACACTGCATGATTATGTCTCCAAGTTGATGGAGTATCCTGTATTCGAAAGCCATTTTAGAATTACAGAAAGATAAGGCCCATAGGGACATGGAGGTCAGCCTACCAATGCCGGTATTTCCAGACGATCTCTGCTGTTGTCTTCAGGTAACTGTGTAACTCTACCTCTTCTACTGCAGGGTGTTTTAAAGCCTCCATAAATCAGAAGCTCTAGGCTTATTTTTTCTGTTCAACTCCTTTCTTCTTTTCTTTTCTTTCTTTGTTTTTTTGAGATGGAGTCTCATTCTGTCGCCCAGGCTGGAATGCAGTGGCACAATCTCCACTCACTGCAACTTCCACCTCCTGGGTTCAAATGATTCTCCAGCTTCAGCCTCCTGAGTAACTGGGATTACAGGTACAGGCCACCATGCCTGGCTAATTTTTATATTTTTAGTGGAGATGGGGGTTTCACCACGTTGTCCAGGCTGGTCTCAAACTCCTGACCTCAGGTGATCTATTTGCCTCAGCTTCACAAAATGTTGGGATTTCAGATGTGAGCCACCATGCCCAGCCAGCAGTTCAATTCCTTTCATTCATTCTACCAAATATCATTTAATCAATCCGCTTTCAAAACGTTTTGGATTTTCATTTAAACCAATTCTTAAGGAGCTGGGGTATACATAGAACATATAGAGAAACCAGGCTGGGCGCGGTGGCTCATGCCTGTAATCTCAGTGCTTTGGGAGGCTGAAGTGGGCAGATTGCCCAAGGTCAGGAGTTGAGGACCAGCCTGACCAACATGATGAAACCCCATCTCTACTAAAAATACAAAAATTAGCCGGGCATGGTGGCACACGCCTGTAATCCCAGCTACTCAGGAGGCTGAGGCAGGAGAATCGCTTGAACCCGGGAGGTGGAGATTGCAGTGAGCGGAGATTGTACCACTGCACTCCAGCCTGGGCAACACAGTAAGACTCCATCTCAAAACAAAATAAAACAAAAATATATAGGGAAACCTAGTGACAGTAATAAAATACCTGTATAGGTTGTATACCTACAGAGTAAAAAAAAAAAAAAAAAGGTCTAATGTCCTAAGGAACTTTGCTCTAAGGGAACACTTCTTTTTGGGAAGTCATCATTTAGTTTAGTTCATCATGTATTTTTGAATGCCAACTCTTATCATACACCGTATTGAGGAGGATTATTGATTATTCAATGAATAGGACATAGTTCTTGCTTTACAGTGTTCCCAGTGAAGGTGGGAGATGAGGCATTTCAATGTGATGCAGAGAATTCTGTGTTGAAGAACAGTCAGGGCTGGAGAGCATCTCAGCATGGCAGCCTGGAGATGCTACTCCTGAGCTGCTTTTCAAAATAACCCCTGGGAGACAGGCAGGCCAACATTGGGGGCCAAAGAGGGTCTCATGGTCCTGGAAAGACATGAGAAACAGTTCTGACATGGCCAGGCACAGTGGCTCACACCTGTAATCCCAGCACTTTGGGAGCCTGACATGGGAGAATTGCTTGAGCTTAGGAGTTTAGCACCAATCTGTGAAACATAGGGAGACTCTGTCTCTATAAAAATGATAATAAAAAAATTAATACACACATAAATAAAAGTGCCAACATGGTAGTTATTTAAAGGGCAAGGCAGAGAGTAGAGAAGAAGTGAGGCTGCAGAGGTACCTGGGAGTCCATTCTTGGGGTCTGGACCTGACACTACAGATAATGGGAGCCAGGGCAGGGTTTTAAGCAGGGATTTATTTTTCTAGATAGAATAATCTGATGGTTCTGTGGGAGACATGATTTGAAGGGAGGAATGCCAGAAGAATAGAAATTTTGGGGAAGGCTTTGTCAAAAGTTCAGGACCAAAATGAGGGGCATGGATTCATGATGACTAAACAAGCTTAATAAGAAAATTCTTTTTTTTTTTTTTTGATACAGAGTATTACTCTGTCACCCAGGCTGGAGTGCAGTGGCTTGATCTTGGCTCACTGCATCTTCTGCCTCCCAGGTTCAAGTGATTCTCCTGCCTTAACCTCCCGAATAGCTGGGATTATAGGCACGTGCCACCACAACCAGCTAATTTTGTTTGTTTGTTTGTTTTTTAGTAGAGATGGGGTTTTTGCTATGTTGGTCAGGCTGGTCTTGAATTCCTGACCTCAGATGGTCCACCCACCTTGGCCTCCCAAAGTGCTGGGATTATAGGTGCAAGCTGCCACGCGTGGCCTAGAAAATTCTTTTACATGCAAAATATTGCAAGTGGACACTGCATTGGACTCAATATTTGTCCAATAAATAGCAGCACTTTGGGAGGGCAAAAGACTCTCCCAAAGAGGGTCTTATATCAGGTCTCACCTGGAAGCTCTTGCTCACATCACTGAGCATTCAGAAGACCAATGAGCACTAACTTTTGGGTGTGATTAGGAAACAGAAATAGGTCATTCTTTCCCCTCTTCCAGATCCTCACTGATGGTTGGAAACTTTTTAGTGCAAGGATTAAAACTAAAATGCTAGCATGATCCCTAACTTTTCTTTCACACTTTCTAGGTTTTGTGTACTAATTAACTGAACATGATAACAGACTGAATAATCTAATGCTAGACTCTGTGCTGGTTCTTTTCTGTTTGCCCCTTCAGATGGGTTCTCTGTCCTTCTATGGTCTACTCTGTGCCCAGGAGGCTGACCATGCAGGCTGCCTCACCAGCTTCCTTTACTAAAATGCCTACTTGACTCTTATAAGGGCTCTTTCACCCTTGGCCCTTTGGTGGGGAGGAACAGCTCCCTGCTGGTAAGAGTCCAAGGGCACTCTTCTGTCCCTCATTGGTTTCCATTACCTGCCCACATCTCAAGAAATAACTCCTTCACTTAATTCCCTGCACTTAACTCTTTTGAGAGTTTTCTGCCATTCCTCTGCTGATATAGATCCTTCCCTGCATTTGCATCGTAAGAGTAGGATACTGAGTTCCTGAGCATGAGGGTAGTGGTAGAGAAAGGAAGAGATTAGGAAAGAGGGTTCTGAGGTCACAGAAGACCTCCTTCCCACCTATCCTAGGGCTACCTGACTGCCTGTCTGCTCGGGCTCTTCTTTTGCCTCACACTTATGCTGGCTGTGGAGAAGCTGGCCTCTCAGATCTGGTTTGAGTTTTATTTTCTTAAAATTCCAAATTGATTTGTAAGCTCCAGTCTGTAATTCATAACCACTCCATCAATAGGAATTTCTTGTCTAAGCATGTAACTGAGTAAACTCATCACATGGAGGGAAACAAGAAACATACATATGTCATCTGAAGTTGGGTACATAACAGAGTCTTCAAGGGTTAAGAAACAGCCACACGCTGTGACTCAGGTACAGTAGGTTTACCAAAGTTTTGCTTTTGTGTTTAAACAATAAAGTAGTTGGTGGTCTGCTGGCTACAGTCTGTTACACATTCCTTCATTTTATTAGGATAACCATAAGCCTCAAAGACCCACCCTGATGTCAGTAGCAGGTTTTATAGAACATTCACAAGTTTCTTCTTGTTGTATTCCCGGGTATATAAAGTGTGAGGCATAATAGGTAACAGGTTGGAAGACCAGTTGAGGGCAGACTAAAGTCTCAATTCCTGATGTGAATATTTAATAACTCCTCATTACAGGAAAAAGTTGACTACCAGATGCCCATTACTGCAGCTCCAGAGCCCACTAAACCTCTGAGTTTCTCCAGGAGCAGGGGTATGTTCTGGCAGTTACCTCTGCCATTCAAATCGCCTGGTGGTCAGGACATGCCCAGTAGATTTAAGAACATTGGAGAGGAGCATTTGCTGGAAACCTCTCATCTGTTATTTAGCAGCCACATGGCTAACTGCTTCTGATACACTGATTTCCTGAGATGATAGAGCAGGGTAGGTTTAAAATAAAAATGTAAAGCAAACTCAAAAGCATTGTAACAAATGTAACTTCATATCGGCATGTGAGGATTACTCATATACCATTTCAGGATAGGGGTCTCTGAGATCACTGCCTAAGCCTGAACTACAGTTAATCGGCATGACAGTGACCCAGCTTTGCCCTCCGTGAAAAAACCCTCCCAATTTGTCAGGTTCTAGATGTTGTCGTCTGTCCAGCTGTGTTTTGACCGCAGCTGGTCTGGGAATCGAATTGTTTTGCATTTCCATGGCACATGAAATTTCATGACGGAATGCTCATGTGTTGGTCTCATGCCTCAACTCCCTTGTGTACATGGGAGGGTCTTGCTGCTCAGCCTTCTACTCTACGCTCCTGTCTTTTCCAGCATGCTCCATTGCCCCAAATTGATGATGGCAGAGCCAGGCTGCAGTGACATGCAGGTTTCAAAATCCCAGTATAGAGGAAGCTAAAGTGTCATTTGTGTTGCTGTATTTTTTTTTTTTTAAAGTAAGATGAAGTCTTGCCATCTTGCCCAGGCTGGTCTCAAGCTCCTGGGCTCAGGCAAATCTCCACTTTGGCCTCCCAAAGTGCTGGGATTATAGGCAGGAACCACCGTGCCTGGCCAGAAGAAGTTAATGTTTTAAGAAAAAAGGCTTTTTATGAAACACTTTTATGCAATATATAGGATGAGTCTATTGAATTGGCCTTAACAATCCAAATGCAAAAACTCATTACAGATAACAAATGATTTGAAATTAAAATAAAATATGAAATAGACATAACTTTCTGTTACCATATTCTGTTTAAAACCTTGGTTTTCAATTTCTCTTAAAATAAAATGAAAAAAAAAAAACAGTAATAAGCTCTATAAGGCCATGCTTGCTCTGGTCTTACTATATCTGAACACCCTTCTTTCCCCAAGTGTAGCTACTCTGGCTTGCTCTTGGTTTCTTAAATACACCGTATGCCCCAGGCACTTTGCATGTTATTCTTTCCACCTAGAATATCTTCCTCTTTCTTTCCTCCTTTAGATTTCAGCTTTTTTTTTTTTTTTTGACAGAGTCTTTCTCTGTCGTCCAGGCTAGAGTGCAGTGGCTCAATGTTCGCTCATTGCAACCTCTGCCTCCCAAGTTCAAGCGATTCTCCTACCTCAGCCTCCTGAGTAGCTAGGACTACAAGTGCGCACCATCATACCTGGCGACTTCTTTTGTATTTTTAGTAGAGATGGGATTTTGCCATATTGGCCAGGCTGGTCTTGAATTCTGGACCTCAAGTGATTCACCTACCTCAACCTCCCAAAGTGCTGGGATTACAGGCGTGAACTGCGCCCGGCCAGATTTCAGCTTTAAAATTATTTTTTTCAGAAGTCTTCCCAGAACCAGGTAAAGTCCCTCTTGATTTTATAGTCTTCTAGACTTCTCTGTAGAGAAAGCAATTAATTATTTGCGTATCTATATATTCAATGTCCTATTCCCTTCTAAACTGTAAACACCAGGAATAATGGATGCTGCATTCTCAATGCCTAGCAAAGTGCCTGGCATATAGACTAATGTCTAATTGTTGAATTATTTAGACAATACATGTTTATTATAAAACAAATTACTGAAAGTGCAGAAAAATACAAAGAAGAAAATTTAAATCTATAACCTTATCTGTCAGGGATAACACTATTAACATTTTGTTGTTTCCTAGTGGCTTTTTTAAAAAATAAACATATGCAGTGTATAAATAAGCATTGTCTGCTGAAAGTCATATCCTGTGGCCACTTAGAAGAGTTTTCTTAAAATGTCCTAGGCTTTGGGTGTTTCAAACTGATGTCAGTCTGGGAGAGTTTTGAGCCAAGGTATGACCATTCACTATCTCTAAGGCTGGTGAGGCATGGGAAGTCTGGATTAAAATCCAGCTCCCGGGTGCAAATTCGGGACTCTTCCTGCTCCATTGTGACTCTAAGAGTATTTATCTAGACGCTTTTAGTAAAGTAACAATTTTTTAAGTATTTAGAAATATGTCACCTCACTATTTGTTTAACTTTTTTTTTTTTTTTTTTTGAGATGGAGTCTTGCTCAGTCGCCAGGCTAGAGTGCAGTCAGTGCCTTGATCTCGGCCCACTGCAACCTCTGCCTCCCAAGTTCAAGTGATTCTCCTGCCTCAGCCTCCTGAGTAGCAGCGACTACAGGCTCACACCACCACGCCCAGCTAATAATTTTTGTATTTTTAGTAGAGACGGGGTTTCACCATGTTGGCCAGGATGGTCTCAATCTCTTGACCTCATGATCCCCCCACTCAGCCTCCCAAAGCGCTGGGATTACAGGCATGAGCCACAGCTCCCAGCCTGTTTGTTTAACTTTTGTTGCTGCTGCTGTTGTTCTTCTTTCCCCTCATTCACATTATGGGGGACATTTTTGAGAACTTTGGTACTAGATCGCCAATTCCTAATTATTTTGTAATGTGGGGGTGGCTAGAAATGCTCTGGGAACAATGTGTTAATCTCCCTCCATTCCCAAATAATGATTGATTTCCTTGTACCAAGTGCCTAACACAGTTTATTTCATAAAACATGCCTCTATCAAGGGGCTAAGTCCACAGAGTAGATACTGTTCTTACTCCCATTTTATACATGAGGAGATATGGCTTAAAGAGGTCACAGAACTTGCCCATGGCCATACAGCTACAGTCAGCTTGAGTCCAAAACCTAGACTCTGAACCCCATTCCACACTTGCCAAAATGGCTCCCTGTAGGTTTCACCAGGTACATCAGGAATTTGGGCAGATTTCAAAGAGCCTTGAAAACCCATTGTGCTGCAGTAAAATAGATATTTGGTTTTCATCTGATTTTCTAGCCTATAACTCCTAAAATCTCCAAAGCAATGTCTTTTTGTATGCTAATAAGTTGGCTAATGGTTGGAAGTCTCCAGGTAGCTTCAAGATGGAGGCTGATCACAGGGAAGTCCAAGGCATGAGTAGAGGGTTGGGACTTTCAGCCTATCTCACAACCTCTGGGGAGTGGAGAGGGGATGAAGGTTAAGTTGATTACCAGTGACCATGATTTAATCAATCATGCCTATGTAATGAGGCTTCCATAAAACCTCCCAAAAGACTGAGTTCAGGGGGCTTCTGGATAGCTGGACATGTGGAGGGTCCTGGAAGGTGGTGCACTCAGAGAGGGCATGGAAGTTCTGTGCCCCTTCCTCACATAGTCTTACCCTAGACAGTTCTTTGTCTGTGCCCTTTGTAATATCCTTCATAATAAGCCAGAAAATGTAAGTAAGTGTTTCCTAAGTACTGTGACCCACTTTAGCAAATTAATTGAATTCAAGGAGGGGGTTATGGTAATCCTGACTTATCCCAGAGACCAAGACTTGCAACTGGCATCTGAAGTAGAGGGCAGTCTTCTAGGACTTAGCTCTCAAACTGTGGAATCTAATACCACCTCCAGGTACATAGTGTCAGAATTAAATTGAATTAGAGCTGTATAATTGATGCTTGCTTGGTGTGTGGGGGAAAAACCCTTACACATTTAGTTACAAAAATGTTCTGTCTTGTGAGACTATAGTAGGAGAAATTGAATTTGTTTTTCTTCAATAGGCTCAGATTTGGTGTCAGAAGTGGGATTTACTAGATTGGCCTCTGGCTCACAGGAACATGTGATTTTGGGTAAAAAAAGGACAAACAGGTGGAGGGTGATAAACTTTTGATTCTTGGGAGATCATGTGGCCACCTATTAAAACAGGAGTTATTAAGAAATAATATTTAGGCAGCTAGAAAGGGTGAAGGTTCTCAGTGGAATTTTCCTTTAATTAAAAGCAACCCCTTAACCATTTTCTTTCTAACAGAAAGCAGCTTAAAAAACTAGACTGACAAGCATTGATATGCAAATGCTGGCAGCTAGAAGCCAGGTCCATCCAATGTGGCAGTTCCTGCCCTCTTTTCCTTGTCATCACCTGTGGCAGGTGTCACGGCCACTTCCAGATAACACCACATGTGCAGGATATTGTGGTGACCTGCATTTCCATATTAAAAGACTAGAGTGGGAGGGTCCGTTTTTTCTGAGGGCTACATGAATGACATACCTGGTTAAACCAATCCCCTGAGCCCTGTGCAAATCAGATACCGCCTCCTCCAGCCTCCCAATATAACCAACTGCTTTCTGTGGCATGTGGGGTTTCTCCATTTGGAGCCTCCCTCCCTCTATGCAGGGGATCTGTTTTCTTCTTTCTTTCTTCTCTATTAAACTTTCCACTCCTTAAAATCACTCCATGTGTGTCTGTGTTGTTAATCTTATTGGTTGAGACAAAGGACCCATGGTGTTTCTCCAGTCATTGGAGCCATATCACCATGATATGAAGCAGTAGCTATGCTGCACTCAATTACTAAAGGTAAAAGTTACCAATGAAATTTAAAGATGCATTCAACTCCTGGAGAGTTGGTTTGCTGGAACCATAAAGAGATGCAACCTTAAACAACAAAAAAGTAAAATATACAGTTCCGTGGTTACTGCTATCTGTAATAGCTAAAATGAAATTAAAAGGCAGTGCTGTGTCAGACCTTGATGCTATGCCCAGTGCAGATTTCAGTGAGTTAGAACTTCAGTCATTAGCCTCAGAGCCATCTCCCTGAAAAAAGTTATGCCAGGACTACAGAAATTACCTCTAAGACCTGTGCTTACCAAGAAGGTAGTCAATGTGTGGAAAAGACAAAACAAAGAAGCTACTGAAACCAGAGGGTATAATGTAAAGGAATTGTTTCATTTTATAGACTGGTATCATCAGCTTCCTGAAGAACCTTTACTAAAATGGATTGAAAGAGTAACTAATTTAGGGGCAGTATCTTTGGTTTTAAATGCTGCAGAGTGGAAGAATATGTCTGGGTTGATGCAATATCCATATCTCACTATGAAACACTCATGGACCGGAAGTGATTCCTGAGGGAATAGCCAGCCTGGTGAACTGGATACTCTGAAAAGGGAGATTGCCTGACTTCACCTAGAAATGCTAAGTGAAAACTCCAGTTACAGCAGCTGATATGCTTCATATGCAAACCTTGTGGGACCAGCTTTACAATGACTGGGATATTAGCCTGCTGAGTTATGGTAAATGTTATTAAGGGGGCTCCTTTAATGAAGATCCTCATCTAACCTTACGATTTTGCAAACCCATAAGCAAGTTCAGAAAGCTTTATCCAGTTTGCTGTCACAGCTTCTCCTCAAGGGTCTTACAGGTGCTAATGAAAACATTAGGTTAATTAACAAGAGAATAGAAAAAGATAGAGAAGGGAGCCAAAGAACTTTCCAGGAAGGTGGACATTTTTAAATGGTTATTAAGAAATAAGGTGACTACCAGCAGATTTTAACAGCGTGATGTCTCACGGAAAGTTCTCCACTCCCAGACATGGGTCCCTCGGCTTGCTGCCTCAGAGGTACAGCAGCAGGCATCATAGGAAGGTGAAACGTTTCCCTAAGGATGACCCTTCCAAGCAAGCCGGTCCACCTCACAGCCTTCCTGGGATACAAGGCTGGCATGACCCACATCCCACATGTGGGAAGTCCACAGGCCAGGATCCAAGGTGAACAAGAAGGAGGTGGTAGAGGCTGTGACCACTGTGGAGACACCACCCATGGTGGTTGTGGGCATTGCGGGCTACGTGGAAACTCCTCAAGGCCTCCAGAGCTTCAAGACCATCTTCACTGAGCACATCAGCAAGGAGTGCAAGAGGCATTTCTATAAGAATTGGCATAAATCTTTTTTTTTTGAGACGGAGTTTCGCTCTTGTTACCCAGGCTGGAGTGCAATGGCGCGATCTCGGCTCACGGCAACCTCCGTCTCCTGGGTTCAGGCAATTCTCCTGCCTCAGCCTCCTGAGTAGCTGGGATTACAGGCACGCGCCACCATGCCCAGCTAATTTTTTGTATTTTTTTTTAGTAGAGACGGGGTTTCACCATGTTGACCAGGATGGTCTCGATCTCTTGACCTCGTGATCCACCCGCCTCGGCCTCCCAAAGTGCTGGGATTACAGGCTTGAGCCACCGCGCCCGGCCTAAGAATTGGCATAAATCTAAGAGGAAAACCTTTACAAAGTACTGCAAGAAATGGCAGGATGAGGATGGAAAGAAGCAGCGGGAGAAGGACTTCAGCAGTGTGAAGTACTGCCAAGTCATCCGCATCATTGCCCACATCCAGATGCACCTGCTTCCTCTGTGCCAGAAGGTGGCCCACCTGATGGAGGCACCATGGCCGAGAAGCTGGACTGGGCCCTTGAGAGGCTGGAGCAGCAGGTACCTGTGAACCAAGTGTTTGGGCAGGATGAAATGATGGACATCATTGGGATGACCAACGGCAAAGGCTACAAAGGGGTCACCAGTTGTTGGCACACCAAGAAGCTGCCCCGCAAGACCCACCGAAGCCTGAGTAAGGTGGCCTGTATTGGGGCATGGCACCCTGCCCATGTGGCCTTCTCTGTGACACGTGGTGGGCAGAAAGGCTACCATCACCACACTGAGATCAACAAGAAGATCTATAAGATTGGCCAGGGCTACCTTATCAAGGACGGCAAGCTGATCAAGAACAATGCCTCCATCAACTATGATCTGTCTGACAAGAGCAGCAACCCTCTAGGTGGCTTTGTCCACTATGGTGAAGTGACCAATGATTTTGTCACGCTGAAAGGCTGTGTGGTGGGAACCAAGAAGCAAGTGCTCACCCTCCGTAACTCCATGCTGGTGCACACCAAACGGCGAGCTCTGGAGAAGACTGACTTAAGTTCATTGACACTGCCTTCACATTTGGCCATGGCTGCTTCCAGACCACAGAGGAGAAGAAAGCATTCACAGGACCACTCAAGAAAGACCAAATTGCACAGGAAGAAGGCGCTTAACACCAGGAACAAACTTTGCAGCTGATGGGGTCTCAATAAAAAGAAAAAGAAAGAAGGTGAATAAAGAAAACATTGATAAAGGTGAAACTAAGAGGAAAAAGAGGAGAGTCATGGGATTTGTCTAGCAGGGTGGAAATCTTTATATGGTTATCAAGAAATGAGGTGAATACAATGGAAATGTATGGAGTCAAAATAAAGCTCTTAAGGTTGGATGGACCAACAGGAGCCCCAGCTGGCCCTGTAACATTAATGGGCTCCAAAGAAGTTTGCTGTATTTACCCTAGTTTGGAGAAATATGAAAAGTTAGGAGGCGAAGATTATAATGAGAAAAATGATCTAAAATTGCCTAAAGCAACAGTCAGGCAGGTTAATCAAGATAAAGATTGACAAAAGGGCGGGGGTCCCTTGGCTCAACCTCAGGGGCCCAAAGGCCTTTTGCACAAGAGTGGGTAAAATGGTCAGGGGTGGAGAATTTCCAGGGCTCCTTGACACAGGAACCCAATGAACTGTGATTTCAAAACATGTCTGTAAAGTCCTAAGGGAGGCTATAGTTAGGAAAGTAAGAGTTGACAGAATTAAGATATTAATTTAGTCTAAAGCTGCCTCCTTACATGGTTTAAGTTTGGCATAAAGGTTTCTCCATACACAGTGAACCCTAACCTAACTGAATGTATAAACAGACTATTATTACTTTGCAACAAGTTGCTGAATCTCAGCTGATCACAGGCAGCCAACTCTTCAAGCCTTGTTTAAACAAGGCAAATGCCAAGCTGTAACCAATACAGTTGCTTCCGTACCTCCTGTAAACCAAAAAGTATCTGAGACAAGTCTCAATCAATGTAGAAGTTTATTTTGCCAAGGTTAAGGACATACCTCAGGAGGGCCTGACCACAAGTGCCCAAGATGGTTGGGCTACAGCTTAAGTTTTCTACATTTTAGGGAGACACCAATCCACACATGTAAGATGTACATTGGTTCGGTTAGGAAAGGGGAGACCACTGGGAGTAGGGATTAGGGGAGAAAGTTCCAGGTTTCCGGGTCCTAGGTGGATTCAAAGATTTTCGGATTGGCAATTGATTGAAAGTGTATCTAAAGCCCTAGAATGCATAGAAGGTAGTGTCTAGGTTAAGATATGTGGTTGTGAAGACTAAGGTTTTATTATGCAGATGAAGCCTCCAGGTAATAGGATTCAGAGAGAATAGACTGTAAATGCTTCTTATCAGACTTAAAAAGCTGTCAGACTTAATTCTCTCCTCCAACAGGGAAAAGACTTGGAAAGGGAAAGGAATTCTCTACAGAATGCAGACAGCTTTGCAAGGTCATTACAAAATATGTATTTTAGGATAAAATACTTCGATTTCTTTTAGGGCTTGCTATCTGTCATGTGATGCTACACTACAGTCAGGCTGGAATTTGGTGTCTTTAAAAAAAAATTTTTTTTTTTTTTGAGACTGAGTCTTGCTCTGTTGTCCAGGCTGGAGTGCAGTGGCATGATCTTAGCTCACGGCAAGCTCCACCTCCTGGGTTCAAGTGATTCTCTTGCCTTAGCCTCGTGAATAGCTGGGACCATAGGTGCTTGCCACTGTTACAGGAAGTAGGTCTGTATCCAGACCCCAAAAAAGGGTTCTTGGATTTCACACAAGAAAGAATTCAGGGCAAGTCCACAGAGTAAAGTGAAAGCAAGTTAATTAAGAAAGTAAAGGAAAAAAAGAATGGCTACACCATAGACAGCAGCCCTGAGGGCTGCTGGATGCCCATTTTTATGGTTATTTCTTGATGATAAACAAGGAGTGGTTATTCATGCCAACACTTTTTAGACTATACAGGGTAACTTCCTGACGTTGCCATGACAGTTGTAAACTGTCATGGTGCCAATGGGAATACAGTAGTGAGGACACCAGAGGTCACTCTCACAGCCATCTTGGTTTTGGTGGGATTTAGTCGGCTTCTTTACGGCAACGTAGTCTATCAGCAAGGTTTTTATGACCTGTATCTTGTGCCGACCTCATAGCTCATCCTGTGACTTAGAATTCCTTAACTGTCTGGGAATGCAGCCCAGTGGGTTTCAGCCTTATTTTGCCTATCTCCTATTTAAGATGGAGTTGCTCTGGTTCACATGTCTCTGATAACACCATGCCCAGCTAATTTTTTTATTTTTAGTAGATACAGGGTTGCACCATGTTGGCCAGGCTGGTCTCAGACTCCTGACCTCAAGTGATCCGCCTACCTCAGCCTCCCAAAATGCTGGGATTACAGGCATGAGCCACCAGAATTTGGTTTCTTATTGCCACAAAAAGTCTTAAGATCTCTGTTTTAATATTAATGCTGGTCAGTTATGCCTGAATTCCAAAAAAAGGAGGGTATCACAAGGCAAGTCCAACCCCTACTTCCTATCATAGCCTGAACTTCTTAACTTTGGAATACCCTTGGCTGAGAGGAAGGATTCATTCAGCTAGTTGGGGGTGCTTAGAATTTTATTTTTAGTTTACACTCACTCCTGTTTCCTGTATGTCACTTTTTTCCTGTCCATACATGTTATCTGACCACGTGGCAGCCCCGGAGTCATCTGAACCTAATCTCATCCTGGGGTTGCCCAATTTGTGAATCATTGTTTGCTCAATTAGACTTTATTAAACTTAATTTGTCAAAAGTTTTTCTTTTAACAAAGATAAAAGTTTATCGGAGGGTTAGTATATTTAAACATGTTTTATGGAAAGTGGTTGCATCTCTTTTGCCTGACTGTATTTTGGAGATGGACATTGTATCTGACTGGGAAATGTTTCCCATACCCAGTACTGTAAAACAGAAGGGCAAATCTGCCCTTCAATCACTATTAATTGCGCAGGTTAATTAGGAACTAGTAAAATTGCCTGAGCCCACACAGTGTAGATTAGAAGCTTAAGTGCTAGTAGGGGCAAATGTTTTGATAGTCCTATATGGAAGATAGACTAGGGCTTATGGCTCAAAAGTGAGCACCTCCCAGTGACAACTGTGAAGCGTTTGAACCAGAGTGACTCAATTTTGAATAGGGGCTGGGTAAAGAATAAGCCTGAGACCTACTGGGCTGCCTTCCCAGGTGGTTAGGTATTCTTAGTCATAGGATGAGATAGGAGGTCAGCACAAGATACGGGTCACAAAGACCCTTCTGAAAAAACAGGATGTAGTAAAGAAGCTAGCCAAAACCCACCACAACCAAGACAGCAATGCAAGTGACCTCTGGTCATCCTCACTGCTCATTTTACACATACATTTTAATTATAATGCACTAGCATGCTAAAAGTCATTCCTGCCAGCGTCAGGACAATTTACAAATGCCATGGCAATGTCAGGAAGCTACTCTGAGGGGAAGAACCCTCAGTTCCGGGAATTGCCCATCTCTTTCCAGGAATACTCATGAATAATCCACCCCTTGTTTAGCATACAATCAAGAAATAGCTATTACTATACGCAGTCAAGCGGCTATGCTGCTGCTCTGCCTATGGAGTAGCCATTCTTTATTCTTTTACTTTAATAAACTTGCTTTCACTTTACTCTAGGGACTTGCCCCAAATTCTTTCTTGCATGAGGCCCAAGAATCATCTCTTGGGGTCTGGACTGGGACTTTTTTCCGGTAACTAGTAGGAATCTGGACTAGAGAATTTCCATTTGAGGGGCATTTGCCTTGCTATGGGACATTAACGTAAGATACCCTTATGATTAAAGCATATAAAATGATCCTGAAACCCAAAATACCCATGATGTCTTGAGTGTTAGAAAATCAATCTAATGTGGACAACAGTGCCCAGACGAGTTCCTAATAAAATGGAAAGTTTTATACAGATTCATGCTACCTGAGGAATTCAAGGAGATTCTCACAAGCAGGGAGCCACTTTCCCCCTAGGACTGACTCTAGAACTGTGTGAGGAGTTGCTGGACTCCTCCGTTGCTTGAACGTGCCATATAAACAGCAGTCACCTGACTGACAAAGAGCTGCTTGGTTTGTGGTGGCAGTTCCATGGTGAATGGACAACATACCATTGGGAATGATGCCACTCTCTGACTGAAGAAGGTAAAAACAAATTAGCTTGGTGAGCTAACTCGCATGTTGTTTTACTAGTGGTAATGGAAACAACTGAACAGTGCTAAAAGCCTCTAGGTTTGGGTTTCTATGGACTCATGATCAGTGACCAAAGGCCTGATGGCATAGGAGGGCAACGGAAACCTGGTCTATTAAAGGGATGCCCATATGGAGCGTGGTCCTTTGGAAATTACTATGGAAATTTAAGGGGTGCCTTAAAGTAGGTATCTCAATGCTCATCAGAAGAACTCCCTCCAGGTTCTAAAGGTGTCTGGAATCAATAAGTAGATATCCCCATGTGCTTACTTAAGGGGGCCACCTGGGTACATAACATGAGTGGATATGGGAGTCGTGCAGCAGTGCAGAGACAAGCTAATCTAGACATGTTCCTCTTGCATCCTCTGGGACACAAAATGCCAATAAAGACTGTTTTGTTTATCAGCAAAAGAGACAGAGACTGCCTATGGCCATGTGGCAGATCCCTGGTGGGAAGGCCCTGAGCATAGCTGGCAAGTGAGACTGATGCTGGTGGCCCTGAGGGGCTATGAATGGGTCTTGACAGAAATAGACACTGACTCTGGATTTGGCTTTGCTTACAGAGTGGAAGATGCAAATGCTCAGAGTGCTATAAAAAACCAGAACAGATGATATTGCATGAATTTGGACAGCTGACCTTCATTTCTTTAGACCAAGGAACACACTGTACAGCAATGGGCAGAGAGTTATCTGTCTCAGAGTAATAGTTGAATAGAGAGGTGGAACATGAAAATATAATATTAGTTGTCTAAGATAGGAGAGATAAATGCATGCAGGGCTGGCTTGCATGCCTTCATGAGTGTGTGCTCATGCTTAACATGAGTGGGACTAAAGGACTGTCCCCACTAGAGTTTCCTCTGTTTTCTGGTGGAGGTGGGGAAGAGTGGGTAAGGAGGGATGCCAGGATGACTATGCAATTCTTACCAAGGGAGCAGCACACTGGTATAATGACTGTACTTTGTTTTTCTCTCTTCCCTACATCATCTCAATTTTCCCCCCTTACCTAATGCAGCCAGTAGTCACAGGACCAGGGCTGTCATAACAAGTACTGGAAACAGGGATTATTCCCAAGCAAGAAATGGTACCTATGTTTTTAAACCTTATGTCAGAATTCCTAGGGACCTAATAGGGGTGGGTTATGCCTTCATCCCATCTGGCAAAATTGGGGTTAACAGTGAATGCAGCTATATTGCCTGGTCGTAAAAATAGCTCACTAGTTCTGCACCTAAGTAATATTAACTTCTCTGAATAGGAATGGACTGAGGGAGAGGTATTTGCTAGACTAGTATTACGCCTGTAGTATAGACCAGCATAATGTTCCTTCCAAAGGTGGAAAATTTGAGCAAATGCAGAGAAAGAGAAATAGTAGCCAAGGGTAAAATAATAAATAAATGGATTATGGAGTAAGGGAAAACCAATGTATTAGTCCATTCTCATGCTGCTAAAAAAGACATACCCGAGACTGGGTAATTTATAAAGGAAAGACATTTCATTGGCTCAGTTTAGCATGGCTGCGGAGGCCTCAGGAAACTTATGAAACTTACAAACATGCCCTTCTTCACATGGCATGGCAGCAAGAGAAGTGCCAAGCAAAAAGGGGAAGAGCCCCTTATAAAACCAGCAGATCTCGTGATAACTAATTCACTATCATGAGAACAGCATGAGGGTAACTGCCCTCATGATTAAATTGTCTCTCACCACACATGAGGATTATGGGAACTACCATTCAAGATGAGATTTGGGTGGAGACACAGCCAAATCATATCATCCAATATTGCATTAATACCTTGAGAGAGGCTCAGAGAAAGAGATGACATTGTCTCTTATCTCAATTATATCAGATCCTAAAAGGTAAAATTATATGTTTGCTGAGACCACTCTGACCACTCTGGCTTTTTTTTTTCTTTTTTCTTTTTTTTTTTTTGAGACAGGGTCTCACTCTATCACCCAGAGTGGAGCACAGTGGCTTGATTATGGCTCACTGCAGGCTCAGCCTTTTGGATTGAAGTAGTTCTCCTGCCTCAGTCTCCTGAGTAGTGGGGACTACAGGTGTATAGCACTACACTTAGTTAATTTTAAAATTATTTGTAGAGACAAGGTCTCACTGTGTTGCCCAGCCTGGCACTCTGGCTTTTAGATGCTGATAAGATCAAATAGAAGTCTGCAAACCTGAGTGGCCTCACCCTGGGAGACATATTCATACCATATGATGGACTGGACAACCTGTTAATAATTGAATGGGATACTGGTAATATGGCAGTATCTTTTGAGTTTTTATATTCTTTTGATGTAAAGGATAGGAGTTTGAAGAGTAGGAGTGGACAGTGATACTATGAAATATATATTTGGTCTCTGTTTCCTGGCACATGTAACTTTTAAAATCCTTGGAATTGCCAAAGTCTTTTTCTGTGCTAATGAGTAGACTGATGGTTGGCAACCCCTGGGTAGTATCAGGGTGGGGTATGGTCACATGAAGACCAAGGCATGATTAGAGGGTTGGAACTTTCACTTCCACCCCCTGATCTCAGGGGAAGGGAGAGGGCTTAAAGTTAAGTTCATCACCAATGGCCAATGATCTATTCAATTATGTCTATGTTATGAAGCTTTCAGAAAAACCTAAAAGGACTGGGTTTGTGGGAGGGGGAGCATCCAGGAAGGAGAAAAAGAATACTTTGACATGCTGGGGATTCATTCCTCAACTCCAAAGGGAAAGAAGCTCCAGCATTAGGGATGCCTCCAGACCTTACCCTATATATCTCTCCATATGGCTGTTCATTCGTATCATTTAAAATATCCTAGCCAAGCACGGTAGGGCATGTCTGTAATCCCACCACTTTGGGAGGCTGAAGCGGGTGGATCGTTTGAGCCCAGGAGTTTGAGACCAGCCTGGTCAACATGGTGAAACTCTGTCTCTATTAAAAATAAAACAATTAGCTGGGCGTGGAGGTGCAAGCCCATAATCCCAGCTACTCAGGAGGCTGAGGCACAAGAATTGCTTGAACTCAGGAGGCATAGGTTGCAGTGAGCCAAGATTGTTCTACTGCACTCCCGCCTGGGTGACAGAGCAAGACTTGGTCTCAAAGATACAAAATAAAATATCCTTTATAATAGACTAATAAACATAAGTGTTTCCCTGTGTTCTGTGAGCCAGCCTAACAAATTAATCAAATCATAGGAGGAGATTGTGGGAATCCCCATTTATAGCAGAAGGGTCAGAAGCACAAGTGAAGTTGGTCAGTTGGGGAGGTGGCTGTCTTGGGGACTGAACCTGTGGGATCCTGAACCTGTGGGATCTGACGCTGTGTCCAGGTAGAGAGTGTCAGGTTGAATTGAATCAGAAGACATCCAGCTGGTGTGTGGCTGGAGGATTACTTGCTTGGTGTGTGGGGAAGCCCTTCTGGTGTTAGCAGTGTTGTGTAACTGTGTGCTGAGAGTACAGCAGGAAGAAGGGGAGTCTGTTTCTTTCAACGTCATCACAACCATGAAACATTTTTGTGGTTCTAAACAGAGTTGTAATTTTGGTGGGGAGGGAAGAGAAGATGTCCACATTTCATCAGATATGTTTAGAGTAAAAAAAAAATATTTTTCACACACTGCCAAGTTTCAGGAATAAGAAAATAAAGATTCATCTGGATTAGCAATTCTTACAGTATTGATTGGTTACCAAGCACCGTTCTAAGCACTTTGTATATTGAATTGTTTTGTCTTTGCAGTAACCCTGTGTGTATTGAATCATTTAGTCCTTGTAATAACCTTGCAAAAGAAATACTATTATCCTGACTTTATGGTTGAAGAAATGAGGCACAGAGAAGTTGTCACTTGCCCCAGGCCACACAGCTAGTGTTCCGTGTTGGAGAGATCTCATCCAGGCAATCTGTTCCAGAATCTGTACTTTCTGAACCATAGTAGTCAAATGATAATGTCCGTTTTCCCGCCCCTGAGCTTGGAATGTATCTCCTTGTTAATGAGTATAATCAATGTGGTAGTTTTCCCTTCCTCTAGGAAAGGCAAAGCTATTACTAAATTAAATGGACAGTGGACCTTATGATAGAGGACATCTTGGAGTAGAAGAAATAAGCACCTCTCCTCTCCAAGATCAACCATACTAAATGATTCACACCTTTGTGACTATTTTAAGAAGACTGTAGTTCCTCCGGTATGAAATTTGAACAACAAAATGCTTCCTGAGGGCAGAGTGCTGAACTAGAAGGTGGCTTTCTTGATGAGGGCAGGGACTAGAAAGTAGCTGAAGTGAGAGGGGATCCCACAGAAAACCACTGTATGTACTGGGGGGCAGTGGTCAGAGTTTGCATACAGCTTCTCATTATGTGTGCGTTTGTGAATAAACACTTCTACATACAGATTGAAACACATTTGATTTGTACGTATTAAGATGCATGTGATTTCAATGATCTGATACATTCTCTACAGCTTTTGAGAGAATGAGACACGACCTAAGTTGCTCCCGAATGGCTTTCAGGTATACTGCATTTGAGGACTAAACACACATTACAGTTTTTTCCTTTACAGATGGAAAATTAAAGGTAAGGAGTTGAGGCTACTTGCTGAGGGGCTCCTAGGAGATTTTAATAGAAAGCTAAGAAGAGAGTCATGACTTTATTCTCCTTCCTGAGGAATTAGCGTTTTCCTGATTAAGTGACATTGAGACCAAAAACTGAAATAACAGAGTCTAAAGAGGAGAAATGAATCGATCCCAGGGTCCAAATGAGGTGAAAGACAAAACAGGAAGCATATGTGTTGGAAGCAGGAGGCTTTGGCCGGCACCCACACAGCCTCCAAGGTTTAAGCTGAGTGGGTGTGGGAGAAAGGCCTGAAAAATACACCCTAGGCTGGCTTTGGAGAGAGGAAGATCCTGTACCTTTTTTCTTTGAATGTTAAATTCCTGGCAGACTCCTACTTTCGGGCCCATTAAAATTCAGGAAGGAAAAAGGGGGGAAAAGTTTTTAAAGAGGAAAAAAGACAACACACACACCCACTCTTACAAAAATAAAATCCCACCCCAAAAAACCTTTCTGAAAATGTTTTTGAGCTTTAAAAAGCAGAGGGGGTTGGGATGTTGATGGAGCACGTGCCTTCATCATTGCATTCTGACTGGCTTCTGTGCACATGTGTGTTAACCTGGCTTGATCCTTGGAAAGAAGCAGACCTGTTCTCCCCCTGGAAGAGGGAATAGAGTCCATTTCTGTCGACGGGCTAGATCCCACTGTGTGTTAATGTGGCTAGGTGGGGTGTCGGGGACAATTTGTTCCACATCAGTGCCTCAAAATAAGAGCCTCTCACTCTGGAAAACTTTCCTTTCCAATCCACCCTCCAATGCAATCAACAGTCCTCGCCAGATCTTCCCTTCGGTCTCAGATTTCGGTTATATAAACTGTTCTAATCAAACAGCCTCCTTCCAATTCAGCAAAGGGTAAAACAGCCATTTACTCAAACAGCTAGTGGCTTATGTAACCAGAGCTCAGAACACAAATTATGAGAAATCTGCTCATTCATTCAGGTGCCTCAGGTAAACAATAGCAGGCAGATTCCATAGCTAGCATTGGTCTCGTTGGCAGAATTTTATTCAGGCAGCTAAAAGCCTTCTTGCCTGTTTTACCCTGAGAGGTCAGTCCTTCCTACAATTTATCTCCAGATTCAGCAGCACACTGTACAGTACACTTAGCACCTGCCCACCAACCTCAATGAATCTTAAACACTGCCTTATATTTAAATGCTGCTAAAAACTTCTCTAAAGAAGGTGTTTAGTGGCTGCTTGGCATTCCCACTGAATTATATTTAACCCATCCCCTATTTTGGAGTATTTAGATTATGTCCATTTGGGGAGTTATTATAAATTATACTACAAGAATGTTCTCTTATTTAAATATTTATGATACTGTCCCCATAGCATAAATTCCTACCAGTGGAATTTCTGGTAGGAATTTATACTCTGGGGTCGAGGATATGCCTATTTTGATGGCTTGTTGTTACATACTGTCAAATTGCTTTCCAGCAAGTGAAATTAATTTACATTCCCACCAACCACTGCCCCAATACTCTAATTAAAGTCATTTTATAATTTTATTTATATATCTTTTAAATTTAAAAAAATTTTTAAAGAGATGGTATCTCACTATGTTGCCAAGCTGGTCTTGAACTACTGGGCTTGAGCATTCCTCCTGCCTTGGCCTCTGAAAGTGCTAGGATTACAGGCATGAGCCACGGTAGCTGACACATTTTATAACTCTAGAAAAACGACTAAAAAGGAAAGAAAAACTCTTTCCAAAACTGCTTTCCTTAGGAAAATAAAATACATATAGAAGTGGTTTGATGATCTCTTATTCATCTATCTTTCCATTTGTTACTAGGAAAAAAAATCTTGAGAAGCTAAAATACAACTGTGAGCTGCTGCCAGACTGATGTGATGGATTCACCTTCTATCCAATATTATAAGTCCTCAAGACGTGCTTCCTTTTTCTGCTTCCCTTTGTAGACACCAATTACAAGCTCTGATTGCCAGTCCTCCAAGGATTGAGAAGAGGTGGCTTCTATTGACACAGCAGAAGGGAACTTGCTATGAGGAGAGAGGAGGGTTCAGGTTCTGTGCTGTCAGCAAAAAGCACCTATAAACAGGGTGCAACACATTAAGCCCTTGCTGGTAATATGCTGTCTAGGCTTTAAACATTGCTTTTCTCTCTGTCTTCTGCACTCCAACTTCCAACCTTGCTTCTGCCCTTGTATTTGTATAAATGGCTGGGCCCAAGCATTTCTTCTCTCCTGGGGATTCAATGGCCAAGTTACTTGTCACCCAAGCCACTGTTGTGACCCAGTGTGGACATGATCCTAGCCTCTTCTCTACTGTATAATGAATGAAAAACTTGACAACATTTGACCCATGACTCAGAAAACGCGAGTCCTCCTTCCTTTGGGACAATGTAAATGGATACTCCCTGCAGAAATCCGAGCAGCAATCCCTTTGTTGATTGTTGACGGAAACCTGGAGGGTATTTAGGGAGTGTTAAGAAGAAAAGTTTGTGGGTGCCACACTTAGGGTAGAAACAAATTGCTAGCAAAACAATTATGAGCCTTTGTTTTCAAATCTATTTTACCCAGGAATGTTTCTCTACCCTCTGCACATGATTAAGATCCCCAGGGCCCTCATGCTAACATCTGGCTGCTCAGGTCTCTCTCCAAGATGTGATAGTTATCAAGCACTTACTGTTAGGTTGCTGCAAAAATTGTTGTGGTTTTTGCCATTTAAAAGTAATGGCAAAAACTGCGATTACTTTTGCACCAACCTAATATATGCCAGGCATTCCTGTGCACTAACATAAAAATGTTCTCATTGAACCCTCACAACTGCAATCTTATGAGGCAGGCACTCTCATTATTATCATTTCCTATTGTACCAATGAAGGAAAAACAGCTATGAAACTTCTTGGAAATTACGCAGTGAGGAAGCGAGGAAAGCTACCTGGCTTTCAGAACCACATGATTAACCACTGTTCTATATTGCCAATTTATTTAGATTCTTTTGTTCTAGGTTTTTCTTCTCTGACACTGAAAATCAATAAATCACTTGTGTTCTTATTCTCTCAGGGCTTTGCAAAGTGGTTAAGTTAATCTGGTAAACAAATTTAGGTGGTTAATGGCTGACAATGGATTACCCAACTCAGTAGATGTATTGTACACTAGGACTTTCACTGTGAAAAGCCTAGGAGTGGCAGCCAAGGAGATCTGAGAGAGATATGCTAGTGGGAAGGGAAGGCAAAAAATGGTGGTAATGGGAAGTGGAAGGGGGTGATGGGTAGAATATTTTTGGGTAGCGGAGCTTCTTCGGTCATCAGCCAATGGCTCACTCAGCACATAGGACAAGACAAGCCCTGGATATAATAATGTTTAGGGCTTTGTTAGGAATGACTGAATGCTCAATTGTTTGCCTTCATGATTAAGAGAACTCATCATCTTTAGAGAACGACCATTGTCTGCCAACCACTGCCAAATACAATGCTTTGTGGAAACCACACAATTCCACAGTCTATTCACAATATCTAGTTTTCTGCCACATTTTTGTGATTAAGGAAAGCAAAAGGAGTAGGACACAGTTGCCTCACACAAATTTATCTGTCACCCCTGCCTGTTATAAACCAATTGAAATATCACAAGCCCACATCAAGTTGTCAGATTCTTTTCATATGATCGACCCACAACATCCCACACATACTTTCCTCCCCTGACTTTCTCTGGGACCAGGGTAGTCTGTGTTAGAGAAATGATGACTTGCTGGAAGGTGTGGCCAAGGAATAATATAATCTTTGGCTTGAAAATGTATATTTTGGTTCTGGATAAATGCATTTAAAAGATTTTAATGAGTCATGAAGGTAGTGCTGACACTTAGAACAATATTTTTCATGCTCGTAAGGATGAATAACTAACACAGTGCCTGGCTCAGAGTGGAGGCCAATAAATGCTTACTGGTTGAAAGAATGAGTGAGTACTGAGAATTTAACATGGTATGATGTGTCTACAGTTAAGACTGTGCTATAACTGAGGTGACTCTTCAGCAGACTCTTGAAGGGGCTGCCAGATTTTGGTAAAACGAATTTTCTTTTTGTCAGTTCTACAAGCTGTATCAGTTGACCTAGGTATTTTTGCTTCTCATTAAAAACATTCCCACTCCTAAGATTATATTTATCACTTCCTAGTGTAGGCAACATGACAAAAACCTGGCTCTATAAAAATAAAAAAAATTAGTCAAGTGTTGGTGGCGCATGCCTGTAGTCCCAGCTATATGGGAGGATGAGGATGGAGAATCGCTTGAGACTGGGAGGCAGAGGTTGCAGTGAGCTGAGATCGTGTCACTGCACTCCGGCCTGCACAACAGAGCAAGACCCTGTCTCCAAAAAAAGTATGTCTTCCAAGAATGTTTATACACTTTCATCAGAATAGGTTGTTTTCTCTCTTATTTTTATAAACTGACTGAAAATGGAAGAAACTTGGTGCTACTGCTGCAGCAAGAGGGCAGACAACACTTGCTCATATGTGGGTGGAGCTATTTCTCCCAATCTTGGAGAACTTATGCATATTACCATGTACTCCATGCTGCATGGCCTGTGAGCCCTTCACAGAGGACAGGGTGGGAGTTCTGGCTCAGTGTCTTCACAGCACACCGCCTTTGTCATCAGGAGCTGCCTGATTGGGTCCATCCAGTCCAGCATAGAGTGCTGAGGAGGAAATGCATCTGGGCCTCACAGGAGAAGTGGTTCATCTCCACTTGGCAGGAGGCCACTCTGAGACTCTGGGAGGCAAAATGAATTTCCCAAGCCTACAGCGCAAGAGTCCGTGGTAACAAAGAAATAGATTAAAAGATTCTTATTTCCCCAAAGGAAGTTACAGACCTAGAACTAAAAAACAGACAGCTTGGATAGGTGCGGTGGCTCACACCTGTAATCTCAGCACTTTGGGAGGCCAAGGCAGGCAGATCATGAGGTCAAGAGATCGAGACCATCCTGGCCAACATGGTGAAATCCTGTCTCTACTAAAAAAATTAAAAAATTAACTGGGCATGGTGGCATATACCTGTCATCCCAGCTACTCAGGAGGCTGACGCAAGAGAATTTCTTGAACTTGGGAAGCAGAGGTTGCAGTGAGCTGAGATCAAGCCACTGTACTCCAGTCTGGGCGACAGAGCAAGACTCCATCTCAAAGAAAAGAAAAGAAAAGAAAAGAAAAGAAAAGAAAAGAAAAGAAAAGAAAAGAAAAGAAAAGAAAAGAAAAGAAAAGAAAAAAGCAGACATGTTTAATTGTAAGCCTGTGTGCATGTATCCAGATAACCAGCCTGTGAGCCATGCACTCTTTTTCAGAACTCTGATCAAAACAAAATCCAACACAAAGCCACCAAAACTTAATGGAAAGAGCATTGTCCTAATGTAGACTAGAGGGTATGGTGCTCACCCCAGCCAAAGCTGCTTTTGATACAGAGGGATTAGATAGGAAACATAATGAAAACGACAGAGCAAAAGCCCACTAACCTGGGAAGTGCACAAACCGCTTCTGACAACGTGTGAGTCTTTTTGGGAGGCAAGATTCTGCCAGGAAAGTACCACTTGGAGGAACAGTCTTAGCACAGCGCATTCCTATGGGCCCTGCCAATTTACCACACACAGATGAAGAAACACTGTAGACCCCCTTGAGTGCAGCTGCTCTCAGAAACTTGCTTCCAAAGAGTGGAATATGAAAAGAGAGGGTGGGGGAAGTAGCTTCATGATGGAGAAAGCTGGCAGACACTACCTTGGCCAGGTGATCAAGGTTCACATCAAGGATAACAAGTCACGTGGACACATGGACCTCTGGATATGATGTGATGGGAGTAGCAATATACCTCTGTGGTCTCCCCTACAAAATCCATAACCCCAGTCTCCTCACGAGAAAAACATCAGACAAATCCCAATTGAGGGACATTCTACAAAATATCCAACACAGCACTCCTCAGGCCTGTCAAGGTCATCAAAACCAAGCAAAGTCTGAGAAACTGTCACAGCCAAGAGGAGTCAAAGAAGACAAGACAACCAATGCATGATCTCAGATTGGGTCCTAGACCAGAAAATGGACAGCCATGGGAAAGCTGGCTAACGTAGTGCAGAGTTAATAGAAACGTACCAGCCAATGCTTCCTTCTTAGTTATGACAAATGCGCCATGACCATGTAAGATAATAACAAGAGAGGAAATGGGATGAGGGCATACGAGAACTTTCTCTACTGCCTTTACAATGTTTCTGTAAATCTAAAAACATTCTAAAATAAAAACATGATTTTAAAAAAAGGTGGAAAAGTACAAATAAAAAGATGCACTGCAAGGATAGATAAGAAACTTATAAAAGTGCTTACGTACAGGGGCGTGGGGATGGGTGCCCAGGGTCAGTGGTGGCAGCGAGACTTCCCAGTGCACACTGCTAAAATGTCATTTTGAGTTATAAAACATGTGACTGTATTACCTGCTGAAAGAAGAATACACCCTGGCTCTGTAGCCTGCTTGGACATGTTGAATGAGAGCAACAGTGACAAAGAGAAGGCTTATTAGGCAAAATGTTAATTTTTTAAAAATATAGCTAGTATACTAAATGAGGGCCAGGCATATGGGTATAAGGTTGCCAGTTGCAAATGCAGTCCCCCACAAGGAGTTGTTTATGGCTGCCTGTCTGGACCACTGGATTGTGAGGGTAAAGTTCTGAAACAGCCATTTGGCTCTGAGGGGCCTCCTGAGGGTTAGTTCTTTTGCAAGCCTCTGGCTCTTCCTCTCTGGGTGCTTACTTTCTATGACAGTTCCATGGCAAGCAGAGCCTCTCATTCTCTCTGTTACATAGATACAGCGTCAGACAGGAAGGGTACCATTGTATATTACAGATCTGAGTCCTAATAAATAAATGCAGAGGCAGATACCATGCCGTATAACGGAGTGTGGGAAAAGAAAACACAGATCAGCAACAGAGTCTTCCCAGGGAGGAGGGCACGGGTTGGAGAGAAGCTGACCCTGGGCCAAATGGTAGGAGCCAAGGATGAGGTTGTGGGCTGCAGGCAGTGGAAACTGTGCTCATCTCAGCTGTGGTCTAAAGGGAAAGACATTTTAGTCTGCCTAGAAGCTAAAGAAATTGATTATAGGGAAACACTGTCACTTCATTTTAAACCCAAACCGAAAGTCAAACCTTTAGGTCCGATCCCTATTTCTTGTCCCTTTGATGTCAGATATTTGATGGAGTTGATGGTGAAAGATGTCTGGGGTCTGAAGGTGGAAATGATCTTTTCTGTGTGAAGTCTCTCCCAGTGCTGTGGGATTCCTTCTCCTTCTACCCGGATCCTTTCCTGGGGTGAAACCGTTCATATGGGTAAGACTGAATGACCTCCAAGTCTCTTCCACTTCTAAAAGCCTGTGAAATATCTTTGCTAATGGAGAATTGGATTTCATCATTTAAATCCCCTTGGAGGATCTGAAGAGACTAAGAGATGGGCTGCTTGGTACAGAAATTAAAGAGTGAGAGTCAATGACTCCTTTTAAAAGTCAAAGGAAGAGGAAAAAAAAAAAGGCATCCTGACAGGCTGAAAATATCTCCCAGGTTTTCCAAGTCTCTTAAATGTTACGGGTGTGAAACTGGCCACTGGGAATAAAATGTGGAAACAGAAATAGATCAATTAGATGAATCTCTGAAGTTCAAATTTCATGAGCTCATGAGTGCTCTTTGGTCTCCTAAGAAGACAGAATATATGCAAGAAACTGAAAGCTTTTTGTCCATGCACAGTTTATTTTCTCAAACATGCTTCTCCACTGTAGAACTAACAGTCTTTGTTCAAAGACTACCTCATGATACATTTCAGGTAGAAGTTGAATATTTTATGCAATCATACCTCCCCATGAGGAACCATTCAAGGCTCAAATGATTCACATACAAAAAAATTCATGGAGTTGTTCATGTCTGAACACACAATTCTCAAAAGACACATTAGCTTGTTTGATAAGCCAGAGAGAACAGTGTTTTTTTGCAAATACTTTAATACAGGAAATATGAGTCTAGTCTGTATCTTTCTAAGTCCGTGTGTATGAGGGGGCTTTGAAGTAAAATGCCATTTATTGTCTTAAAAACATGAAGGGATGCAAATGAGGATACTACCAATGAAAATGCTTCTCTGAGCTGTACGACACCAAATAAATAACAAAAACGCACACTATCAAGTAAGGGTAATAGAACTAAAGTAAGACACTGAGCAACCAAGAATCATTTTGAAAGATTTCCTTACGAAAATCATTTTCAAGGATCCTGGATGCACTAATTTCAAGATTAAAACACAATAACACATATCAAATTGTGCTGCAAAGAGCAGTGCCTCTGGGAGGCTCAGAACCAGTCTGACAACTTTTCTGCGATTAGAAAGGGGGAAATATCACTTTACAGACTCTGTTTTTCAGAAGGCAGGCGTCAGCACTCTTTGGATACAAGGGCAAGACCAGGCAGTGTGTGGGAGGGGGCACTGTGGGCTGCCTTCTACCTCCCCTCATCTCAGACTCCAGAGAACTCTTAGGTGATGAGGGTCACAGGGGATGGCAATCTCTGTGGATCGTTTGCATTATAAATATTCTCCCAGGCTGCCTTTTAGCAAAAAGTCACTTAGGGAAATATGCACCTGAAGCCCTTCCTTCTCCCATTGGGCAAATGCTTTAGAAAATGATCTGCCAAAGCTGCAGCAGGAAGGAAGAGGAAGATAAGATGCTCCATAGGCCAAGGAGACAGGGGTGAGGCTGGGGGGTCTGGAGGCTCTGACTTGGGTGCAGGATGCCACCCTTTCAAAGAATCTAAGAAGCTGCTATGAAGACTGCTATGCATGGGCTAGGGAGGTTCTCTAAGAGAGGAGCCAGGTCCTACCCCTGGGGAGCAGAGTGCCAGCCACAGAATCTGTGCAGGAAGAATGTGGGCAGTAGCAGTTCTCAGACAGGCGTCACTTTAATATGTCCCTGTCCCCCATCGCTCTCATGACAAAGAGGAGCAAAGGAGAGAAAAGAATGGGGAGGGGGCACATGAAGGGAAAGGGATGTTCAATATTTTCCCAAGCAGAAGATGAGAGCACACCGAGAAAGAAAAAGGGAGATGATGAAAAGAGAGAAGAAAAAGCAGAGCTAATAGATATATCCGCCATCCAAACACAATTTCAGTGATTTGTCTATGCTTGTGACCCGTAACGTTAATGGGAAATCCCTAGAGAAGCTAGCATCCAAACACAAGTTGCAGAAGTAAACGTCTCTGGCTCATCAGGGATCTGGACACTGGGTTCTTCTCATTCTCCGCAACTGTTGGGCTCTCCAGCTCCCTCTGAGCCAATCGCTGCTGATGGGCTCCCTGCTTTCTCAGCGCCTTGTCCCATTTTCTTTTATTTCTTTTAAACTAATCTGAAACCCTCACCTTTGTCCTAAATTTTCAGCTCCAGATTCATTTTTTAAAAAATGACCTGCCACCACAGCATGTAATTTTTATAAATGTCTGCCCAACACTAACAGCACCAAGTAATAAGATTCAAATCCCTACAGTGACATTATTCTGCCAACCCCTCCCCTTCCCCGAGACTTACCAGAGCACGGGCTGTCTGCCCGGGAAATACAATAAAATGTGAGAACAGGAATAAATAAAAATTAAACTTAAAATTCTGTATCTTTGCCGGTTTTGTTTTCTTCCTTTTTCTTTTACTCTTTCCTTTCCCTCTTTTTTCTCTTATCGTCATGTTAATTTTTAGCTAACTCTGCTTTTGTCTCCCATGTAGATGATGTGAATAGATCCACTCTTTCCTTATGAATTTCTAGGTGAGCAGACTGCCTTCTGTACCATGCTAACCATTTTCCTCTCTTGCCGTTTCTTACCGTATCCTCCTGGTCCTTCCTAGCTAAGCTCTTCATTGCTCTTTAGGTTCAGTGCCGTAATTCTTTGTCTTGGTTTTCTTCTTGTTGGCTCTTGCAAATCTTACCTGGTTTTTCACTGCCCCAGCGTATCCTTCTGGTCTCTGTTTGTAAGGCCTCATCCCATTTCCTGTTGTGTTTCTTGAGAAATTTCTTTAATCCTCAAATGCCTTGTCCTTTCTAACTAGCATGAGGGATGATGTGGGGCTTCCTTTCCTTTGTTGAATCTAATAAGCTTCTAACTGTTGTTTTTCCCTATCATTTGGTCCAATAGCTACATCTCTAGCCAAGGGGATCAAAAGAGTGTCTCTCTTGGGTGTACACCTGCTCCCTGACAGAGGCGGTGTCCTTGGATGAAGGTGATCAGGAGCCTTCACCACTCACACAACCATTTCAGGAGTACGGTACATTTGGTAGGAATTGGAATTTGTTGTTGGAGCAGTTTGGATTGGGAGAAAGCAGGGATGCTGAGGTCTCAGGACTGTCAGCCTTCCCAGGGCTTCTCCAGTACTGTGGTAGCATCCCACCATGAACCACTGAGCTTGAAGATCTTGGGTCCCTGCACCAACGCGTTCCTTACTCCCTCAGTGAAAAGAACATACCAGAGGCCTCCCAAGGACCGTAGTCAGGTGGCAGTTTCTCTAGTCTTACATACTAAGTTCATTTGAACGTTGCAACTTCCTTGAGCCTTCTGACTCCTTTCTCAATATTATACCAGAGCAGCTCTGCCATCTTCACCTAATTTCTTATGAGCCATTTTCCATGCAGGACTTATACAGTAACAATGGCACATAAGATTTATGAAGAAGCTTTGTTATAAAGCTGAAAAACCTGATACAATGCTCTTAATGATTACAGTTAGGGAAAATTATAACAACTCAAATGTTATATGCTTTATATGTTTCTATTTTTTATTTAGTGAGGGGTAATACAACTAGTAGATTAATAAAACTCTAAGATATGAAGAAACGAATCTATATAATGACAACATTTTAAGTATTCAGCTTCTGGCTTATAGGATGGTACACATTGGCAGCTGTCACCCTGCTTACTCATGAGGCTAACTCCTCACCAGGATCAAGGTGAAAGAAAACTGATGTTAAAGAGAAATCACGAACCAATAGAAATAAAATGACTCAGGCTTACAGATGGAGACTTGGAGGAGCTGACGCCCCTTGCCCCAATGGGAAGGAGGTAATACAAAGAATGGAATGGCTCCTTCACTTCTGAAGCATCAATTACAACGTGGTTGCCATTCAATATTTGCAACATTTATACTAAAAGATTGCTTGTTGTTATTTACATGAAACTCAAATTTAACTGGGCATCTTGAATTTTATCTGGCAACCCTAATAATACACAACTACCACATGACATACTTCATTTCTCCAGAGGTCCAAGGACAGTTATCTATCTGCTAATGAGATCCTGTAACACACCTATGAGAGATCCAAATTCATTCTCAGCTCCAGAGCCAAAGGAGGTTGATGAAATCCAATGTCGGGTCATTTCCAGCCACAGTTCGGACTGTTTACTTCAGGGACACTGATTAAGTCATATATTACAAGGAAGCCTCCTATTGCCTCTAATTCAAAACAGCTGGGCCAGCTTCTCCTGCCAGCCAAACCTTGCAGTGGAAGCCTCAGGAGGGGACTGTGTTTGGAAGGAGGGCAGTCAGGGGACAGGTTTAATATCAAGCAAGGACATCTCTTGATGCTCCTGTGGAAAAGCTCTTGATAGAGCATCGGGTTACAAAGCCTCTGTTAGGTGGGGGGTGAAGAGGGACAGAGTGTCCAGGGAGCACTGGAGAAATCACCGAAACATTTGAGGATCAAAGAATTCAGCCTGTCAAACGCCGTGATGCTTTTTCAACGAGGAAACAAGCTCACATTTTTCCCCTGAGGGCTTAGAGACAAAAGCCAAGGTTCAACTAAAAATTTTAAAAACTTTTTTTAAGCTGCCAAACTCTCTGTCTGTATATGGTTTGCTTACATTTAAGCTTTTTTTCGCTTGAAATATGGGGGGCAGGAGAACATTTTATTTTGGTGAGTCTGGCCAGGGTGGAATGTACAAACGCATACGTTTGTGCCCATAAATCTAGTTCATTTACTTAGCAAAGCTTATTCATTTCCTTACCAAAGCTTCTTATCCCAACAAGGAAGGAGGATGTTTTACCTAAACCTATAAGGTGAGAAAGGGTGTAGCTCAACCATGCTTCCTGTTTCTTGTTTGCTTTCTTCCCAGAAGCTTACTGCACGGCACAGTTGAAGAGGGTGTAGGTTGAAAGGCGATGAGAGAGAGAGAGAAAGAGAGAAAGAGAGAGAGAGAGAGAGAGAGGTGGGTGGGAAGAAAGGCCAACAGCGTGGGACGAAGATTGCGATGAATGGGGCAGATGTATTTTCCCTCCCTTTAAGAAATATTTCAAGTTTTGCTTTTTCTGGAGAGAATCCAGCTTGTTTTAACTTCATTTTCTAGTAGATAATGCTTCTATGAATTTGGTTGAACTAGAGAACAGAATGAAAGCGAAGTCAAGGTAAGCATGCTGGGGAATGAAATGCACCGGGTCCGAGTATTTCCACATCCATGTCTATTGGCCATGAACATAACATCAGCTTTGCCAGAGAAATAAACAGAAGATAAAATCAAAACTCAATCTTCATATGGTTCCAAGACAGGCCCTGCATTTGCCTTCACATGAGATTTACAATATCTGTTCTAGCCTGATAGAAGTTTAAAAGAACAGGAGTTCTTTTAAAAAGTAGAAGAGGGGTTTTCAAAGAGCAGAGGTTGCTTATCAAAGATCTCGGCTGACATCTGAGCCAGCCCTGCGGATGCTGAGTGCACATCTGTGTATCACAGGACAATGTTTTCATTCTTTCAAATGCCAAAATAACTTTCCTCCCTGGCTGGGCCCCAACTGCTTCTGGTACACATCAGGAAGGTTCTGGTGGCATTCCCATTAGTTAGCAAGGAGGGAGAAAGTGATGATGTTCCTGTTGAGGCTGAGGTTATTATATGGAGAGGCTGGGAAGATGTGGAAATAGGAAGTAGAGGAGGCTGGACTAAGGAGGCAGGAGCTGCTCCTCTAAGTGCCAGTGGAGACTGAGAAGAAGAACTCAGCACTAATCTGCCCTCTACACTATGAATTCCTTTTTTCGTTTCTTATTTTTATTTTTTATTTTATGTATTTATTTTTTGAGACAGGGTCTCACTCCATCACCTACACTGGAGTGCAGTGGTGTGAACATGGCTCACTGCAACCTCAACCTCCCACTGCAGCCTCAACCTCCCCAGTCCAAGTGAGCCTCCTGCCTCAGCCTCCCCTGTAGCTGGGACTACAGGAATGTGCCACCACAGCAAGCTAATTTTTTAATCTTTTGTAGAGATGGGAGAGTCTCATCATCTTGTGCAGGCTGGTCTTGAACTCCTGGCTCAAATGATCCTCATGCCTTGGTCTCCCAAAGTGGTAAAATTACAGACGTGCACCACCATGCTCAGTCTGTCTCTTTTTTAAAAATTGAAACACAGCGTGCTTTTAGTAAAGTGTACAAATCTAAAGTGTAGAGCTTGATGACTTTTTACAAATGTATACGCCGATCTAGGTACCTCTAGCTTAAGGTGTAGATCAAGGGTTCCAGAAAGAGTTCCAGAAAGACACAGCCCCGACCGACCATAATATTCCGCAGTATGTCACAGTTTTCTATTTTTAAACGCCAGAATAACATTGTTTCCTGACTTGGCTCCAAGTCTTTCTCGTACAGAAACAGCCATATTAGAATAACTATAATTTTTTTTAAGTTACCTTAATTTTGTTACACCAGGCTACACAAAGCATCTGAAAGCTCTTTCTGTCATGTTCGAGCTGAGTCAAAACCGTCCACCTCAAGAACCAGCCCTTCCACATGACAACACCTCAAGAACCAGCCCTTCGGCAGGCCAGCTTCTCTTAAGCCTAGAAAGCTGTGAAGGGCTTGCCAGAGAAGTGAAGTAAGCGTGAAGTGTGAGCTTGGAAATGTAGAGGTAAAATTTGCTGAGCTCTGCATCCTTCAGAAGCTCTGCAAACATCTCCGTCCTTCTCTCTACCGCTGCTTCTTATTTCTTTGGCAACATTTGATTTTCCTGATTTTTAATTTTTTTTTTTTTTTCAGACAGACTCTTGCTCTGTCCCCCAGGCTGGAATGCAGTGGCCCAATCTCAGCTCACTACAACCTCTGCCTCCCTGGTTCACGTGATTCTCGTGCCTCCATCTCCCGAGTAGCTGGGATTACAGGCGTGTACCACCACACCCAGCTAATTTTTGTAATTTTAGTAGAGGGGGGATTTCACCACATTGGCCAGGCTGGACTTGAACTCCCGACCTTAGGTGATCTACCGCCTTGGCCTCCCAAAGTGCTGGGATTACAGGCATGAGCCACCATGCTTGGCCCCAAGTTTTAAATTTTTTTTATCCCCAGGCTTTTCACCAACCTGATAGCAAAAGGTGGCTAGGATCTGGATCACAAAATAAATGTAGAGAGAAATGCCCCAGAAATGCTGCAAACCCCAACCCACACATTTTATCAGCAAGCAGAATGTATAAAATCTGCTAACAATTTTTATGCTGCAACCTTGGGCAGAGTAGATGGTGGAATCCCAGAGGTCCTGGTGCTTCTCCTGGATGTGTCATAAAACCCATACCAGTTCTAAGCAGCAGTCTCAATTCTGCAACTGGCACAAGGGTTTTCTATATTACGCAAAATTTAATACAGCTTAAAGAATGGGACCCATTCTTTGGCAGATATTTAGAAAGCTTTGGCAGATACGTCTAAATATCTGCCAATGCTTTATTGCAACATAGAAAGTGGAACACAGCTGAAGCAGGGTAGTACTCTTTTATCAAAAAATGGCAAGCTCTGAAAGGGAGGCAGACCTCAGGACAGGGGCTTCAGGAAGTCACACGAGTAAACAGCAAGCACTTATCAAATACCTATGTCACCACAAGTATGTTTATTTAACAAATAAATATAAATATTTATTAAGCATCTGTATTATTTAGGGTTTTCTAAGGAAACAGATCAATTGGATATTTTTATATGTCGAGAGAGAGATTTATTTTAAGGAATTGACTCATAACTGTGGCTGGCAAATGTGAAGGTTAGAGGGCTGGCTGGCAGACTAGAAATTCATGTAAGAGTTGATGTTGCAGTCTTGAGTCTGAAATCCATAGGGCAGGCCAGCAGTCTGGAAACTTAGGCAGGGTTTCTCTGATGCAAACTTAAGGCAGAATTCCTTCCTTGGGAAGCCTCCGTCTTTGCTCTAAGGCCTTCGGTCAGTTGAATGTAACCCAGACCCATCTACATGATGAAGAGTACTCTCCTTTGCTTGAAGTCTACTGGCTGTAAATGTTTATTACATCTTTAAAAAAAAGACCTTCACAACATCTAGACTGTTGTTGGACCAAAGAACTTGGCACCACAGCCTTGCCAAACTGACAGATGAAGTGAACCATCACATCATATATGATCTAAACAATGATTTTTAAATGACTTGCTGGACAAAAAGAAAGTAACAAATCTGCACAGGCCAAAAATGCATTGAAAGCAGGAATTCTAGGAAGCCATCTACCAAACCCTGGTGACCTTGGGCTCTCATTGCAATGACTTCAATGACTTCTCGGGACGTGAGATAAAGGAGAAAACTCACTACCAGGAGAGAAAGAGGGGTCAGATGGGGAAGGGTGAGGTGAAGAGGAGGTTGGAGAAAACTACCTCCCAGGAAGAGGTTCCTCACCAGGAACCTGACTATACTGGCACCAAGATATTGGATGTCAGCCTCCAGAACGGTGAGAAATAAACGTCTGTTGTTTAAGTCACCCCATCTATGGTATTTTATCATTCTGAACTCACAGGCAACCACCAAGAGTTAACTATCATGAAGCAATAGGTAGGGGCAAACCTAATTTCAGGACATTGTAAAAGGTCCTCATACAGTTTCAAATTATAGAATGACACACATAGACTGGACCTTGATGTTCATACGATCCAGCAATTTCCAAACTCTTAACCCTGACGTTTGGCATGGGCCCCTCACTTCTTCCACTCTCTCTCTCCCTCCAACCTAACTCTCCTCATTGTTTGGAAAAGCCATTCACTTCACACACATTTCTTAAGGGCCTGCCAGGTTCAAGGTATTCAGATGGGTGATGAGAAATGGAGTGCTTAAATAGACATTCTCAAGCTTTCAGCACAAAGGCCACTTCCTCAGAAACACCCTCTCAGTACACATACCCACAGTGTGACTCATGTGGGCTGCTTTGAGCTCCCATGGCACCTACGTCAACCATCATATTCTATGCTGTCTAATGTGTGCCTAAACAATTCCTAGAATTCCTGCTTATATAGATTTTATGCTAACTTGTTTAATGTGTACCTCTAAGTTGTCTCTAAACTACAAGTTCCCAGAGAGCAGGGTCTGGGTCTGGCTTGTTTCCTGTAGTATCCCCAGATCATAGCATAATAGCTGGCTTATAGTAGGTGCTCAATAAACCATTGTTAAATGAATACGTTTCTCCAGTTTTTCAATTCCAACAATGATGGTTACATGGTCAGTCCGTTTTGCTCCTGGTTCATTTGCCATAGACCCAGGTGCAGGGAGAAGCAGTAGAGCAGCTCTTGGCCCCTTCTTAAATCACTGCTGTAGACAGTTGGGGTTCAGGAATAACCCAGAATGCCTTTGGCCAGAAGGTATTTTTGCCCACTGGTTTTCATAACCCTGTTTGAAAGGAAATTTGATCCAGATGTTCCAGATTCATTTACATTAAACTCATCACCACGTGACACCATAACAGCTTTTGATGGCCATGAAGTCCATTTTCACAAACTAGGCAGTTGCCTTTTGCCAGCTATAAATGAGTGCAGAACCCCAGTTCTTTGCATTTGGGTCCAAATTTAGACTCAGCAAGGATTGGGAGAGTGTGAAGTTTGGCAACTCTGAATTCTCCTCTCCCTGCTGAGGCATGGGTGGGATTTTATAGACCTTGGAATGTGGACTTCCTAATGACTCAGACAAATGTCACAATGTGATGGGTTAATCCACCAAAAAAACCAAAAACCAAGATTATTCCTTAACTCTGTAATTTCTTCTGCCCATTTTAAAAATGGGAGACAGAAGAGAGGGTAAGGAAGGAATTTCAGAAAGGGAGACAAACACACACATCCAAAATTTGTAACAACATAATTCGCTAACAGAACCAGGGAATTTAAATGTGCCAGTCCCTTAGCAGGCAAAGAGACAAGGCCTCCTGCCTGTCCCTGTGCTTTTCTCTACACCCCTCTCTCCCTGTCATAAGGGTAGGCCTCTGCAGAGAAAGACAACTCCTCATTCCACTGAATTAGCTCAACTCTGAAAAACTTAACTCAAAGTGATCTGTAAGGATATTTTATGGCCCAGGAAATGTGTGCATGAGGGTGATTCTCTGAGACAAGTGGAAAATGTTATCTCAGTGCAGGGAGTTGCTCCCTCCTCTGCTCAGGGAGTACTCAATGCTGTCTTTGCTCTTCACATGTTGTAATTTATCTATTTAAAAGGCTGTTCCCACCAGTAGACTGGTAAGATCCAAGGACAGGAGTTGCAACTATGTACCTTGTATACTTAGCACTTAGCACAGTGCCTGCCAAATCGTAGTTGCTCATAAAATGTCTGATGAATGAATGAATGACTTACTACCTCTACATTAACCAGGGCTTCCAGATGACTATATCACCACGTAGATACAGAAAGATAAGTACATATATCAATATAAGACAGACATAAGACAGAATAAAGAAATACAGAAAAGAAAAACCTCCTATTTCTTGAAAATCCTGTGAGTAGAACCAGAGAATTTTAGATAAGCAAGTATCAGCAATACGCAGAGATGAGCATGTCTATGTATTACTCTGATTATACTTTCTGTTCCATTTTCTGTAGGTTTTTTTAGGGTAACAAATCTCTGAAAATCCATACTTCTCAGCTTTCCAATGATACCATAGTTACAACCTCTCTGCAACAGGAAAGTCCATCCCTTCGACAATATTGAAAAACACTCTGCAATTCCTTAAGTAATCTAGAACAGTTATGCCCTTGCTTAGATCCAAAGTTAATGACATCTGTTTATAAAGGAGGGAAAATGACCATAATTTTTTATATTGTGTTTTCCATGTATGATTGGATTTTCTAAGCCAGCCTGAAAGCCACAGGCTTGCTAGACTACAGCAGTGCCCTAAAGCAGAAGTGGTAAGCCTCTGTCTGAAACGAAGGAGAGGATGACTTCATCTTCAGCAGTTACGGACGCAGGGATTATGAGATTTGAAGTGGGATTTGGAAAAAATCTCTGGTGCTGTGAATATGGGGGCTGCTGGCGGCCCTTCACCTGGGCTGAATCGCCTTGCTCCCTCCTCTCCAGTTATAATAACTGCCCTCTTGGCTAGAACTGTGGCAGATTATTTTTTTTTGTCATTTTTTCCACTCCCAGTTTCAAGGGATTTTACTGTGGATCTTAATTTCCCACTTTTGTTCAAATCTTCTTGACACAATTTCAGATCATAAGCAATCTTAAGTGTGGAGGGATATTAAATGCATCAGGCACTTGGCAATTTAGGAGCCACAATGGAGAAGCAATTAAGGGGTGAAGAGTGGGCTGCAGTCATTAGAGATCACTTCTGCGCTCTGACGGCTGCACAGCTGTGTTTGGCTTGCCTACTCATGTGTGACTGCAAACCAACAAGACTAATATTTAGGTTATTTCATCCAAATGGAATGTATTTATAGAGTACCTACTATATGCAAAGCATCCTACTAGATGTGTAGAATCGTAACAATGAACAGAACTTTCTTGGCACTTTCAAGGCACTTTCAATCCAGTAAAAGCTATGCAAGAATACATGGTGGTTTTGTATTGTCTTAATTCAGCCAGACTGTGACCGCCCTTCTCTGTTTGATTATGGGAAAGGGATAGCTGTGAGAGAAGTTTGTGGAAGTGATGGATTGTCCATGTTGAGGCTCTGAAGGTTGGTGTAGGTGCCAAACGCTGCGGCACGATGCATGCCGTCAGCGCTCTTGTAGCTTACCTCACACAGGAGGGCATCGCCGCAACCCACAGCTCCTCAGGCTCTTCCTTCAGTTCCTCCATGTATCAGGGCCACTGTCTGGCAAAGGCCACCAGCTTCTTCTGCAGGGCAATGCAGTATCAAGGCTGGAACGGCTGAGAGACAAAGACAGGTTCCAGTTTGTCCTCATGGGTTTCAGTTTGCCCTTTTCCATGTTCAGCTTTCATTCCCAACTGCCGCCCCAACATAAGCAGTAGAGACAGCAGCATGGCATTTACTTGGACTTTTGGGTTAATGCTAGATTCCTCGTCTCACTCCCACAATTGCATGTGGTCTAAATCCCTATATGCAATGCCTCCTTTCATATCATTCATAGTACCTCTACTTCTCTATTTCAACCCAGACAATATGGAATACACACGCGCGCGCGCACACACACACACACACACACAGAGAGAGAGAGAGAGAGAGAGAGAACAAACGCTTGGCCTATTTAATGTGATCACTTGAGACTCCTATACATTTATTCCAATGATGTTTACTGACTCATTATGTGACTTGGAAAGTCACTTTATCCCCCTTGACCTCATCTGTAAAATAAGCACTGGATCTAAATCAGTGTTTTTCATTTTGTCTGGTTATTAAATCATAAAGGTTATCATGATAGGTACAGAACCCCAAAGTCACAGTTCAGACCCACTGAATCAAAATATTCAGGCGAGTGATCAGCAAATCATTATTTTACACTGGGGCCCTAGGTAATTCGTATCATCAGGTAAAGCTGGGGCAAGGCTGACAGGTATTGGTGGGTAGTTGGTGCCCAAGGGGGCAGGTGGAAGCTGGAATGCAACATGTGTTTTACTCATCAAGCTGTATGTCCTGGTGTCCAAGAGGCATTTAAAAAATTTGCAGTGAACTAACTCACAAAATCAAATACTGCATATGCTCATTTATAAGTGGGTGCTAAACAAGGGGTGCACATGGACATAAAGATGGATATAGCCGGGCGCGGTGGCTCAAGCCGGTAATCCCAGCACTTTGGGAGGCCGAGGCGGGTGGATCACGAGGTCAAGAGATAGAGACCATCCTGGTCAACATGGTGAAACCCCGTCTCTACTAAAAATACAAAACATTAGCTGGGCATGGTGGCGCGTGCCTGTAGTCCCAGCTACTCAGGAGGTTGAGGCAGGAGAATTGCCTGAACCCAGGAGGCGGAGGTTGCGGTGAGCCAAGATCGCACCATTGCACTCCAGCCTGGGTAACAAGAGCGAAACTCCGTCTAAAAAAAAAAAAAAGATGGATATAATAGACAAGGGAGTCCAAAAGGACTGGGGGAAGGAGGGGTATGAGGGCTCAAAAATAACCTGTGGGGTACAATGTTCAATATTTGGGTGATGGATACCGTATAAGCCCAATCCCTACCATTACACAATATGCCCATGTAACAAATCCCCTGCATCTAAAAGAAAAAAGGAAAAGTTTACACAAAGGCTTATGGCACCCTTAGTTTGGAAATTGCTGGATTATGGGATCACCTTGGTCCAGTCTATGTCTGACATTCTGTAACTTGAAGCTGTATGAAGATCCTTTACAGTGTTCTAAAATAAGGCTTGTTCCTGCTCATTGCTTCATGACAGTTACTCTTGGTGGTTGTCTCAGTCAGCTCGGGGTGCTACGATCAAATACCATAGACTGGGTGACTTAAACAACATTTATTTCTCACTATTCTGGAGGCTGGAATCCAAGATCTTGGTGCCAGTATAGTCAGGTTCCTGGTAAGGGTCTTCTTCCTGGGTGGATGGGGAACTTTGTTTTTTGTTTTTTAAAATAAGGGTACTGTCTTAGTCTGTTTTGTATTGCTGTAACAGAATACCACAGGCTGGGTAATGTATAAAGAATAGAAATGTATTTCTTACAGTTTTTGAGGCTGGGAAATCCAAGAGCATGGCACTGGCATCCGACGAGGAGGGCCTTTGGGCTACATCATCCCATAGCAGAAGATGGAAGGGCAAAAGAGCACGAGAGAGCAAGAGGAGGCCACACTTGCTTTTATTAAAAAAAACCCACTCTCTCAATAGCAAAGCCATTCCCTTGATAATGACATTAATCCATTCCTGAGGGCAGAGCACACATGATTTCATCACCTCTTAAAGATCCCGCCTCTCAACACTGCTGCATTGGGAATTAAGTTTCCAACATGTGAACTTTAGGGGACACATTCAAACCATAGCAGTCACTAATCCCATCGATTGACCTAATTATCTCCCAAAGGCCACAATACAAACACCATCATATTGGGGTTAGGTCTTCAACATATGAATTCTGTAGGGACACAATTCAGACCATAGTATTGGTAACTGAACTTTGTGTATTATTAATGAACAACAGGCTACTATAAAGTAATCAGTGCTTTAAGATTATTATTTTATCAATCATTGTTGTTAAAAATATGGGTACGTATGTGTGTGAAACCTTATTTAAGCTATGGAAAATGCCTGGTTCTCATAAAGACTTGTGCTCTTCGGGACTCTATGACTTTGGGAATCATTGAGAGTGTTAAGACTTTCACATTTGAAATTATATCCATAACTAGTCAAGGAATTCAGTCTCATAATTTGGGGGTTATATCTCATCTTTGATAGAAAATGGTAATATCCAGCTTGGATTCTCATCTTATTTACTCAGACATGTTGCTGAATAATTTTTAGTTGCTTACAAAAAGCTAAGCACACTTTCAAAATTAAACAATTATTACAAAGTCACTGAGAACTGCCTGAATGCGAAGACTGTCTTACATATTTTTGTCCCTTATAGAACTTTCCCAAACCTGAAAAATGTCAATATTTGCTGAATCAAAAAATAAATATATGCCACTACTGAACCATACACTTAAAAATGGTTTTAAAATTTAAAAATAAATGAAAGAGATGACAGTATTTAAAGGTAATTCTTTTAAAAAAGAGAATTCAGTAAATACTTCATGATTAAATACTGAATAAATCAAACAATTCATCTCTCCAGGTGACATTTCAAAGCAGGGACATTTAAAAAGAAATCATTTTTCACTTCATAATCACAATTTGATTTGCACTTGGTTTCCGTGCTTCTAATGTAAACCCCATTTTACATTCAAACGGCCATACATTTGGTATTTGTTTGTTCTCTACCTGACTGATTTCCATGCCAGGTTGAGGACAACACAGAAATCAAAGGCTGGAGCTGCCCTTGCTGCTGGGCCAGGCAGAGTTTCATGGGAAGAAACGTGAGAGGGAAGAGCATGTCTTTAGAATCTGTCACTGCTGAGTTTTGAATTCTGGCTCTGCCACTCAACAAGCTATGTGACCTGGGGCAAATAGCTTCATCTCACCTTCCTTATCTGTATTGACAATGCCTACTTTTTCAAGTGTAGTGAGGATTAAATTAGATCAGGTAGATGCAGGAATAAAGTAATATGATAAAGAATACTTAGCATAGCCCTTAGCAGACATTAGTTACCCAATGAATAGTAACTCTTAGTGGATCCATAATTATTTTTAAAAAGAGGTTTATGTTCATCACTTGTAAATCAAAAACATTATCTGCTGTAAGAACTCAAGAGTTAGGCAAAATAAAAAAAGTGCAGCTAAGAATCTGGGCCTAGGGAATTGGGTGATAGGGGCAGAAGACATCAGAAGCAGAAATCAAAGTGGAGTTCATGTCCAGGAGCTCATGTGCAAGTGGATTGAGTCTCCTGAATGGATTAGGGTGTACCAATCCAGACATGCACAAGGAAACAAGGAGAAACCAGAGCAGAGACAGGAAGTAGAAAGCAGCATGCTTCATCTTGGACAGGGTCAGGGTTCCACATGATGTGCAAAACCAGTCTGACCTCAGATGCCAGGGCAGTTGTTGCCCCCCCCTCCCACCCTGCCATATAAGCACCCTTTCTATTGTAGGCAAGTAGTGCTACCCCAGGAAGATGCAGAATCTCACGGGCCTTTAGGGTATGTCAGAACATCTTTTGGTTTTTGTCACGGGAGAAATAAATCCTTTGCAAAAAGAGGCAGGTTACTCCCCATTGCTCCCCTCCTGGCTCCGGGTCACCTGCATCTTTCTCTGGACCCCAGGATGCTGGCCCTTCATATTGTATATCCCAATCTCATTTGCTCTCTTGCTTATGATTGGGTTTGTTCTCTTGAAAGAGATTGTTGGATGGACTGAGTACTTTCCTATCTTCCCCCATGTTCCCTCCTATAGTGGGTTCATTAGTGTCCTCTAAAATTCATATCTACCTGGAACCTCAGAATGTGACCTTATTTGGAGATAGGGTCTTTGCAGAAGTAATTAGTTAAGATGAAGTCGGCTGGGCGCAGTGGCTCACGCCTGTAATCCCAGCACTTTGGGAGGCTGAGGCGGGCGGATCATGAGGTCAAGAGATCGAGATCATCCAGGCCAACATGGTGAAACCCCGTCTCTACTAAAAAATACAAAAATTAGCTGGGCGTGGTGGTGCGCACCTGTAGTCCCAACTACTCAGGAGGCTGAGGCAGGAGAATTGCTTGAACCCGGGAGTTCGAGCAATTTTTAGACTCTGTCTAAAAAAAAAGAAGAAGTCATAGTGAATTCGGGCGGGCCCTAAATCCAATGACTGGTGCCCTATAAGAAGAGGAGAGGGCACACAGAGAAAAAGGCAATGTTAATTAAGATGGAGGCAGAGATTAGAGTGATGCAGCCACAAGCCAAGGACTGTTGGGAACCACCAGAAGGTAGGAAAAGGCAAGGAAGCCTTCTTCCTTAGAGCCTTCAGAGGAACTGAAGCCCAGATGACACCTTGATTTCAGACTTCTGGCTTCTAGAACTGTGAGACGATAAATTCAGTTGCTTTAAGCTAAGTTACCAAGTTTGTCATAATTTGTTACAGCATGTATAGAAATAAACTAATAAACTGAACTTGATCTATCTTAACTATAGAAATAAACCAATAAACTGAACTTGATCTTCCTTTTTTTTTTTATTTTTTTTTTTGAGACGGAGTTTCACTCATGTTACCCAGGCTGGAGCGCAATGGCGCGATCTCGGCTCACCGCAACCTCCGCCTCCTGGGTTCAGGCAATTCTCCTGCCTCGGCCTCCTGAGTAGCTGGGATTACAGGCACGCACCACCATGTCCAGCTAATTTTTTGTATTTTTTTTTTAGTAGAGACGGGGTTTCACCATGTTGACCAGGATGGTCTCGATCTCTTGACCTTATGATCCACCCACCTCAGCCTCCCAAAGTGCTGGGATTACAGGCTTGAGCCACCGCGCCCGGCCGATCTTCCTGTCTTAATTCTTCCACACTCCCTCCAATTATAGCCTCTAAAGGGCAGCCTCCTTTCAATGGTGTCTTTGTTTGGTACCTTTTCCCCAAAAGTGGATGCTGAGAAAAGTGCTTGGCTGAAGGTGATTCATTGGAGATGTGATGCCAGGAAGTACATGTGAGGAAAAGGAGAAATGAGACAGAAGGAAGAAAACCCAAAAGAGAGAACTTTGATGAGCAGTTGCCACTGTGGGCATTAGAGGCTCAGTCCTACTGGGCTCTGAGGAACAGTGCAGAAGTCCCCTCGGAATCTCCCCACCAAGGAATGTTGTGTATTCACCACCAACTACCATTCCTAGTTAGTTTGTTGCCTCTGGGGGCATTTTACCAGCATTTTAGCTCTGTCCTGTACAAGGGCCCAACCAGCTCCCTGGAACTGGGGAAAGCCCTCAGGTAAAGAAGCAGAGAGGAGAGGCACCTGGGTGGGAAGCTGTTAGCACTGCAGGAAGTGTTCACCTCACAGGGGTCAGCCCAGATGTGGGCTAAAGGAATTCAAGGTAAAGCAACAACCACATCTGCTGCTCAAGGCGCAGCTCCTGCTGGGCTTCCTTGCCTCTTCCCTGGAAGCCCAGGAGTGGACATGGGGCTTTCAAGGTTGCCAGTCCCTGGTGGCTCAGCATCCCCTGCGGCTTGTTTACCCTACCCATGCCTCAGTAACTCATCTCTTTGTGGAACTATCTTTAGAATCTCAACTACTTCTGTTTCCTATCAGAATCCTGATTGGCAGACTGGGGCAGGGCCAGGGTTCTCTCGAAGGTCTTTGGTTCTCTATAAGGAAACCCATAGGCTCCTTAAATTCAATAAAGCCCATCTGTCACTGTTGGCCATGGAAGTCACTATTCCACATGCAGGAGGACCTCCAGGCTCATTGACAAGTTGGTTTCCTCTTGAAGATCATGTGCTTAGACTTCACTGTTGTCCCAATGTTGGTGATGTTGGTTATGAGTGTTGCTTATCTTTTGAAGGGCTGGTTCCAAGGAGAACCCAGAACTTTAAAAATACTTATATTAAGCTTAAATTAGAATTAAAATTTCATAAAAATAATACAAAGCACATGATAACAAATAAAACAGTATCAAATAACTTTCTCAGTTTCATTCTCTAAATATAATTCGTTTAAACTTGTTTTTCGTTCTTTTGCTGGTAACCTCTTTAATTCTAGATAGGATGCCCTATACCGCCATTTATTTATTTTCTTTCTCTCTTTTTTTTTTTCTTGAGAGAGTGTCTCACCCTATTGCCCAGGCTGGAGTGCAGTGGTGTGATCATAGCTTACTGCAGCCTTGACCTCAGTGCTCAAATGATTCTCCCATCTCAGCCTTCTGAGTAGCTGAGACCACAGATATGTGCCACCATGCCTGGCTGATATTTTTGTTTTTTATTTTTGTAGAGCCGTGGTCTCCCTATGTTGCCCAGACTGGTCTCTAACTCCTGAGCTCAAGCAATCCTCCTGCCTTGGCCTCCCAAAGTGCTGGGATTCCCAAAGGCATGAGCCACTGCACCTGGCCTGTTGACTATTTTCTATCCCTTATATACTTCCTGTTCTTGCTCTTTCCCTTTTGTAGTTTTATACTTTTATTTCTCCACTTATTACTTATGTGACCTGGGAAAGTTATTTAAACTTTCTATGCCTCAATTTCCTCATACACAAAATGCAAAATAGTGGAATTTACCTCACTAAAGTTGTCATGAGGATTAAGAGTTAATGCAAGTAAGGCATTGGAATAGGTCTTGGCACATGGTTAGCTTGACAATACAATGAAGTCATTAGTTTTAGTTAGTATGTGGTGAGATTTTTAGAGGGATGGAAAACAGAATCCTAACCTACAGTATTTAGACAACTTACAAAGTCTGGTCGTCAAGAGAGGAAACTTATAGAGTGAGATTAACTAATGTATTTAACATTAAATACATTATAATTTACTCATCTTTAGCTTGGGGCCCCCTGAAGCAGTTTCTTAAACTTTTCTATGCATCATGATCACTTGGGAATCTTATTAAAATGCAGATTCTGATTTTTGCTAGCATTGCTAGCAAGCTCCCAGCTAATACTGAGAGTGTAAGGGTATTTGTGTGTGCACCACATGTGTACACTAGATGCCAATATGAACTATATTATTATTTTGAGATGAGATCTCTGTCACCCAGGCTGGAGTGCAATGGTGCAAACATGGTTTACTGCAGCCTTGACCTCCTGGAATCAAGTGATTCTCCCTCCTCAGCCTCCCAAAATGCTGGGATTACATATGTGAACCACCGTGCCCAACCTGAAATATATTCTTACCATAGGCCACGGCAAAACAATATTTGAAAAACACTTGCTAGAAAAGTATATCCCAACCTCACTCTGAGCTGTCTCCACAAGAGATCCCCCCAATGCCAACCTTAGGAGTCAGGCTTTGATTTTTTTCCAGGAAGCAGGAGAGCTCCCTACTGCTCATAATCACTCTGCAATTTGGGAGTGCCTCATAAATCCTCACAAATCTTCAGTCCTGTCATCTGAGTCCCCCCAAGCCCCTCCACCATGCCTGAGATGTTTCCTGGCATTATCTGCTTCTCTGGGCTGGTTTTCCCAGCACTTTTGGGCTTCTGGTTTGGCACCTCTTTCACAGACCACTGGGGAGATGACGTCCCCCGCCCCTTCCCTGGGATATCTGGTTTCACTCTTCAGCTTCTGGTTTAGGGTTTCTCTTCCTTGGAAGACAGGGACAGCTGGGAATGTGGATCTCATCCTGTCTGGGTTTTCCCCTGACAAGTGGCGGTAGTGGCAGGATATGAGGTGCTTGAAGACCACTCATGCTACTATTATCACAGGCAGCAGAGTGTGTAACTGAAGGAACAGGTGCAGTGGACCAGGTTTCACTTTGTGGGCATGAGGGAAATCCATGCAGGGCAAGCATGACAATCACAGATTTTTAAAAAATCAATTAGGGGAAGAGATGAACAGGTGGAGTGCAGGGAGTCTAAGGGTGGTGAAACTATTCTATATGATACTGCCGTGATGGACACATGACATTATGCATTTGTCAAAACCCATAGGATGTATAGCACCAAGAGTGAAACCTGGTGTAAACCATGAACTTTGGTTCATACTAATGTATTTTGGCTCATCAATATAATAAATGTACGACACTGATGCAAAATGTTAATAATAGGAGAAACTGGGGAGGAGGGTGTGAGGGTAAGTATACAGGAACTCTCTGTGCTTCCCTACAATCTTCTGTAAGCCTGAAACTACTAACAAATCATCTATCAATTTTTTTTAAGTGGAGATAAAAACTAAAAACTCACTCAGTTATTGTGACGACTAAATGGGATAAAACATACAAAAGCACTAAATAAATGTCCATAGCACCAAAAAACTCCACACTTCCCTGTCCTACATGAATACACCCTCCCATCCCCCACTGCTCTCCCTAGAGGTGCCAACTGCCCGTGAAGTGGCCTGTATCCTTACAGACTATTTTCTGCATCTATATGTGTAAAGGAGATAATACCTTTCAAATTCCTCCCAAAATCGTGTGCCTTTTTCTGTAAGCTACTTTTCCTTTGTGTACCCCATCTACCATTAAGGCCAAACCTTGAAGCTTTTTGCGCCCTGGGATTCGAATGGTAAGAGGAAGTAAAACTCCCACCTGGGACTATGTAAAAGAGAAGAGTGAGTGAAAAGTTCAGAAGTGTCCTTGTTTTCTCCCATCTCTGGGCTGAATCTTGGGATGGGTGGACATTCAGATAGGCACAAAAGAACCCAAGATGAATGGGGCTAGTGATGTTTACCCCGAGCCCCCTGGGGGGGCGTGGTTCCAGCCTTTGGAAGAACCCCCTCATCTCACTTGGTGCCACTTAGATGTATATGATATGCATTTCTCTGGGATGGAAACCGAGATGTAGATTTACTGAAGTGAATAGTATGGGCATGGTTCTTATTATAAAAAGTAATGTGTGCACATGGAAATAATCACTTAAATGGAAAGAAATTAAATAAAGAGTAAAAATCTCACTCCATAATCAGCATCCCAGGCTCACTTTTTGTAGGTAACTGGTTTTCACTTGTTTATAGTTTTTTTTCCTGGTAGTCATCTACATAATTCAAATGACATGTTTTACTATTTCTTGGTTTATCAACTTCAAGAATTTCTTGAATACTGGTTTTAAAAATTACAAATTTGACCTACATATATTAACCCCCCTTCCAACTTTTGTTAACCTATTTTTATTTGTAGTTCTATGGGCTATGTTTATAACTTTAAAAATACAACTTTTTTGATGTAGTAATGTTAAATAATATCTCTTTTACTGAGAAATATGAGGAAGTCGGTGTTCTTTTCCTTTTGTTCCCCTGTCTTTCCCCTAACTTTATATTACATTTTTGTGTGATCAGCGTTGATGTTTGTATTCTCTTTTTTATTATAACCAAGTCTTACATGCTTTATAGAATAATTCTTTTAAAAATCAAAAAGCATTTATAATAATGATTGTGTAAACATAATGTATTGATGATTGGATAACATAGCTTAGCCAGAAGCAATAGATCATAAAGGCACATCATGTGGCTTAGAATAGCTCTGCCACTGAAGGACCATGTGACTTGGTAGGGTTACTCAATCTCTCTATGCCTCAATTTTTAATCTGTAAAAAATGAGACAATAATACCTACCCTCGAATAATTGTTTGAAGATTAAAATCTATAAAGCACTTAGCACCATGCCTGACACATAGTAAAATGTCAATAAAAGTTCATTATTATTATTATTATTAGGTCATGTGAATGAATTCATTAGGAAGGTGTTTTAGTTCTTGTTATAAAACTTGCATCATGCTTGGGAGAATATTCCAAGTACCACAGTTAAATGGATTCTTTCTCTTGACACTTCATCAGTTCAAAATAATCCCATAGTTTCCTTCATTTTTAAACCATGATTTTTTGTATTTTCTGACTTTTCTAATTGCCTCTCCATTTTCTTGTTGAGTGAAAAAACATACACTAGCCCCCTCTTATAAGTGGGAAATATGTTTCAAGACATTCAATGGATACCCAAAACCTCTGGTAGTACTGAATCCTACACTTACTATGTTTTTTCCTGTATGTACATTCCAATGATGAAGTTTAATTTATGAATTAGTCACAGTAAGAAATTAACAACAATAATAAAACAGAACAATTACAACAATATACTGTAATATAAGTTGTATAAACATAGTCTCTCTCAAAATATCTTATTGCATATAATATTTTCAGACCATGGTTAATCATGGGTAACTAAAACCACAAAAAAATTAAGCCTTGAACAAGGAGGGACTACTGTAATAAGGCTCTATTCCACTGTGAGCTGAATGGTCAATTTGGAGGAGAAGAAAGAGACTGTCTACTCCCCGACAAATAGAAAGAGATAGAATCCCATTGGTTTCTGACTTTCCAGTCCTGATGCCCATGTGACCTGGCTTTTTTCTATTCCTCAGATACCTGAAAGATTCCCTATTCTATCCTTACAATATCCTGTAATACACAGACATGTGCATGCACACACACACACGTGCACACATACACACACACACACACACACACACACAACAGTAGCATGTGAGAGTTCCAGTTTTCCTGAAACCCAGTGGACTGGTAGAGGGACTTATAATGAATGAAGAGTCTAGGGACTTTTCCAACCTCGACATTTTTTACTGTGGTTTTAAGCTCTTATGGTACTCTTCTTATCCAGATTTTCATTCTGGGTAAACTTATCCTGTTTCCTCTCCCTCTGTCCACATCTGTCACTTCCTATAGAACTGAAAAGAGAAAAATGCCTTCCACTTGCAGAAAGGGTCAATCTTTCCCTTTAGGCATTACTCATCCTTAGGGATTCATAATGTAAAGTTCCAAACTGTACTTGCTAATACATTTAAAGGGATACAATATGAAATTCAGATTTTAATATACCAGATATATAATCATTAGAGGGTAAGAGAAAGGAATATTTCTGTTTCTTGATAAGAAAACCTAGCTTGTGTATCATAACTAGCTTAGATGTATCATTCTGTACATCTTGGCAGATACAAAATCAACATTGGGGGATGGAATCCAATCCAAAAATACTGAAATGTTCTAGGAATGAATATTCTTTGGGTGCCGCTTAAGTTTAATGCCAAACTTTCCTGAAGACCAAAGAGGAGGGGGGCATATAATAATAGAGGTAAGCTCTCCATGGGGAACTAGCGCCTGATGTTTCATGACGCTTTCCAACAATGCAAATGGTGTCAGTTCCCCTACATTGACTGCGGTATTTTAAATAAATCAAATTATCAAAGCCTCATAAATGTAAAAAAAATGAAACAAAAACAAGTGAAGCAAGCATAGTTTGCCGCTCTAACATCAAAGAATCCCAAACCATAAATCCATAATATTCACTTTCAAAAGCAGATGATGAAAAATATGGAATGAGTTTCTTAGATTTAATTTTAAAGCAGCAAAAGTATGTAAAAACAGAAGAGAAATGCTGAAAAGCAGAAACCAGGGCAGAGGGCACTTCATTTTAGAATTTTTAGCTTCTCCAGGGAGCAAAAGAGCTTAGTTCCTTGATGTCTGGAAAACCATGGGCGAAGTTTGCAAGCTCTTTTTATTTGTACTGAGTCCAATCATTCAGCTCAAGTCAGTAACTCAGACGCCCAGGGGGTACATAACACATTATTAAATCTATGCAAGGGTTCTGAGTTCATCAAGGAAAAGAAAGAAAGGTGCTAAATGTCATGGGTGATTTTGCTGGTAATCAAACCATCTAGTATTAAATTGATTTTTAAATCATAGTCTCTTTTTCTGGAGTTTCAGTTATTAGCAGTAGACACTGGCCAGTTTTTGGAGTTAGATTTCTTTCCCTTACTGATGACATCTCAGTTTCCTTTCAGATAATTGCTTTTCCCACATTGTGTGTAATCTTGGTAGGAAGTAGTGTCCACCCCCATCCCTCAGCCTTGCAAGTTAAAGGGGATAGGTCAACCTTATCCTAGTTTGTCCATGAGTGACACAGGTTCAGTCAATAAAACATCCTCCCCAGCTTGAGGATCTCATGGGAATGATGCACAAATATAAGATGGTAATGAAAATGTTTATTTCTGCTGATTGGCCTCTTTAGTTCCCTTGCATCCTGCCCATTTTCTAAACACAGCCTTCCAGCCTTTTGATCTGTCTCCTGTAGCTACTCAGCAAATCCTTTACTTTTTCTTGAGACCATTTGAATCTATTTCAATAACTCCTAACTAGGAAGTCTGACTAATGCATTCATTCATTCAAAGAAAAAAGTTTCTTGAACATCTACTATGCTTTGCACTGGGAATACAGAGACATGATTTCTGCCCACACACTAACTACAGGGAGACCATTATGTAAACAAATAATTACAATACAATATAATATGTACTATCATAGAAATAAACAAAGGTCATAAAGGAAGAGGTCAATAATTCCACTTAGGGGACATAGGGAAGTTTCCATAGAAGAGGTAAAGCACAAGTCTAGTTTCGAAGGACAAGTAGACATTTGCTTGACAAGTCAGGCTTTCCAACAGAGGGAACAGTGCGCACAAGGCATGGAGGATGGAAGAATAGGTCACGTTTGGGGAGCTTCCAGTAATTAGGCTGGGGCAGAGCATATATGGGTGAATGAGTTTGAAGAGGGCTGAGGCTACATCATGAAGGACAGTGTATTCAGTGCAATGGGATTGCTGTTAAACAGCCAGTGGATGGCTAATGCAGAGAAAATCAAAAGCATTGCCTTTAAATTCATGAGGTCTCAGAAACTAGTTGTCTAGAAGTAAAACTTAAAATGGACAATAGATGCTTCAGACCAGTCATGAATAACTTTTTTTTTCCCAAGGATCAATTCGCAAAAATAAAAATATTTGCAGGATGTATTTTACAAACAAAACAATTACTTTAAACCTGATGGGATTCCAGTTTGGATGACCTACTCCATTGATCAGAAGAATGTCAAGGATTTGATTGGCAATTCTGATTAGTTGTTAAAATGTTAACACAGAAGATTTGAGAATTATCTACAGTTGGAAGACAATTCTCTATGGGTCTCTCACATCTCTACACACCTCACAAGTAGAGGCACTGACTGGCCTTTGTTTCTGATCACCTTTTCAAGCAAGTGTGTGTAGTGAACAGCCTTGGAAGATGGAGATGCAGTGTTGGTTTGAGTGTTTCTCCCCTCCAAAACTCATGTCGAAACTTAATCCCCAACATGGCAATATTGAGAGATGGGCCTTTAAAAGGTGATATGGTCATGAGAGCTCTGCTCTCATGAATGGTAATCCATTCATGGATTAATGGGCCAATGGATTAATGGGTTATCATGGGAGGGGAACTGGTGGCCCCCTAAGAAGAGAAAGAGATGTGAGTACGTGTTAGCACGCTCAGCCCCCTCACCATGTGATGCCCTGCCCTGCCTCAGGACTCTGCAGAGGGTACTCACCAGCCAGAAAGCCCTCACCAGACATGGCTCCTCAACCTTGGACTTCTCAGCCTTCATAACTGTAAGGAACAAATTCCTTTTCTTTGTAAATTACCCAGATTTAGCTATTCTATTATAAACAACAGAAAACAGACTTAAGATACCCCTACAGAGCAAAGAGTGTAATACCAAATACCTGTTCAGTGCTTAGCACTGTAAGCCCTGTGGGACATAAGAAGAAAGAATAAAACATAACCCCAACTCTCACTATATGTAGGGAGAGGTGACCAACACATCTGAAACTAGAGCAAACAACACAAAATAATATATAAGCAAGTGTTACATTCCATGGCAAAAGATGTTCTTTTATTCATACTGTTTTGAACATTGCCAAATTTCAAAGGAGACAAAAATCAGTGAGGGCATGATGAGGCACCAATTCCTTTTCCCTTTCCTCTGGGATCCAAGGCTATGCTTTGGCTTTTTTTTAATAGGCATTTTAAGGACTTAATGCATTGGCTTTTTGTGGCCATCATTTCACCAACCCATGTTGTCTCTCCTGTATCTTTAATACTGCCCTTCTTATTGCCTCTTCTACTTGAGCACAAAAATAGCTCTTCTGTCTTTTTCATAAAGCCCATCTATCTATAAAGGACTGAATGTTTCCATGCCCCCAACATTTATATGCTGAAGCCCCAACCCCCGCCCACCTCCGTGTGCTTCTACAGAAGTAATTGAGATTAAATGTGGTCATAAGGGTGGGGCCTTGATCCTATAGGATTAGTGTCCTTAGAAGAGACACCAGAAGCATGCTCTCTGCTCTCTCACTCTCTCTCTCTCTTTCTCCTCCATGCCCACTGAGGGAAGTTCATGTGACCACATAGTAAGAAGGTGGCCATCTACAAGCTTGGAAGCAAGCCCTCATCAAACTCTTAACTGATACATAGGTGTTCAACAACTCCTACTCCTTTAAAATTCAATTCAAGTTGTCTTCCTGGGATGTATGTCCTGGTTCTTAATTCTAATTTGGATGTTCTTCCTTTGGTTCCTAAAATATACTATGCATAATTCTATCAAGGAGCTTATCACATTTAATGTAACCATTTACTTGTCTGTCTTCTCCACTAGTATATGCTCATTTAATTTTACAAAGAACATGCCTTATATGATTTTACAGTCCCAGTGCACATTGCTTGACACACAGTAGGCCTTCAAAACCTAATATGTGGTAGGTCTTCAGTTATAAAATGCACTTTGAATCCTCTTTTTTGGTAAAAGATACATCTTTAAGCCATACACTATAAAAACTTATCATAATTATGGTAATCTATCTTTGAAGGTGGGAAACCAATTTATTTGCACAAATTGGGGCACAGAAGGTATCACAAATAGAAGATAAACTCGCTGAGAGACCACAGATTAGAGTTCAAAACAGAGGCTCTTAGATACAAACAGAATGTATTGATAGCAGATATCTATGTAGAAGATATTCTAAAGGAAGTTATTTAGGCAAAAGAAAAATGATCCTAAATGGAAACATGGTAATACCCAAAGGAATGTAGAGAAATGGAAAAGGTAAATATGCAGGTAAAACATAATGAATATATACTGTTTAAAATGCTAATGATGGCTGGGCACTGTGGCTCATGCCTGTCATCCCAGCACTTTGGGAGGCCAAGGCGGGAGGATCATCTGAGGTTAGGAATTTGAAACCAGACTGGTCAACATGTTGAAACCCCCTCTCTACTAAAAATACAAAAATTAGCCAGGCATGGTGGCACATACCTGTAATCCCAGCTACTCAGGAGGCTGAGGCAGAAGAATCACTTGAACCTGGGAGGCAGAGGTTGCAGTGAGCTGAGATCATACCATTGTACTCCAGCCTGGGCAAGAAGAGCAAAACTCCATCTCTAAATAAATAAATAAATAAATGATAATAATGTTTTGTGTGGGTGCTACCCCTCTGACCTAATCTCCCCCTAAAAGTCCCATCTCCAAACGCCATCCCCTTGAAGATTAGGATTTCAATATATGAATTCCAAGGGGATGTAAATATTCAAATATTCAAACTGTAGCAATGGGCTTAAACACTGAAAGATTCTTTCATTGTCCTAGAAGTATTAATGCTACTAATTTATAGTAGACTCTAATAAATCAAGGATGCATATTTATAATCTCTGTGGTAACTGCAAAAGAATAACTAAATAATGGATATCATCAAGCAAATAGAGAGTAGGAAATGAAAAAACTAAATTCATTTAAGAAAAGACAGAAGGAGAAAAAGAGAAAAGAAAGGAGAGAAAGAGGGATAAAAGACAGATGGGTCAAATAGCAAATGAAGAGAACAATGGTAGATCTAAGCCCAAACAGACAGCCACGGTGGGCCAATTGTTCAGAGCACTAATTTCAGAAAAGCAGGAAAAGGCAGCCTGGGAAAGCAATGTGGTTATTCTACAGCAGGTGTGCAGAGGAAGACAGAAAGAAGATACTTTGTATCTTAAAGAAACAGGGCGGGATGTATTATCAGGTGAGCTTTCCAGCCCAATATATCCCCTGAATAGGGATTCTCTGAGAGTGAAAGTCTGTTGTATTCCCACCATAAACCCTCCTTTCTGAGCTGATTTCAGTCTGTTCTGTTCCAACCTTCTGTTGCAAACAAATGACCCCTGACTGAGACAGTGGTCATGGTCAATAAGAGCCAAGAAATATGGTCTCATTAGGCCAGCCTCTGGGGAGAAAGAACCAGTGTCTTGGTCATGAAACATTTATCACAAGAATGCTTTCCTATTCTAGGTTTTGATCATGATGATTTCTGTTTTTTTTTAATATTCTAAAACAACAGATAATCACTCTTTACTCTTAATAGAAAGGTGATGTTGTTTATAATTAACAGAAGATTGAAATTTGCAAAGTAAAAATTTTTCATGCTAAGAAAGCAAAAGAAAAACAAAAGCCTCTTGGTTGATTTTTCTACCATGACCATCTGGTTTTGTAATTAATGTCTTGCCAATATACTAAAATATTTTTAATGTAAATCTTTTACATTCTTGCTGCATTTTCAATTAAAGTCTCTGAATTAAAACTTTGTACCATGAGTCAGCAGTTAAGGCAAACACGTTTTTTCCATTTATCTTCCTTTGGGAAAATCTAGTCCCAAATGCAGAATGCCTGCCATCCTTTAGTTCTTTTCATCAATCCAGATGTCCATAATTACTTCTGGAGGTTACCACAGTGGTTTGCCCTGCCATCTGACACCATCTTTCCCATGATCACCGAGGATGGCTTCCTTTGCCTTTAACTATTCCCTCTAAATACTCCCTCTTAACAGCAAAAACCATAACCTGTGGTCTGCAGATCCTAGAACTTAGAAATACCTTATGTTCATGGTGGCTTTGTGCACAGATATTTTAGATGCGTGCAGGGACAAACAGACTCTCTTCACATCCCATTTTAGAAGTGGTTGTTCTGCTCACAGAACTGTATTGCCAAAGCCAGTATTTTAAAAAGGAAGGGAAGGTGAAGTCCCAAAAGTCATGAAGTCCGACAGACGTTATTTATGAGAAGGTCCTCCAAAGTGTGGCCCTAAACCCACTGTGACCCTTTAACAACATTTGGTTGGCCTTAGGCAAATGACCAGTTGACCATGTAGTACAGATGTTAACCTCAGCAGAGTCTTGTTGCCTGAACATGTAGGACAGAAAGCTCTGCTTCTCCTGAAGAAGCCCTTCTGAAAGCACCCTACCAAAGGCACTACGTTGACCACCTGGCCACCCTGAAGCTGTTCCTTCTTGCACACTCCTCTACACACACATACCCGATAACCAACTTTGGTGATAACAGCATAAAACTTCATAAAATGTTACTAAGACTGGATAGTTCAGACCATTTACTATTCGCTAAAATTCTAATAGAGGTCAAATGTTATTATAGGAGATTTGTCTACATCATCTCTAATTCTTGCAATAGCTTTTCAGATTGAACACCTTTATCTCTATTTAACAGATGAAGGAACCTAGGCTCAGAGTTGTTAACTTGCCCCAAATCACATGGCCAGTTATTTTATCTTTCTGACCTGGCTTTTCACGTAGGAAATTTAATCTAGCCTTAGAGTATCTGCTCAGGAATTGAATAGAGACGGAAAATCCAGAGACGACAGGAAAATAGAAATAACTTCTTTTTAAAAATTAAATTTGAATAATATATAGCTATATTATCTACTGCTTAAAATCTTCCCATTTCACACATCAGAATAATACCCAACTAATGGAGTTGCCTCCTTAGGTTCTGAGCCTATATGTCATGATTTTAGAAACACACACACACACACACACACACACACACACACAAAATGTTTTAGGAAAAATTTCTTATTCTACATATGCTTTGAACATCCATCTCCCTGCCAGTGACCCTGGGATGAGCTTAGTGTAAATGAATCTAACCATGTGGATTACATTCTTCTGGAATACATATGAGCTTGTAAACTAAGGGGGAAAAAACTTAGTAAAAAGTTTATTTGGGGATTTGATCAAAACCAAATTACTCAAGGAAAAAGCATACATAATCTGCAGTAGTCAACAAACTCCCAAAGCCATTAAAGCCAAAGGCTCTAAACAATACAATCCAGGCAATTCAGAAAGAGCAACTTGAGACATGAAAAATTCTGACTCAATTGCTTAGTATACGTTGTTTCTAGAATTTTTTTTTTTTTTTGAGACAGGGCGGGAGTGCAGTGGTGCGATCTCAGCTGACTGCAACCTCTGGCTCCCAGGTTCAAGCAATTCTCCTGCCTCAACCTCCTGAGTAGCTGGGATTACAGGGGTGTGCCACCATACTCAGCTAACTTTTGTATTTTTAGTAGAGATGAGATTTTGCTATGTTGGCCAGGCTGGTCTCGAACCCCTGGCCTCAAGTGATCCACCCACCTCAGCCTCCCAAAATGCTGGGATTACTGGCATTAGCCACTGTACCCGGGGGCCTAGAATTTTCTCCACAGAAGCCAAAAATTTATTTTAAATCAAGAAAACAGGCCTTTAGGTATAGCCTGAGGAAAAAAAAAACAGGTGAGCAAAATCTGGTTACCTTAACAGACTTAGTGGGTGTAAGTGGAGAATACACACAGGAGATTGTTAGAGCTGCAATAACAAACCCATTCCCTCCTCTCGCACTCACTGAAGCTGCTTGAAGAAAATTTGTCCACCTCCTTAGGCTGGGAGAAGTCAGATTTTCTCTCTTTTGTGCAGAATTATACTCACCCAAGTCCTGACCACAGGCCACAGAATCAGACTTCTTCTTAATAATAATATTTTTCATTGTTTTTAGAAATTACTTAATCCTGTGCCTCTCCTTTCATTGAAAACAATTATTGCATTTGTTTCTGTGATCTTTTGGTTTCAGCTGATTGTTCACATGTTATTTTTTTCCACCTTAAATTGTGGGTTCATTCATTTGATCAATAAATGAATAATTAATTTCAGTGCTATGGAAATAAGGCCAAGTAAATAGCAGGTAACTGGGGGTGAGGTGTGAGTGCTACTTGAGACCAGGTAGTGGGATGGCATCTCTGAGGAAGTGACAGGTGAGCTGGGAGTCCATTGGTCAGGGGAAGAGTTTTAGGCCAGAATAGTGAGTGCAGAGCCTCAAGGCAGGGAGTGTCCTGCCTTCAACAGAATGGAAAGGTGGGAAAGCCGGGCGCAGTGGCTCATGCCTATAATCCCAGCACTTTGGGAGGCCGAGGAGGGCGAATCACGAGGTCAGGAGTTCGAGACCAGCCTGGCCAATATGGTGAAACCCCGTCTCTACTAAAAATATATATATATATAAATTAGCCAGAAGTGGTGGTACATGTCTATAATCTCAGCTACTCAGGAGGCTGAGGCAGGAGAATTGCTGGAATCTAGGAGGCAGAGGTTGCAGTGAGCTGAGACAGTGCCACTGCACAGCCTGGATGACAGAGTGAGACTCCATTTCAAAAACAAAAAAAAAAAAAAGGAGGGGGGGTTGGTGAGAAAGTGGTCCTAGAGTAGAAACACAGCAAAGGGCAGGGTGGTGGGAGACAGGCTGGGGTGGGCTCGCACAGGTAAGTATGTGTCTCGGAGAACACAGTTTAGATTTCACATTAAGTAGAAGGGAGAAACCACTGAAGGATTTCCAGAAAGGGAACGACATAATCTGGAATTCCTGGGGTTTGTTTGTTTTCTTTTGAATTTTTGCTTTTAAAAGACCATAATGACTGCTGTTTACAGAATGCACTAAAGTAGGGCAAGAGTAGAGGCAGAGAAACTAGGGGGTTGACACACATGTTCAGGTGGGAAGCAACTACTGGACTCCCTTTGGGGGCAACGATATGAATATTTAAGTCAAAGGACTGTGAAGACCTGACTAACCTAAGATCCCAGAGCCTGGAACCTGGTAGCTAAACTTTTCTTAAAGGGTTGGGGGTGGAGGTGACGGGTGAGGATTAAGAAACTTGTTTTATTTAGAAGAGCAGCACCATAATTTATTATTATAATGGTCCCCGTTGAGTGTATTCTATGTGGAGAGTACCTTATGATATGTAATATATTTTATCAGCCCAATGGCCCTATAGGTTGGGCATAATTAACTCTGTTTTGCAGATAAAGAAATGGAGGCATAGAATGGCTAACTGATTTATCCAAGGTCACAAAGCTAGCAATTGATGAAGATGAGCTTGAACAAGTCCATGTGCTGTCCCAGAAAAAAAAAAAAAAAAGAGAAAGAGAAGGAAGGAGAAAATGAAAGGGAGAGAGAAAGAAACAAGTGCTAACAGGTAGAAAACTGATAGTGCCATTAAAGATTATGTAAAAATATATCAGTGGTTTCACTAACGCGGCTCGGGAGGAGAACTCGGCCCACGTATCAGAAATTAATTTTGAACATTTACTTTACATTTTGGCTGACTGCGAGTGATGAGAGAGAGAGGAAAAAAAAGGCAAGCTTCCCAAAAGAAAGCAACAGATTAAAAAGCGTGGTTAATATCGGGAAAAAAAACAAATCAAGTAACATACACTCAACCAAAAAGAAAGGAAGGTAGGAAGGTAGAAAGGGAGGAAGAAAGGAAGGGAAGGGAAGGAGGGAGGGACGGAGAAGGGAGGACAATGTGCCTTCTCTATTCTCAGGAAGAAATAGAAACCCTCTCCAGAGGGGCAACATTTCCAGTGTAGTCTCTTAGCAATCAAGGAGGCATCTCGAGGCAGGCAAACAGGGGAAAGGCCCTCCACTAGAGAAAACTCCAGGAAAGGGAACATCTTACAGAATCGGGGCACACTTCCACCTCTCCTTTGCCTTTGCCCTAAACTTGAGAATTTTGCAAAAAGAAAATTAAGGGCTTTGCCTCCTTTCTGTTACTGTTTTCTTAACAAACAGTGACCTAGTGAGAAACCTCAGTGAGCTCAGTGCCGGGAGACCGGCTAGCTGGGGACCCCGCTGGGATTCCCAAACACCGGCGGGCCTCCCCCAGTAGGGAGCGCGGACGCTGCCCGGGCCTCGCGGGGGCGCTGGGAGCCCTGCGAGTCCCCGCCGCACCCTTGGTTTTCTTCCGAAGGAGCAGATCGTCTTTCGATCCCATTCTCCTCGGCTGCCGTCCTTGTTTTATGTACTGTTGGTTTTTCTGTTCAAATACAGCTATGGACTGGGCGCGGGGGCTCACGCCTGTAATCTCAGCACTTTGGAAGGCCGAGGCGGGCGGATCATCTGAGGTCAGTGGTTCGAGACCAGCCTGACCAACATCGTGAAACCCTGTCTCCACTAAGAATACAAAAATTAGCGGGCGTGGAAGCGGGCGCCTGCAATCCCAGGTGCTCTGGAGGCTGAGGCAGGAGAAATGGCTTGAACCTGGGAGGCGGAGGTTGCAGTGAGTCGAGATTGTGCCACTGTACTCCAGCCTGGGCAACGAAAGCGAAACTCTGTCTCAAAACAAACAAGCAAACAAAAACCAGCAACGTCCGGAGGTGATGAGGTCCCAGAAGCAGCAGGGCCCCGGAGCCGGGAGGCGCTCGGAGAGGAAGAGCTTGGGCTGCGGAGTCATGAGGCCGCCTGCACGAGCCGCTCCGTGGGAGCTGGAGCCCGAGGCGGAGCCGGAACCGCCCGAGACGGAGCCGGAACCGCCCGAGAGCCGCGAGCCAGCCTTCCTCGGTTTGCAGGCTGGGTGGCGGGAGGGTGCAGACAGCTGAGTCTGCATCTTCCTCCTAGCCCGCAACTGCCCAGCCCTGCCCCGACAGGCATGGAAAGCTGGGTCGCCTCCCCTCCCCTCTGCCCTGCTTTCTTAACCGGCAAAGGCAGAGGAAAAGCCAGCGCTCGTCTCTCAAGACAGGACAGCTATGGGTGCCCCGAGGGCACATCCAATGAGGAGCATACTTGATGCTAGATATGTAGGATATATACCATTCCTTATTAATAGAGACCACACATATAAAACATGCATTATCTCACTTAATCCTCCCAACAAATTAACCTGAAACTCAAAATGGTCGTATCTGTCCAAGGTCATAAACGAGTTAGTGGGATGCTGAGAGTCAAACTCAGATCTTGACTTCTCTGCTTTTAATTTGTAGTATTCATGAAGTGATTGGATAAATTTATTAAGTATCCACTACTGCTGGAGAAGGATAACGACCACTGGGGGGCCCAAGACTCTGAAAAGATAAGGATGTCCTCTTTCCACTCCACACCCAGTGTGGAATTCAAAACAAAATTTGATTTTTGTTAAGGTTACAATTTTACGTCTGCTAAAATGAAGGTAGCACATTCCATTCTTAATTTCTATTTTCTGATTGAAAAACTGAACAAGGTTGCTGATGCTACATTTTTCTTTTTGCGCACTCGAGCACAGGTGTAGTTAACTCATACCCTGATATGACGTTGGACCAGACGGAAGCAGCGTCCTTCTCTTGGAGGAGCCTGGAGCGGCAGCAAGGGGCAGGCATGAAACCCAGATAAGCATGCAGAGTTCTGAAGAGAAAGCTGGCAGCCTCACTCCCTCCTTTGGACCTAAGCTCTGATAAACCCCCTGCACTGTCAGAATCAGAGCAAATCTGGAGGCCAGAGAGCAAGGCCAGCAAAGCCAGGATCCCTGGGGTAATTAGGCCCTCCTTGCCCACAGGTGCTACACAGGTGGTCTCAGCCCCCAGCGATGACCCAGGAGAAGCCCACAGGAGCTCTCAGCTGCAACCAATCCTCCAGGCTGCTGGCCTGCCTGCCTTCCTGAAACAGTCCAGATTTCACTTATTAAACATATTAGTCTGAAGTTAACAATTTGTGCTTGTTTCACTAAATGGCTTGAAGAGAAGAATGCAAGAAAAAAGAATTTGATCTGATGGGAAGGCTTAACCCCGATGGACTAAGCGGCCTTCATATCCTGACTTTAAAATAACTGGAAATGTAGGGAAATTTACAGAAGTGGAGAGTCAGAGGGTAAACCTAACTGGAGTTAAAGAAACACAGACAAAACCCATCCCCTTCTCAGCCCCAACCTGCCATGTGACTCTAAGGACATCGCTTACTGCAGTGACAGCATTTTAAACAGCTGCCCAGAGGGGTTTTAAATAGACTTGATGTAATTCAATGATTTATAGAGCATGGGTTACCAAAATATTAAAGTTCTGAAGTATCCCTAAACAAGACCATGGCCCTAGCATTACACACACTGAACCAAACCTTTCTCTGCTGTTGGAGCGTGGTGCATGTGGCTCCTTCAGAAAACTGTGGCTGCTCTAAATGAGTGGCCAGAAAAAGATAAACAGCCTCTGATGAATAGATGTGACCTTCCATATAAAAACACACTCTCCTGGTCTTCGGCAACTCAGTCTGTGGAAAGCATCAATCTTCAGGAAATAAGCCAGACAGTTATTTTTTAATTGCTTATCAAATCTAAGTATTCAAGGAAATTGCATTGGGGTGGGGTGGGGGGACTACACAAAAAATGAATCTGGGTAATGAAGTGCCCCTGGACCTTTACTTTATAAAATAAACCACAATTATGCAAACATTTTACAGCCTTAATCAATAGCCCGTTCGAATGCTATGGTCTACAAGGGCATACCAGTCTGGAATTGGAGATCCATTTCCAACCTTCCATTACATTCTTTTCATTATGTTGGAGCAACTTTCCTTTTTCTAATCCTTATATATCCCCTGGCCTCAAAGAGAACAGCCCGAACCAAAGACAGGTTTCAGAGAATTCTGACAGTTTTGTTTATGTCAAAAATAATGAAAGATGACAAGCTATCACATTTAGGCTTGTAACATGATAATTTGCTTCAGGACTCCCTGCTAAGTTTAATTTGGAGACAGGGAAAAGGAAGGAAGAAGAGGAGGGTGACAAAGAGGAGAAGGAACTGGGAGGAGAAAGAGAAAAAAAAAAGAGGAGCTATCAGATGCTCCCCTGGAAAGTAAGGGAGAGGGAAAGGCAACTTGGTAGGTGATTTTTACTTGGCCAAGGGGCAGGAGAAAATCGAGTGAATCTGTGTGTAGGTTTTATATGCTAAAGGCATATTTTGCTAAAGTGCATTACAGTGAGAAACAACAGAAACACTAGAACCTGATGGTGATGATGCCTCAGGTTTGGAAGATGTGGTGAGAAAAACTACCCTGTACTGTATGCTCAATGTCACCACCACCACCACTACCACCACCACCAACCACTACCGACAGCATCTCCACCACGACCAGCACTACCAGCAAAAGCACCACTGCCACTACCGCCAGCAACATCACTACCGTTAATATTGCTATCGCTACCACCACCACTACCTCCATCATCACCACCGTTTCCACTATCACCAGTACTACCATTACCACCACTTCCACCACCCCAAATAAGGAAACAGCTTCTCTGGGTTAAACTTGTATACCCAAAGTAATTACTTGTTCTCTTTCTCTCAATCCAAACCAATCAGACTGTAGACTTCAACGTTTCTATTTTGCAGGGATTTCTTCTCATCCTCAAGCTAACGTTGTGACACACCAAAGGGAAACTGAGTCTCAAAGAGAGGAATTCTTTTGTGAAATGGCCCTTGGTGCTGGGGTTGGTAGTTGGAAGAAGCCAAGATAATACGGCAAGCAAGCATTTCTCTCTTAGATGGACTTGGGGGAAGTCATACAAGGCTTTCTGCCAACAGACCTGGGTACAGAAGACAAAAGCACTTAAGACTTTTAGCTTCAAGTAGAAACCAACACACAGACACCTTTTACTGAAACACAAAGGGAATGAACCTAAGCCTCAGTCTTAGATGGGATGGAAAGGAAGTTTCATATAAAAGGTTAACTTCTGTCTATTGGTGGTGGCTTCCTGGGACACTGTACTGAAAGTTTTTTAGGCTCAACGAGAGAAAGGAATACAAAGACCACATATGCACACACACACAGACACACACACACACACTGATCAGTTGTTCCTGCATGCCCATGAGGGAAGAGGAGAAAAATGAAGATCTTTTCACCACTTATTTTCCATCTCCATGCCCCACTCCCTCTCCCAGGCAACCATGTATCTGATAATTCCACATGTCCACATGATCACATCCTAATGCACTAGCCTCAGAGGCTTAATACCATCTTCTGAGAACCAAGAAATGCATTGCTATCACCTTGGTTATTGGTTCACATGACCAAACCATACAAAACCAGAGGTGACTTGAGTCAAGGCCTTGAACAGCAGCAGGATTGGAGCAGGGGTCAGTGCTTGCCTCACAATCATTATGCCACTCACTGAGCACTCACCAGGTACACTGCCTGCTAAAGGCGTCCATAATAGAGCAGAGAGGAAAATCCCAATCCTTTACTCACATTTTTGAGGACAACCCCAGAACTAAGTGTTTTCTCTGTTTTACAGAGGAGGAATGTGAGCATCAGAAAGTTTTTCAGCTTTCCCAGAGTCATGCAGATGCTAAGGGAGAGAGCTGGGATTTGAACCCGTTCTATCTGGTACCAAAGCTCTTGAACACTAAGCCAAATTGTCTGAAAAAGTGACTGAGATAACTAGTCACACCCTCACCTTAATCATGTCACTCTAGGAAAAAACTCCCGAGTCGCTAACGGAGTTGTGTTTTCTTGAGGTTTGAGTAAAGGGTTAAAAATGCAAGGCCCCGTCCAAACCACACTAGAAACGTTTCCCTTTTGTTGCATTCCAAGCACACATGTACTTTCTGCCTGCTCCAGGGGTTGTAACATCCTTGCAGAGGCTGCGGCTTATGACCTATCATCACCTTCAAGATCAGCCTGGAAAGTAAGAAAAATATTATGTGAGAGGTTTTCTCTCCCAAAGCCAGTCTTAGGGAACAAACCATTTTCAGAGGAAAAGCAGGATTGTGGAAGAGCCAATACACAGTGGGTTTATTTTAGCCCCATGTGATGTAATAATAATAATTAGATATATACGTATATACATATACATATATATATATAATGTTGCTTAAGGAAAGACTGTGGAGAATTGGAGTCGGCTGGCTAGGGTTTTAAGAACTGGTATGCAACAAAACAGCCGGAAATAGTTCTTTAGGGGAAAAGAAATCTCAAAAGAAAAGAAAGCTCCCTAGGTTTGGGAAAGGGCAATAAAGCATATGAAGGTGTGTGCACGGTGCCAAAAGCAAAAGAATCTTCCACTAAAACCACAACTCCAGTCATATGTTATTACTTACAGTATAGTTGACAATGACTGGCACAGGGCATGAAACAATAAAGTCTGATGGATTTGGCATTGCACTATGTTAACAGGAAACTGTTCTTTTGATTCTGTTGATTGGTTTCCTGTTGAAGGCCATCCATGGCAGAGCAGAGAGTATACAAGACTATTGTCCAATTTCCATTTTTCCCAGCGCCGCTTGCTTCTGGCAAGGGAAGCTGGCAGCCTTCGTTTGAGGTGATCAGGGCCCAGTCGGAGGCAAATAATGCCTGCAAGGCTGGTTGTAAATGTTACATTTAGCAGATTGGTTAGGGAAGGAAGAAGTCATTGAAATGCAAAAGCATACACATGTACAAACAACCACAATTGAAGCTCCATTTGTTTGGTGGCAAACGTATAAACTTGATTCATTCACTGCCATCAATTCAAGGGGCTAAGACACAATGGAGCAGCTCTACCTCCCACGGAGAACCTTGGAAATATTTCAAAGGGGCAGACTGCACATGGGAGAGGAAGAATGAGAATAGATGGAGTTTGGCTGAGCTTTGGGTTTCCTTCACGGTTCCTATGCCACAGCATCTTGATAAGTGTCTGAAAACTTGGCAGAGAATAGGATGGGTAGGTTCAAGCCTGAGAAAACCCGCGGTGCTTTGCTGGTGTCACCTGTCTGGGCACGACCACATGCATGCTTGGTATTCTCAATAACATCATGGACAGAATTTTATATTTGATGTATATCATGCATACTTGTCATTGATTTGATTTCAGGATGAGATTGGGAATATTTTTGTTTTGGCTCTCTGTTATTTTAATATCATTTCTGAAATAAAAGAATTAATTCAAAGGCGATAAAGAAATGCAGTTCATGTTAATAACAGGCTTTTGCTGGTCCCTGGTAAGGCTAGACCTCCTCTGCGGGGTTATTTCCATCCTAGGCCTTCCCCTCTGTCATTCATCAATCACCAGGCTGCCAGTCAGGATACAGATTCTCTGTTTCTTTAACCAGAGACATGACCAGCTCAGAGGTTCATCCTGAATGTCTCTCATAATGCCTCTCACTGATTTGGGCCAACAACACATTATATCCTCCACCTCCTTTTTCAAGAAAAAATAATAGTAACAACAATAATAGTAGTTTATCTCATTTCCAGGTAAGGAACTGTAGAGCACATGGCATATTCGGGAGTGAATTATGGGTATTTACTCAATCACAGATTCTGCTGGGTCTGGTTTAATTCATATTGTTGGATGGCCACCAAGCTAAGAGACCCTTCTTAGCCCCTGACCTATGAAATGCAAATCCCTTTGTTGGAGCTATAGGTATAGCATCTCCATTTCCCTCCGCCACACACACACAGTCAAAATCATATTCTCTGCAACCAACAAAGCTTTTATCTGGTCACTTCTTTGATTGGCTTTGGTGGGTGGCCTGGGGCCAAGTGGATACAAAGAGGTCTCAGGGGTGGAGGGCGGTGGCTCATGCTGAAACCCCAGCACTTTGAGAGGCTGAAGCAGGCAGATCACCTGAGGTCAGGAGGTTAAGAGCAGCCTGGCCAACATGGTAAAACCCCATCTCTACTAAAAATAGAAAAATTAGCTGGGTGTGGTGACACACACCTATAATCCCAGCTACTCAGGAGGCTGAGGCAGGAGAATTGTTTGAACCCAGGAAGCAGAGGTTACAGTGTGCCAAGATGGTGCCACTGCACTCCAGGCTGGGCAATAGCGTGAGACTCCATCTCAATAAATAAAAAAAAAAAAAAAGAGGCTTTAGAAGGAGCAGCTGAGTCCTCTCCAGCAGGATGAGTCTTCTTGGGAATGTGTAAGAATAAGAGGCAGAATCTGAGCTGAGCTCCCTCCTGGCTACTGTTGAGTGGGGTTTGGGTGTGGGGAGTAAGAGCAGAACTTTGAGAACTAAGCAAGGGGGATGATAGCAGTTAAGAAGAGAGTTGCTGGGGAGAGGCTGGTGGAGCTGCACCTTGGTTGTCCCTGAGATGATCAGGAAGCGCTGGGCTGGTTCCCACTCTCTCTTTGGTTAGCGTTACCCACTCCCACCCGCTGCTGGCTCCTCTGGCTTCGGCCTCAGTCAGCCTTTAGCTGAAGCCTTTGCATGGCTGCCTCTCTCTCTTTCATGTTTCTTTTTCTCCCCCATCCCTCCCTTACCACCTCTCTCCCCCCCTTCTATCTCTTTTTCTCTATCTCTCCCTCCTTCTCTCATTCTTATAATGTTTTGTTGCTGGCTTTAATAAAGACTTCACTCTGAGGCTGCCTGTCCTGGATGAATTGCTGCACAGCAGTCCATGGGAGGTCAGCTGGGAGGACAGGACCTTGGAGGGCAGGCCAGAAGGTGGGGTCAAGAGAGCAGCCAGATGGCCAGGGAGGGTGTGTGGCCCAGGGGTGATGGGGAGTTCTGCCCTAGGTTTAGAGAATACAGGCACCAGTCAGGCAAATCTGTCTTCCTCTCAGCAGCAGGGTAGCCAGGCAGCCTTCAGCTCTTCCTCTAGACGAAGCTTGTCCAACCTGCGGCCTGACACAAACTCACAAACTTTCTTGAAACGTTATGAGATTTTTTGTTTTGAATTTTTTTTGAGTTTTTTTTTTTTTCTCATCTGCTATTGTTAGTGTATTTTATGTGTGGCCCACGGAGGCCAAAAGATTGGACACTCCTGCACCCTCCCAGCAGTCCCTGAATCCAGGTCTCTCAGGTTCTGGAAGCATCTCAGTCCTTTACTCTGGCTTCTTGGCGGTCTGGGGAGATACCGGGGTCCCAGCTGCTCACTGCAGCTCATGATGTTGGTCCAGTTGATCTCGTCTTCCCGGTGCCCATCCTCTCTCTGGCGGTGCCTGTTCCCATGCTGGTTGAGGCCTTCCCTGGGTCTCTTGATATTCTGTTTTCGCTCCACCCAGCTTGTAGGACTCCCTCCGGGGGCCACTGAGTGGCAAGCCCAGATGGGAACCCAGATCTTCGATTCCCGATGCCTGGCTCTTTCTGCTCCTCAATATTGCTTTCCTTTGCTTCGCAAATTCCTGCCTATTGGCCACAAATGGTGCTTTGTAAGAAAGAGCCTGAAATTCACTAGTCCAAGTCAAGCAGAAGAGATGCTAATCTGGTGAAAAGTGTTTTCCGTTTGTTTTGTTTTTCCGTTGGTGGTTTAAGATCCTACTGGAAGGCTGGACACAGTGGCTCATGCCTGTAATCCCAGCAATTTGGGAGACCAAGGTGGGAGGATCATTTGAAGCCAGGAGTTTGAGACCAGCCTGGGCAACAAAGTGAGACCCTGTCTGAAAAAAAAAATTAAAATCTTTCCGGACTTGGGACATTGCTTTCTTGTTTTCAGACACACTTCTGGAGTTAATGGTTTAACTAAAATCTACATTTACATTAAGAAGGCTTCTAACCTTGAATGAGGCTTAGAACACAAATAATAGGGGGGAGATTTCCCCATCCCAGCAGGCCCACACCCCTGTCTATTCTTCCAGGAAAGGGGAGAGTCAGGATTCCAAGACATCCCTTTGAGCCACTAAAGTCCAGTGCCATTGACGAGTTCCATTCCTATGTCCTCCCCTCTGGTACAGCAAAGTGTGTGTGTTCCCATGATCCTGGATCTGATGCATTTCTGTTACTAAGTCAAAAGGTTGAATTCAAGTGTACCATTTGATTGGCCGTTCCTTTGTTGTCTTTCTCTTCCACTGAGATAAATGCCACCAGGGCAGGACTTCACATTGTTCCCCACCATATCTCCCGTACCTAGAATCTGGAAAACTGAAGATGCTCAACAAATAGCTTGTGAATTAAATGCATGAGTGGTGGCCTCAACTCTTACATTCTAAATTTCTGTTATTGAAAGAGACAAAGGGCAGGGTCCATTTGGGCTGCCCCCATCTCTTCATCCCCAGAGTTATGAAACTGCAAATCCTGAGACCTCAATTCTTCTCACTCCGCTTGGAGATGATTCCCACCTCTTAATACCCTTTCTTTTTTGCCTTGTTTTTCTTTCCATTCTTGCATGTCTTTAACTCTCCTACTAATAACACAAGTGACCCCATTTCCTCTGCTGTCTCCAAACCACTATCCATGCCATTTTCCCTTCAGTTTGCCTTTGGTGAGAAAAAAATATTCTCCCAGAAATGTGACTCAGAAGTAATCAATGTAAATGTCATCCAAGGCCATGGGGAATTTCTTGGCCATGAATCACATCCCCTGTGCTGAGAACCTGGGTTACAGTCAAGGCAGAAAGTCTCAAAACCAATACCCAGAGACTCCCCCTTCCTCCCCAGCCCCATGCCCATTGGCTGCAGGAATTTCTCCTCGTCCTTCTTTGTTGTGGCTATGCTTGGCCACATTGGGTGAAGGCTCATGCAGGCTTGTTTCCCTTTCCAGCTCAGTTCTGTTACTGTTGCAACGGACTTCAGCACCCGGCAGGAAGTGCCTGGCTCAACTCTGCTCCAGCGGCTGTGGCTGCCTCTGTCGATGGAGAACTGAGAGACACAACCCACGGCAAGGTTTCAGCACAGGCTGAGGGCCAGGGCACCTCACATTTTCCACGCCAGCTGGAAACAGGACGTGAAAGGTACAGGTTAGGAAGGAGCTCTGGCTGGTTGGTGAGTTCAAAGGCCCCATTCATGAAGTTAAAAAAAAGAAAACTTTCAGTATTGAGATTGCTTTGCCTTCTTTGTTCTTTCTCTTTTCCTCTCAAGTTTGTAGAGCAGGTCCCAGTGCATGAATTTGAAAATAAGAGAAAGAGAAAGACAGGAGCGGGTAGGGGGAGGAAGGGAGCCTAAAGCTCATCAAAACATACACAAAGGTGACACTCACGCACATGCTACCAAAGTGGAAGGGAACTACATCCGTACCCACACATAACAGGCAGTGACAAGTTGAGAAATTGTTATCCAGGTCATGGGAAGGTCATTGACCAATTTTTCAGTTCTCCAGTAGGTAGGATTGGGGCAGACTAGGCATCTAGCAACCTTGAATGAGAGGAAGCAGGAAGTGAGTGAGTGAGTACTCACAGGGGTAAGTGAGTGAGCTTGGAGCCAGTCTGTTTGGGCATTCCAATTGTAGGAAGCAAACGAAATAAACCACACAAAATAGAGTCATCCTGGCACATGATAGGCCCTCAGCAAATGCTGCTGAAAGTAATGAATGAGTATGTGAAATGCTTCTCAGAGGCCCGGGACATGGAGGGGTGCTCACTGAACAGCAGCAGCAGGAGTAGTCATGCTTGAGCCCAGTGTTGGAATCCCTTCTGGTCACTTGGCTGGGTTTGACTGGGGGCAGTCGGGACACCACAGGTCTAGGGGAAAGAGGAGGATCCACTATACCCAGAGCATCTGTTCTGCCGGTGAGCAAGGCTGGTGACACAGATTGCAATGGCAGTGACAGGAACAGTGAAGGGTCACCATCTTCAGAACAGGCCATGTCTAAATGGGTGCAAACCTAGCCGATCCTCTCCAAAAGAAGGTTCCCAGCTGCACTGACCAAGGACTTTCTCTGCCAGCACCCACTCATCCCACAATTTTCCTTTATCCTATGCCTGCAGCACAGCACAGCCGAGACAGATCCTCCTGTTTCAAAGGCAAACCTTTAAAGTTAGAGTGCCCTCTACCTGAAGAGAGTCAGTTTAAAAATCAAAACGTGGCAGAAAGTCAAAGGTGGTAGAAAATTTGAACATTACCCAGGTAACCCCGTATTCACTGAGGCTCTGCATTACTCAAAAAAAAAAACCACCTGGAAGCTAGGCGCAGTGGCTGTAATTTCAGCACTTTGGGAGGCTGAGGCAGATGGATCACCTGAGGTCAGGAGTTCAAGACTAGCCTGGCCAACATGGTAAAACCCTGTATCTAGTAAAAATACAAAAATTAGCTGGGCGTGGTGGTGGGCACCTGTGATCCCAGCAACTTGGGAGGCTGAGGCAGGAGAATCGCTTGAACCTGGGAGGTAGAAATTGCAGTAAGCCAAGATAGTGCCATTGCACTCCAGCCTGGGTGACAAGAGTGAAACTCCATCTCAAAAAAACAAAAAACAAACAAACAGACAAAACACCTCAAACTACTTTAAGCAAAAGAAGAAAATTCCCTGGCTTGCAAACCCAAACTTGCAGAAGACAGTGAGTAGAACTGGCTTTAGAGGATCAGGGACTTAAATGTAGTCAGAACGCTTATCTTAACTTCTTTATTTGCAGACTAATTTCCAAGCTATTGGACATTCCTCAGCTTCAGTTATTTTGTCTGTACAATGGGAATATTAACTTTCCTATCTACCTCGTAGAATTATTATTGTGATCAAATGAGAAAATGCATGAACAGAGGTACATAAACAGTTGGCTGTAACACTTGTTCTTAAAATATGAATTTGTTCTGATTGAATTAATGTATTGGGGACAATATGAACATAATTTGAGTTTCTCACAAGCAGTTTTATCTGCAAGAGAAAACTAGATTAACATAGAAGACTGCACCCAGCTGAAATGAGTCTTGTCAGGATTCACAAAATGCCACATGTACACATGCCACCCATCTGCCCTGCTACCTTGCAGATGTGTTATTCTAACTAATCTACTTACCCCAACCAACTGAATTATCCTATGAAGTTATGTTTTCCTATTCTTTCACATTTGTGAACTGTTGTGTATTAAAAAGCATTTAATGTTTTAAACATGTCTAAGCATCTCAAGCAGGGCATGGGAAAGTAAAGCTTTGCATATTGAGAGGGAAATTGACATAAAAAAGCATTTTGAGAGAAGCAAGAGAACTTGTTCTATTTCTCAGGCAACAGACCATGGAAATAAAAGAAATGTCTGTAGATGGAATAAGTTCAAGTGCTGGGAAATCAAGAAGAATACGGCATGAAGACATAGAAGAGGCAGAAAGATGAGCATTGTTGAAACTGAAAGCCAAACAGTGAAAAATGAGGGCAGACAACGTCTTTCACAAAGAGAAACCACTATCTACGTGCAAAGGCCTTAATGGAAATTGTCAAATTCTGCAGAAATGGCAACTTTTGTACTATGAGGGGCTGATTTGGTGATTTCAAATATCACCACAATTTCCAAATACTTCAGCTGTTGGGTGAAGCCCCCAGGTATGGATGAGAAAACTGCAAAAGAATTTCCAGCAAGGGCACAGAAATTAACTAAAGAAGAAAACTCTACATTTTCAAATCTTCAATTTTGATGAAACAGATATTCCTTACAAATGCATGCTTCAAATGACCTATATTTCAGGGTTTTAAGGCTGCAAAAAATAAAAAATATTTATAATCTTCCTTCTACCACTTCCTCATAACACAAGCAGCAGCCCTCTCAGCACCTTCTTCCAATAGCAAATTTTAGGTCTTTTTAAAGATAAAGTGCCATATTTATTGCAGTATTAACATGTTTTTTTTGGGCCAGGAGCGGTGGCTCATGCCTGAAATCTCAGCATTAATCCCTTTGGGAGGCTGAGGTGGATGGATCACCTGAGGTCAGGAGTTTGAGACCAGCCTGGCCAACATGGAGAAACCCCATCTCTATTAAAAAAAAAAAATTGAAAAAACAAACAAACATAATTTTTCATTATTTAACATGCACAAAACTGTGCTACTATTTTTATTAAGTTTCTGTCTTTTTTATATTACCAACAATGTGTTTTGGTATTGTGCCTCTGACCTGCTCTTTTCTCTAAGACCTGTGGTTTTTATTGTGTAATTTTGCATAATGCAGTGAGTTTTAGGAATGCATCTATCATGTTATAGCAGAACTGACTGTACTGTAAGGCAATATATAAAAATATGAGAATATTACTATCTGGATCTTTTATTTCCTACACGTCTCTCACTCAGCCATGGTTTGGCGACCACAGGCTACAGGTGTGAACCCATAAATTAAATCTGTCTCTCCCCTCTGGGCCCCAGGACCAGAACCTCTCAAACTCCTCTTCACCCCTACAGGCCCTCAGGGCGGAATCAAATTTCTTGACAACTCTACCCTGTGCAGCTACTTTTGATGGACACTCCAGAAATCCCTTGTCTTTTTTTAATCTTCAACTCCATTGATCTTGTCCTTTCTTACTTGAGGCTACCTGCTAGTCCTTGTATCTCTGTTGTGGTTCTGAATGTTTGCTTTCCATTGAACAAGTGCCTCCCGGCTTCCCCTCATCAGATGGTGCTGACCGAGCTGACAGGACTTCACTGAAGCTGGCACTGTTTCAGTGAGAACAGCCATTGTAAGCTAGCATAGCTCTTGTGTGACAGACACACACTCTCAGAAGGAGACTCAGCGGTGTGCTGGACAGCCTCTAAGCTATCGTTGGGCTGTTCTGGAAGGCTTGGCTCTCCTGCAGGATTCTGTAGGTCTGTGTCTGCAAAAGCAACCTGAAACCAGCCCTGCATGAGGTAAGAAGAATGGGATGGAAATCAGGCCCGTAGCTACCTAGAAAACCACATTTTAATGGCTGCCATTTAAGGAACGCTTTTCCTGGGGAATTTTATTATTCTTTCCTGACTGCCTAACACATGTCGGAATTTGGAAAGTTAAGGAAATACCCCACTGGGTAAGCTTTAAAATGCAAGTTTCTAGCTCTTCCTGTTTCTAAACTCCAGTAGCTTTGTCTACATAAGAACACCACTGTGTGGCTCAGTAAAGACAACCCCAGAATGAAAGGTGTAAATTATGTCACTCAGTGAAGTAGAAACTTACAAAACGTTTTAGTACTAAAGAGTCTAAAGGCTGAGATCAACAGAATTCTCGGAAATCTGACAGACATCCTTTAGCCCTTTAAGTTCAGCTGAATTGTGCATGGCTTAGGAATGGTTTTCAGGCGGATAACGTTGAATTTGATTAGCAATTAGGAGAATTGTACTTTATTCCAAATTCATCTCCTGATATGTTAGCATTTGCATATTTCAGCTCTAAATCACAGACCTCAATAACGTAATGCTAAACAGTATCTAAAACCAAAGTGAAAAGACACTGTGTTTTAGCCATTTTCTGTTGCTGTAACAGAATTCCACAGACTGAGTCAAGAAAATAAGTTTATTCAGCTCATGATTCTGGAGGCTGGAAAATCCAAAAACATGGTGTCGGCATCTAGGGAGAGTAGCCATCCCATGGCGGAAGAGCAGAAGGCAGAAGTGAGCCTATGACGAGACAAAGAGAGGAAGGGGACTGACCTTGTCAGGAACCCAATCCCATGATAACTAACCCATTTATTCAACAATGGCATTGATCCATTCATTGCCAATTGATCCATTCATTGCCAATTGTCTGCCAAAGGCCCCACCTCTTTACTCTGCTATGGTGGCAACCAAGTTTCCAACACATAACACATTCCAACCATAGTATACTGTTTATAGCCTCAGGAATGTGTGTGTGTTGGGAAGGGTGGTTGTGGAGATACATTTAAGGAAGAAGTACATTCTTTTAAAATGAGGCCAGACATCTGCAATGAAGGTCAGGGATTTGCCTATTTTATTAGTCCATTTTTACATTGCTATAAAGAACTACCTGAGACTGGGTAATTCATTAAAAAAAAAAAAGTTTAATTGGCTCATGATTCTGCAGGCTGTACAGACTTATGCTTCTGGGGAACCTCAGGAAACTTACAATCATGGTAGAGATGAAGGGGAAGTAAAAAAAAAAAGGAGGTACGTATTAAGATGGTCATCAGAGAGCAAAGGGGAAGGTGCTACACACTTTCAAACAACCAGATCTCATGAGAACTCTATCACAAGAGAGCACTAGAGGGATAGGGCTAAACCATTAGAAACCAGTCCTATGATCTAATCATCTCTCACCAGGCCCCACCTGCAACACTCAGGATCACAATTCAACATGAGATTTGGGTGAGGACACAGCCAAAACATATCACCTAGTGATGTTCTTGCGTGGAAAAATAGTGGAGTCCTATATGTAAGAGTGAGCTTTGCTGCCAGGCTGCCTGGGTTTGATTCTTGGCCCTGACATCAACAAATCACCTGACTGTCATGAAGTCACTTTCTGTCCTCTCTTAACTGTAAAATAAACATAGTAACACCTGACTCATAGATCACTATAAAAAATCCAATGGAGAGTTCATGAAAACACCAGGTATATAGTAAGCACTCAGTGAATGTCAGCTATTTTTAACCATATCAAATTGTCTTTTGAATAGTCTGTGATAATGTGTAGTTTCATTCAAAATATTCACCATGGTGAATTATTTTAACACTTCACATTGATATTATTATAGACGTGGTGAATCCCTTCTTATTTGTTTAAAAGGTACAGTACTCCTAACAATAGCACCTTCCCAATTGAGTTATAAAGATGAAATGAGTTAATACACAGACCTGGTACATAGTGGGCACTCAATAAGTGGTACCTGTTATCGACCATCTCAGACTGCTTGTGACTAGAATAATGTGGAAAAACCCTAAAAAATATTTGTTGTTGTTATTTTACGAAAGGTGCAGCCCTCAGCCTTTTCTCCCTATTTGGATCCAAGTACAGATTTCGGTTCTGATAAATGACTTATTTTAGCCTGAGTTCATGAGGTCATACTGGAAAGAATCACAGCTGAATGCTGGTTGATTGTGTTAAAAGAAGAGAAAAAACACACAAAGTCCACAAAATTATGGAAAATACGCCAGTACTTCTATTAATTTGCTGGTCCCCTCCCTCCCTTCTTCAAGGTGCCAGCACCCTTCACTTATGGGGAGAAGAATGTTCTAGAGTCTGCTCCTAGCAGCCTGCCAGAGTTGATTTTGCACATTTCTTCCCACCTCCTCTTTCAGTGACACCTCTTGCAGGTCGGTAGCCTGAAATTGGCAATAGTAGGAATATTTACTCCATGAAAATTGGCCAAGGCTATGAATCAGGAATTTTTTAAAAGCCATTTATAAAAGATTTTTTAGCACACACTGTAGGATAGTGTCAGAAAATTTGTTTCTTCTTGAATAAATCTTTTTCCAGAGATTCTCCACAGACTAGGAACTGTCTGCCTCCTCAGCTGCTGGTTTATCTGTGGGAGCCGATTATCATCTGGTCCTCTGTAGAGCTGTGATCCTCCAGATGGGCTGTCCACGTTTTCTCCAGGAGAGAAGGAGGCAGACGGACCCACTTGCTTTTGCCACTTTATCCCCTCAGTCACCACACCATCATCACACAAACTGCAAAGCCACAGGCAGATTTCTTTTCTGGTGGGTTGGTATACTTTCAGAAAGCAATTACAGCACAGGAGGGACAAAGGCTGAAGCTGAAGTAAATTTACACTTTATGAGTCCAGAACCCATTCCCAGAGAGAAAACAACATCCCTTTCCCTGGGAAAACTCTACACCTACCTGTACTCATGGGAAGAGATCCTATTCCTGGGATGCTCACCGAGAGCTGCAGTTAATGAATCCCTCCCCTGAAATCTTTAGCAGGGTGAACATGAGTGTTTATTGACACTTTTAGCTTGGGAGACAATGAGAACATGAAGGACTATCTATAATTTCATGGATGAGGGTGGACATGTTTCCTCGAGTTCAAGTTTATTTTGCACCATTCCCAATTTCTGTACTAGTTGACCTCTTAAATTAAGTATACCTCCGCAAGACAAACATTAATTTTATCAGATTGTACCAATATAATAATACAATCTAAACCAATGATTCTCAACTCTGAATGTACCTACAAATCACCCAGAGAGTTGTTTTTTTAAAATGCTGATGCCTGGACTCCACCCAGGGTTGGGTTTGGGACCAGCCATTCTTATTTTTTAAGGCTTCCCAGGTGAATCTAATGTGCAGCCAGATTTGGAAACCACCAGTCTAAATCCAAGGTGGGGAATAAGCAGTTGCCTAATCAGTAGGCTTGGTCTCAGAATTGGGCCTCTGTTTTCATGTCAAATAACTGGCTTTTTAAAAATTCCTTTGATTCAGTAGTCCTCCTCTGATTGAAGTGTCAGGCAGGAAAGATAAGAGGTAGATTACCAGTCCTTCCAGCATGCACAGTTTACTTAGTCATTGATCTTTCCACTTTACCTAGTGATTCAGACATAAACTCAAACTTTTAAACTCCCAAAAGGTAGCACAGCTGATCAGTTTGAGTTTTATCTCTTTTCTTGACTTTTCCCCTTTGAGGTCCTAATTATCCAAATTACAAAGAAAACCAGTAGATAAGTATGAGAGGAGTCTAAGTAAAAAAAACAAAAACAAAAACAAAGAGAACCAGTAGATAAATATGAGAGGAATCTAAGAAAAAACAAACAAAAGCAAAGAGAACCAGAAGAAAAGAGTAGAAAAAAATTTTGAAGACCCCATTAACTGACTATTCATTGCCTTGTAACTGTCCTTCACTGTATGCCCTGGGCTGGACACACAGGGATTTTCATCCCAGGAACTGACATGCCATTGAACCAGGGCACCCCAAACCAAATTTTCCTTGTCCTATTTCCACTTACAACTGCCTCTGGAAGTTTCTGTAGCCATTCATCACAAACCAGCAGGAATTTTTCCTCCTAAGACCTTGGCCTTACATTCATTGATTTCTTCACTGAGTTCACTGAGGTCCTTCAGTGGCCTCCATCCCCTCCCATGACCAGAACAGTCCAGACTCAGAGAGAGGCTTCCCTTCACAGGTAGGTACATGAGGGGAGAGAAAGAGTTTGTCCCAAAAAGCCTGTATCAGAGTGGAGATATCCTGCTGAGGTGGCCCAGAGTAGAAAGAGCCAGAGCTGGGTTGGAGCAGAGTAAGGAGACAGGACAGAAATTGAAGATGAAGAATAAGTGGAGCTGAAAAGGGGACCATTTGCACATTCAAGATGAGATCCATTCACAATGATGTCAAACAGAGTTTCCTAACTCAGCTAGAGGACACAGGGTCTGGTTGGGGGTGGCAGAGGAGAGCCAGGTATCAGAAGAAGACTTGGAGACTGGCCCAGTGGAGATTTGGACTGGTCTCAGCTCTCAACAGAATCTCTCATATCTCTGAAAACTAATTTCATTTCCAGGGAAAAAAATTCTGAAAACTATCCTGTGAGTGTGACAGGTGAGGCACAAATAATGAAAAAAGAGTCACATTTGTGGAGATAAATTCAAGTGTTTTGTTTCCCATGTAAAATTTAAACAAAATACTCAACAGAAAAAAAAAATTCCATTTGGACTGCAGCCTAGGTTCCCCAAATGTTTTGAAATGGTTTGCCAGATATTTAAAGCCAACCCAAAATATGTTTGGCTAGGACTTCCTTATTGAAATTTTGGGTAAATTTGAGGGAAGGTGTATCCATATATTTCTGATTCATTTGCATTCAACTCATGAAACCAATATTTAGATGCCACTTCATTTCAAGAAATCTTTACAGAACTAAAAACAAGGAAGTTCTAACAACTGTAAACATCAAACTGTTCTTATTGGTGGGATTCACCTAGACTGAAGAGATTGAATGAATTCTAAACTTGGCAAAATATAACCTCTCCCCTCTGTACCAGATCTATTGTGTCATTTACAGAAGGCCACAAAGTTGTGCTTTTAGGAGAATATTTTTAATGTATTTTTGATTTTCATACAAAGCTTTGTTCATACCAAACCAGAGAAGAAACTTTAAAAGTATGAAAAGTTTCTGTTCTCTGTGTTGTGGTTCCAATCTCAATTTCTCATGGGATTCTATGGCACAGGACCAATCTTCTCATTACTAGAGCTCAGATATCTTGAGGAAAAGATAGTCCTAGCATATATCACTCTCAGAGGAATACAGTGAAGGGTTTTATTCATTGACTACAGTGTCTGCAATGACAATAATTTATTTTTCCATAAATTGTAGTGATCATGTGAATGGCTTGTTACATTTAAAGAGAAAGTGTATAAAATCCCTAAATGGCTTTTCATGAGAGCTTATTAACTTTTTTTTGTTTTTCGTCATTCAGCTTTCCTACTGAGAAAGAATACTATATGAATGCTGGCATTGCAAATACCCAGGAGTTTAAAAAAGATCACTAAAGATTGACCAGATTACCAAAACTTTTGAAGTCTCTTAGTCACTACAAGAGATCCAAGCACAAAAACATTAGACTTAAGTTCAAGAGGTAATATGCAATGAAATCAGAGTACCAGCCAAAGGTGGGAGCACAAGGGGACATAAATGTGGATATGAAGTAACAAATTCTTTATTGAAGGAGTTCTTTTTAGCTCCAACAATGGATAGGTTCTATTATAATCAAATCCATCAAATCCTTTATAGCTGATTTCAATTAAAATTTTTTTTTTTTTTTTTTTTTTGAGACAGCGTCTCACTCTGTTGCCAGGCTGGAGTACAGTGGCGTGATCTCAGCTCACTGCAACCTCCACCTCCCGGGTTCAAGCGATTCTCCTGCCTCAGCCTCCCAAGTAGCTAGGACTACAGGTGCTCACTACCAAGACTGGCTAATTTTTGTATTTTTAGTAGAGACGGGGTTTCACCATGTTGGGCAGGCTTATCTCGAACTCCTGACCTCATGATCTGCCCACTTTGGCCTCCCAAAGCGCTGGGATTACAGGTGTGAGCCACCGAGCCCGGCCAATTCCATTAATCTCAATCACTCAAATTCTTCATATTTTCCTGCATCCACACAATATCATGTCGTGCGACTTTGTAGGGCCTTACCACTCTGGAATAAAGTCCCAAACCTACTTAAAAAAATCAGTTATGAAAATTTATAATTTTATTGAATTACAATTTGTATACAATAAAATTCACCTATTTTTAAATGTATAGTTTGATAAGTGTATACAGTTGTATAATCACCGCCACAATCAAGATATAGAACATTTCCGTCATTCAAAAAGGTATTCATACAACTCTGTGTAGCTAATCTCATCTCATCATCTCCAGCCTCAGGCAAAGACTAATCTGGGTTTTGTTACTATAGCTTTGCTTTTCCTAGAATTTCATATAAATTGAAACATATAGCATACGCTCTTCCATATCTGGCTTCTTTTTCATTTCATGCCTTTAAGTTTCACCATGTTATTGCATGTATCAGTAGTTTACTTCTTTTTGTTATTGAGAAGTATTCCATTATAAGGAAATGCTATAATTTGTATATACATTAATAAACAAATTTGATATTTGAATTGTTTTCAGCTTTTAGCTACTGTAGATGAAATTGCTATGAACATTTATGTACATAGCTTTGTGAGAATACATGTTTTTATTTATCTAGTGTAAATATCTAAGAATTGAATTACTGGGTCATATGATAAGTATATATTAAATTTTATAAGAGCTTTTAAACTGTTTTTCAAAGAACTGCACCATTTCCCATTTCCCATTAGTAATGTAAGAGAGTTCCAGGTGCTCTATGTCCTCACCATTGTGTAGTATTATAAACATTTTTAATTCAAGCCATTCTAATGCATGTAATGATACCTCACCATGTCTTTAATTTCTGTTTCCCTAATGATGAATGATGTTGAGCATTTTTTATGTCCTTACTTAGCATTTGGATATCCTCTTTGGTGAACTGGCAGTTCAAATCATTTGCCCATTTGTTACTCATTTATTATTTGAAACCCATTCAAAAAGAAATGGATAGTAATTCATTATCAGTTAAAGAAATTAGATTTGTACTTATCCTTCTCACAAAGAAGGATCTGATGGATTCAGTGGTGAACTTAACATTAAGGTATAACTATTACCAATCCAACTGGGAATACTTCCCAATTCATTTTATGAGTCCAGCTTTACCCTGATATCAAAACCAAAGACATTACAGGAAAAGAAAACCAAAAATCTGTTTCCCTCATGACATAGCCCCCCCACCCAAATTTAACAGATTTGAACAAATCAAATCCAATAATATACAAAAAAGTTAATATATCATGATCAAGTGGTTGATATTTGTCTCAGAATGTAAGGTTGGTTATATGATAAAAAGATTAGTGTAATTCATCATATTAACAGACTGAAAAAGTAAAATTGACTAATTATCTCAATAGACGCACATAAAGCATTTGACAAAATTCAATACCCATCCATGATACAAGCTCAGCAAACTAGGAATAGATGAGAATTTCTTCATTCTGATAAAAAGTCAGGTATGGAAGACCTACAGGTAACATTATAGTTAGTGGTAAAAGACTGAATGCTTTCCTATAGGATTATGTCCTGTCTTACTACTCTTACCACTTGAATTCATCACTGTACTGGAGATCCTGGGAATGGGGTGGAGGTGGAGTAGGGTGGAGGCAGGAGGTGGAGAAAGCATAGCGAGTGGACAAGAGGAAGTAAAACTGTCTTCATTTGCAGGCAACATGATTAACTATGTGGAAAATCCTAAAGCATTCTCAAAAAAGTTATAAGAATGAATAAGTGAGTTTAGAAAAGTTGAAGAATGCAAGTTTTTTAAACAAAGATCAATTGTATCCTTTTAAGTCACTATATTAAGGTTCTCTAGAGGGACAGAACTAATAGGATAGATGTATATATAAAGGGGAGTTTATTAAGGAATATTGACTTAACATGATCACAAGGTCCCACAATAGGCCATCTGCAAGCTGAGGAACAAGAAAGCCAGTTCAAGTCCCAAAGCTGAAGAACTTGGAGTCTGATGTTCAAGGGCAGGAAGTATCCAGCATGAAAGAAAGATGTAGGCTGGGAGGCTAAGCCAGTCTAGTGTTTTCACGTTCTTCTGCCTGCTTTTATTGTGGCCATACTGGCAGCTGATTTGATTGTTCCCACCCAGATTAAGGGTGAATGTGCCTTTCCAAGTCCACTAACTCAAATATTAATCTCCTTTGGCAACACCCTCACAGACACATCCAAGAAAAAATACTTTGCATCCTTCGATCCAAGTTGACACTCAGTATTAACCATAACAGTCACAAATAATTAGGACTTGAGAATTTAAAATACAACATTTACAATGTCATCTAAAAAGATGAAAATACTTAGGTATAAATTTAACAAAATGTGTGCAACATCTGAAATTAAAGAAAGACTTAATAGAGAGATAGTCTATATTTATGGGTCAGAAAACTCAATAATATTAAAATCTCAGTTCTTCCCAAATCTATTGACTCAACACAATCCAAATCAACATTCTAACAGATTTTTTTGTAGAAACTGATAGTTATTTAAACATTTTTATCAACATGCAAAAGAACTAAAATTCTCAAAATTATTTTGAAAAAGAACAAAGTTGGAGGAGTTACACTGCCTGATTTTAAGATTTGCCACAAAGCTGCATAATTAGGGCAGTGTGGTGTTGGATAGACAGATAGATCCATAAAACCAAATAGAGGCCCAGAAATAGAACCGCATGTGTATTGTCAATTGATTTTCAGTGAAGGTGCCAATGTAATTCCACAGGGAAAGGAAAGTCTTTTCAAAAAGCCACTGGAGGTCCATAAGAAAATAAAATGATTCTGTACCCTGATCTCATACCTTATACCCAATTTATTTACATAAATGGATAATAGAGCTAACTGAAGGAACTAAACTACGAAGCTTCTAGAAGAAAATATGGTTTAAAAAATTGAACTGGGTTAACACAAAGATATTTTTATACAGGATACAAAAAATTACAAACACTGAAAGGTAAAAATTAATTAACTGGACTTCTTTAAAATTATAAGCTTTAGCTCTTCGAAAATCACTGTTAAGAAAATGAAAAGGCAAGCCACAGAGTTGGAGCAAAATACTTATAGAACATGCATATTATGAAAGATTGTAGCTTGAATATATAAAGAACTCTTTAAGCTATTCAAACAGGTGTGTCATTGTGTCTGATTGGGGTTTTAATTTGTTTTTCCTAATGATGAATGGTAGTAAGTTGGTTTTTTTTTTTTTGGTGGGGGGTGGGGGGAATCTGTTTCTATTTTGCTCTGTTCTGTTTTTAACGACCCATATCTCACCTTTGGTAAAGTGTTTGTTCAAATCATTTGCCTATTCTTTTTATTGGGGTGTTTCCCCTTAAATTTCTTTTCTTTCCTTTCTTTTTTTTTCGTTTTCTTTTTTTGAGACAGGGTCACTCTCTGTTGCCCAGACTGCAGTGTAGTTGCAGCAGAGCTGTCTTAACTCACTTCAACCTCCAACTCCTGGTTCAAGTGATTCTCATGTCTCAGCCTCCTGAGTAGCTGGGATCACAGGCATGTACCACCATGTCCAGCTAATTTTTTGTATTTTTAGTAAAGATGGGGTTTCACCATGTTGGCCAGGCTGTTCTCAAACTCCTGGCCTCAGGCCATCCACCCACCTTGGCCTCCCAAAGTGCTGGGATTACAGGTGTGAGCCACTACACCCAGCCCCCTTGTATTTCTTTTAATGTCTGTTGGATCTGTAGTGCTGTCTTCTCTTTCCTGCAAGATATTGGTGATTTTGGTCTTCCATTTTTAAAAATCAGTCTCACTAAAGGTAGGTCCATTTTATTAATTCTGTCAAAGAACCAGCTCTTAGTTTTAATTTCTGTCTTTTTCTTCCATTTTGTTTCACTTATTTATGCTCTCATGTTTATTATTTCCTTCATTTTTATTTTTTAGAGGTTTAGTTTGCTTTTCTTTTTCTTGTTTCACAAGGAGGAAGCTGAGGTCACTGATGTGAGATCTTCCCTCTTTTCTAATTTATGCATTAAATATTACAAATTTCTCTTCAATCATTGTATTGGTTGACTTGTGAGTTTTGATATGTTGTTTTCATTACCATTCATTTAAAAATAGTTTCGAATTGTCCTTACAATTTCTTCTTGGATCCATGAAATATTTAGAAGTGAGGGGAGTTTTTGTTTTTTGTTTTGTTTCTTGTTTGTTTGTTTTTGAGACAGGGTCTCACTCTGTCAGCCAAGCTAGATGGCAGTGGTGTGATCATAGCTCACTGTTGCCTCGACCTTAAGGGCTAAAGTGATTCCCCCACCTCAGTCTCCTGAGTAGCTGAGACCACAGACATATACCACCACACCTGGCTCATTAAGAAATTTGTTTATTTATTTTTTGTAGAGATGAGTTTTTGCTATGTTGCCCAAGCTGTCTCAAATTCCTGGGTTCAAGCAATCTTCCCATCTCAGCCTTCCAAAGTGCTGGCATTACAGGCATGAGCCACTGCCCCTGGCCAGAAGTGAGCGTCTAAGTTTCCAAATATTTGAGAATTTTCCAATATCTTTTTGTTTAGAGCTTAATTTTTGTGGTCAGAGAATAATAGTATATGATTTAAATCTTTTAACACTTATTGAGACATGTTTTACAGCCTAGGATGTGGTCTTTCTTTGTAGATATCTCATAGCCTCTTGAAAAGAATATGTATTTTGCTGTTGTTGGACAGCATGTTCTCTAAATGTCAATTAGGTCCATTGATTAATAGTGTTGTGCAAGGCTTCTATATTTTTACTAATTTTTGTCTACTTCTGTCAATTTATTGAGAGATAAATATTGAAATTTCCTATATTTGTCTTTTCCCTTTTAGTTCTGATTCTTTATTCTTATTTTTAGAATAGTTTTGGGTTTTCAGCAAAGTTACAGAGATAGTACATAGAGTTGCCATATGCACTGAACCCAGTTTCCCTGCTGTTAATATCTTACATTACTATAGTTCATTTGTTACACAAAGAAACCAACAGGGCTTTTAACCAGACGCTACAGTTTCTTCAATGTCATGATTTCTTTCTTGGTATCCTTTTCTTGTTCCAAGATCTAAAACAGGATATTACATAACATTGAGTCATTAAATCTCCTTAGCCTCTTCTTGCCTATGACAGTTTCTCCAGACTTCCTTGTTTTTAATGACCTTGACAGTTTTGAGGAATTCTGGTCCAGTATTGTGTACACTGTTCCTCAGTGTGGGTTTGTCTGATGTTTTTCTAATGGCTAAACTGATGCTATGGGTTTGGGGTAGGAAGATCACAGAGGTGAAGTGCCATTCTCATCACATCATATCAAAGGTACACGCTGTCACTGACTTATCACTGATGAAGTTAACCTTGACTACTAGGCCAAGGCGGCATTTGCCAGGTTTCTGCACTGTAAAGTTACTTTTTCTCTCCTTTCCATACTTCACTCTTTGTAAGCAAGTCACTAAACACAGCCACACTCAAGAGAAGGCCAAAATATATATTATTTGGGATACTTCTATGAAGAGATTTGTCTCTTCTTTTTTTAATCTATTCTATCATTTTTATATCCATGTTGATTTAAGGGTATATATTTTATACTTTATGATATAATCCAATACCACATTATTTATTTTGTTGCTCAGGCTATTCCAAATTTGGCCATTGGGAGCTTTCTCAGCTGGGCTCCAATTCTATCAGGTTTTGATTCATGTTTTTTAAAGTTTTCTTATGAGGTTTATATATGTTTAGGACTATTATATTCTACTGAATTTATTCCTCTCTCATTAAGAAATGTCTCTGTTTGTCTCTGGTATTATTTCTTCTGTGTGCATCAATATATTGAGTTCATGGATAGTCTGATTTAAAAACAAAACAAAAAAAAAGCCCAGAAGGTTTCTGGAAGATCTTTTTCCCTGATCAGTGTTATCCTGGTTATTCCAGTCTCGGGCTACAAAGTAATGCTTGAATCACCATCAGATCAGACCTATTCAAAAAGAAATCCAGTTGGCAAGAAAGAGTTGGATGGCCTAAAAGTATTTTCAAATATCACAGTCTTGAATTTTCTCAAACCAACAGGAAATTAAAATTTATTGCAAACTCCTATATCAAGGCTCAGAAACCAGAATGAGTCAAAATATGAGATGATGAAATGTCAGGACTGATTTATGAGGTTTTGTTTCCTGAACTCTTTGGTTACTCCCTATCTGTCTTTTTCTTTCTTCTTCTGTCTTTCTCAGTTTCTTCTAAACTTTTCCCAAAATATGTAAATCATCCCTGGCAGGGCCCATGATTTCTGCTTATATTGAAGACAGAAAATTGTCCAAATGCCCTTCTGTCATTCCTTCCTCTGTTCCTCATTCCTCCCTGCTTCTTTCTTTTCCTCTTTTCTCAATCTCTCTTTTCTTTCCTCCCTGGTTTTTTGTAAGGGGGTTGGGGGGATGGAGTCTCTCTCTGTTGCTCAGGCTGGGTTGCAGTGGCATGATCTCAGCTCACTGCAACCTCTGCCTCCTGGGTTCAAGCGATTCTTCTGCCTCAGCCTCCTAGTAGCTGGGACTACAGGTGAGTGCTACCACGCCCAGCTAATTTTTGTATTTTTAGTAGAGACCGGGTTTCACCATGTTGGTCAGGCTGGTCTCAAACTCCTGACCTCATGATTCACCTGCATCAGCCTCCAAAAGTGCTAGGATTACAGGAGTAAGCCACTGTGCCTGGCCGCCTCACTGTTATTAAACATTTATTTATCAAGAGCTCACTCTGCATGAGTCTGGTAGTACAGTTGCTCTCAAACTTTCTGAATCATGATCAATACGAAGAAACACATTTTTATATGAAAACCCAAAACTCAGCTCTCTCTCACACACACACACAACCACACACATTTCACTAAACAACTCTCCTCTAGGTACATTATTCTTCTCAGGCTGCCATAACAAAATATAGAGTGGGTGGCTTAAACAGAAATGTGTTATCTTACAGTTTGGGAGGCTAGAAATCCAAGATTCAGATCCTGCAGGGTAGGTTCCTGGTGAGGGCTCTCCTGTGGCTTGCAGACAGCCACCTTCTCACTCTCTTCGTGTCTGTATATGAATGAGAGAGAGAGAGAAAGAGAGAGCTCATGCTCTCTGGTATCTCTTCTTAGAACGATACTAATCCTATCAGATCCACCCCTATGACTTCATTTAATCTTAATTGCTTCCTTATTCAAAATAGAGCTACACTGGGAGTTAGGGCTCTATGCATTTGTGGGTGAGGGACATATACATGCATTTCATAACACTAGCTACTTTGCATGAGATATTTTCTGTTCTAATCCATTCTGATTATTTTAATTGAATGTTGGTAACACCTAAACTAATTTCATGAACTGCTACTGGGTCAGGGTCTATATTTGAAAAATGCTGCTGGGGAGAATATCAGGAATAAAAGGCAAAACTCCTACCCTCTAGAGGCTTACATTCTAATTGAGAGAGTAGGGCATGGCCTCCAATTGCAGCAACCTGTGGCACCATGAGACGTGTGTTTATCAAGAGCAGAGCAGAGTTTGCTTGGGATGACATGGAGATACTGAGTGGAGGAGGTGGGGTTTGAGTCAGGTCCTGTAATAATGGGACCCATATTAAAACCATGTCCTTTGGACAGTTTGCCATGGGATGCGCGTGTTCAGGATGCCTGTCCGACATCTGCAAACCCTCAGAGCTCTGCATAAATGTGAAAGGAGTGGATGTTGGGCTTCTTACCTCAGTAAGCAGTGTGTCTCCTGTGTGGGGGCAGCTACCTGAGTGGTGGGAATCAGTCCTGCCAACCTGGCCAGCCTGCCAGGGGGCCTGTCAGAGCCTCATAACTGTCCAGTGGAGCGGTGTTCAAAAGTTCCTATGACTCCGTCTCAGGAGACTGAAGTTATACTGCCAGGGCTACCACTGGGACAAGTGAATTTATGGGCCTCATCTTCACCTACTTGTGGGCATTGCCAGACCAGAGCCTCAGATCTTCATACAATTTAGGACCATTCTGACATGAGTAGCAGGTTCAGGCCAAGAACAGCCGCACTCAGAAAATGTATGGGGTCGAAAATAGTAAGATCAACAACTATGGGTTTGAATGGCAACTCCAGCACAGTTGAGAGTCTTTCGGCAAGATGCCTACTCATTCCTCATTTCTCATCTGTAAGATAGGGTAGTATTAGCCCCAGCCTCTTAGGGTCATTTGAGAATGGACTGAATTAACATTTGGAAGTTGGTTAGAACAGTGTCTGGCATAATATACACTATGAAATAGTATGTTAACTAAAGCCACCGCTACTCTTTATTAAATCCTTTTTATAATGGCTACCGTGTTAATTGCCTGAGATATGTTATTTGATTTGATCCTCACATCAACACTATGAGGTAGGATAATTATCTTAAAGAAAAAGAAATTAGGATCTAGCAAATTTAAAAAACTTCCCCACAGCAGGCAGCTTAGGTAAATGAGAAAGTTGGGACTGAAAAGTGATGGTGATGGTTTTAACCATTTTAAATGCAGATGATTTTGTTTTATATTTATATAAAATATTCACATGGTTCCAGAGTCAACTGTACAAAAATGTAGCATCTGTCCTTGTCTCTTCCATCCTACTCTTGTCCTTCCTATATAAGTAACCATATTTTAAAATTGTTTCTCAGGCCGGGTGCAGTGGCTTATGCCTGTAACTCCAGCACTTCGGGAGGCTGAGGCAGGTGGATTGGTTAAGCTCAGGAGCTTGAGGCCAGCCTGGGAAACATGGCGAAACCCCATTTCTGCAAAAAAGTACAAAAAGTTATCCAGGTGTGGATAATTTCCCATGCATCTGTGGTCCCAGCTACCAGCGAGGCTGAGGTGGGAGGATCACTTGAGCCTGGGAGGTTGCAGTGAGCAAGGATGGCGCCACTGCACTCCAGCCTGGATGACAAAGTGAGACTTGTCTAAAAAAAATACATAAAATAAGACTGTTTCTCTTTTTATTTTAAAAAAACTATAAAAGCATTGTATATGCAGGTATATGTGTTTACATATATACATATACAGTATGATTGTTCTATGGTAAGGAGTTTGGTTCTATGAGAGAGTTTGGTTCCAGGACCCTCACAGATACCCAAAATTGGAGGATGCTCAAGTCCCCAGTATCAAATGGCATATAACCCACACACATCCTCCTATGTACTTCAGATCATCTCTAGATCACTTATAATGTAAGACAATGTAAATGCTCTGTAAATAGTTGTCATACTGTGTTGTTTACAGAATAACAAGGGAAAAAAGTCTATACATATCTCATATAGTTGCAACCAAACATTTTTTTTCCTGAGTATTTTTGTTCCTCGGTTGCTTGAGTGCAGGAATGCAAAACCCACAGACAAGGAGGGCCAACTGTACTCCCATTCTTAAACACTGGCAGGCTGCTTATCTAATATATATATATATATATATTTTTTTTTATCCACCTTGATTTTTTTGTTTTTTATTTACTAAGATTTACCTCCTGGGAGCAGACCCGAACCCCCATTATTTGCTTCAGTTGCAGAGTACTCCATCGTGTGCCTGTATCACAGTTTATTCAACTCGCTCCCCACTGATGGGTATGTAGGGGGTTCCAGTCCTTGCTTTACAGATGGTTGCAGTGAATAGCTTTCTGCATACAATTTTTCATACATTTTCTAGTGTATTTGGGGATAGATCCCTGAAAGTAGACCTGCTAGGTCAAGAGGGGAATGTAGACATGTTTTTGCTAGATCTTGCCAAAGCCCCTTCCATGGAAGTTTTACCATTTTGCACTCCCATATCCCCACAGCCTTCCCAAGAAATATGTTTTCAAATTTTGGGATTTTTGGGATTTTGTCAAGTGCATTTTTACCACAATTTTTCCTTCTTCTAGAAACAATATGTGCTATTTTTAGACATTTTTTGGAAAAATGCACACTCTCAAATTCCTAGCAATCCCTTTTCCTGGAATTGCTTTGTCCTTAAATATTTAATGGCTAGTACCACCAACCTACTCATGGGAAATTCAGGACCCAACCTTCTCAGGGTCTCCAGGTAATCATGGCAGGGTTTGCCTAACACTTTTGGTCATGTCAGGCTTCAAGTTACTATTCCAGCTGAATCCATGGTGCCTGCCTGTGTCCCTGTCCTCCATGAGGCATCTCCTTCAATCTGGTCATATCCATCTCTTTCTGCTCTAAAGAACCACAATCCAAAGCTGTGTATGGAACTGACATTACTGAAGACTGAGGCAGTAGAGGGGTCACATTCACACAGCAACAGACCACAAGCTTATGGCAAATAGCAGACAATAGCATCCCTGGCCCCCAGCCCCCAGCAAGGCATTCTCAGTCCCAGAGCCCTGGCCTCCAGATGCCCTGGGCTCGCTATGCTCCTTCCTCAAATAACTGCATTTCCTCCCCACTCATAAACCCAAGCTTCTCACTTTACTGTGCAAAGAATCTTAGCTTCCATTGTCACACCAGCTCCCTCTAGTTTGGAGTTTCCATCATTTTTGCGCATAAAATGACTCATCTCATTGTTTTGAGGACTAACACAGTTTTTATCCATAAAAGAAATTCTATCAGCATATAAACTCATCTCCTCCCAATTAAATTTTAAAATTATAAAGAATAAAACCCAAATCATCCATAATCCTTTCACCTAGACAGAAATGAACATTGTCAACAGATTGGTATATATTCATTTAGGACTGCCCCCAGGTTGTGTGGGACATGAGGTAGAAATTTTTTGCAAAACTTCTGTCTATAAGAAATATCTCAGTCACCCCAAATCAGCAGGGCAGCACCATCCTAGCTACCCAGTGTTGAACAATCCTATGAAAAAAAAATCCTTGCCAGGCACCAGGAACACTCTTAAATCTGGAGTCCAACCAGGATAGCCCCATAAACATAAGGGCTGGAGCTCCCTGGAGCATCCGGTTGACTCTCAACACCCAGAATAGGGGGTGGCACAGTGTCAGGGTGTCCCAAAGAAAGGGAAGAAATGTGGGCCAAGCACCCCACTTGGACATCCCTGCTGGTCTTGTCTGGTCCTGGATACCAAACAAGGACTTCTGGAGAAAGGCACTTAAAGCCGGGGAGCGGGGCACAACGATGAGGTGTGGGGCCCGGAGCAGGGGCCTGTTTGTCAGTCTAAGGTGGTACCGTATCTGCTAACAGAGCTGTGTAAACCAACGCCAAGGTCTTATACCCACGATGCTAATCAAATTGGTATGGAGCAAGGCACACATGTCTCTTTTATTATTATTGTTATTATTATTTTGTTAACAGTGGCCTAGCTTATGGGGTTTTATTTAATTTTTAGTTTTTCATTTTTGTGGGTACACAGTAGTTGTATATATTTATAACGTACATGAGATGTTTTGATACAGGCATGCAATGTGTAATAATCACATCATGGAAGATGGGGTATCCATCCCCTCAAGCATTTATCCTTTGTGTACAAACAATCCAATTATACTCTTTTTTTTTTTTTTTTTTTTTTTTGAGTCGGAGTCTCACACTGCAGCCCAGGCTGGAGCACAGTGGCCTGATCTTGGCTCACTGCAACCTCTACCTCCCAGGCTCAAGTGATTCTCCTGCTGCAACCTCCCAAGTAGCTGGGATTACAGGTGCCCGTCACCACACCTGGCTATTTTTTTGTATTTTTAGTAGAGACAGGGTTTCACTATGTTTGCCAGGCTGGTATTGAACTCCTGACCTCGTGATCTACCCACCTTGGCCTCCCAAAGTGCTGGGATTATAGGCATGAGCCACCATGCTGGGCCTCTTTTAGTTATTTTTAAGTGTATGATTAGATTAGTATTGACTATGGTCATCCTGTTGTGCTATCAAATACTAGGCCTTATTCATTCTAACTAGTTTTTTTTTTTGTACCCATTAACCATCCCCGCCTTCCCCTCACCCCTCCACTACCCCATACCTCTTTCAGAAGCTGTCCAAGGGATTTTTTACTATAGAGGCAGAGTTAAGAGCATTCAACTGAATAGTGTTTAAAATCCTTGCATCTCCCTTCCTGGGAAATTGAGCTTGTAATATTGAAGCAATTGGCCCCAAGCCACCCAGTGGGCCAAGACTAGAGGCCTGTTATCCTGCATGTACCCATACCCCACTCCCTACATACCTTGAGAGGCTGAGTGTCTCGGCTGCTCAGTTCCTTCTGCTTAGCACAACTTGAGAACTCCCTTCTTTGCTTTGTTGTTGTTGAGATGGAGTCTTGTTCTGTTGCCCAGGCTGGAGTGCAGTGGTGTGATCTTGGCTCACTGCAACCTGCGTCTCCCAGGTTCAAGCAATTTTCCTGTCTCAGCCTCCCAAGTAGCTGGGATTACAGGTGCACTGCGATGCCCGGCTAGTTTTTGTATTTTTAGTAGAGATGGGGTTTCACCATGTTGGCCAGGCTGTTCTCAAACTCCTAAACTCAGGTTATCCACCCACCTCGGCCTCCCAAAGTGCTGGGATTGCAGGCGTGAGCCACTGCGTCTGGCCCTTTCTTCTTTTTTGACGTAGTTTTTAGGTACTGTAGCTGCCAGTAACATCTCTGCTGTTACTGCCCTTAATCTTCTTTATCAAGAGCTAAACGTGTGCTCATTAATAGCTGGGAAGGGTCTTAAGAAAGACCCAGCCTTTTTTGACTAATCAGCATTAGACAAACAGCCCCATAGCCCCCCACCTCAATAACAAGTCTCCAAATATGCATCTCCAGTGCACGCACCTCTTTCAAGGTTGTGTCCTGATGCTCACTGCTTAAACACAAAATCATTTCCTCTGGTTAAACTGGCTGAGACAAAACCCAGAGGGGGACTTGTTCTTTTTTGTAATCAGTGAGACTCCACGAGGAAGTGCAGGTGATGTGACTTCCAGGCCTATTCCCCACGGTGCAGAACCAGGCTGAGAGCAGAGAGGAGCTGAGAGCACACATTTCCCTTTGCTGATGTTCAATTACAGGGCTGGCCTGCTGACAGCTGACGGGTCTGGTTCAGACATTGTAGCTCAAGCTGGGATTTGGATTCCTTCAAATCATCTACACATAAGGAAGGGAAAGCACCAATATGATTTTCTCTGACACTTTCCCTGCATTCCTTTTCCTTTATTATTGTTAGAAATTCCAGAAAGAAAAACACTGAATTAAGCATTACATACATTCCTCTGTGAATGAGAATTGGGTTTGTGGATTCTTGGGTTTATGATTGAAGTTTCTTGTATACCAAGTACTTGGCAACCCAGGAAAAGTCAGAAAATCTTCATGCCTACCTTTCTCTGACTCTTCAAAGGCCAAGCTACTCAGTTCAGCCTTGCCTGAATTTTCCTGATAGCTTGTTGGGATGGTTGAGAAAGATGTGTCCTCTCCTAAGTAGAAGCTAACCTGAGCAGGAATGTCAGTCAGGTCCCGGCAGGAGCAGATGGCACACTCAGAAGAGAGTTTTTGAATACATGATTTACAGAGGTGTGGGTAAGCCTATGAAAAATGAGGAAGTGCCTTGGGGCTAACGACAGCACTGGGGCCTTCCCATCCCCAGGCCTGAAAGGAGAGGAAGAGAAAGTGGTTTTGGGAATCTGGTGAGACCTGTCATCACAGGACCTGTGGTCTTCAGTTGAGATGCAGCCCCTGCCAACCCACCGCCCAACATGGAGGGGTTGAGGAATAAATACCCCAACCTCACTCAACCCCGCCCTCTGATCTCCTACTGTGCCTCCCTTTGGTTGAACCCAGCAGGAAACCAGAGGGCAAGAGAGCCCAGCTGCTGCAGCCCAAAGAGGTCAGCCTCAGGGACACAGAATAGGGTGGAGAAAGAGTGAATCTCAACGGACAAAAGAGGAGAATATCCCTGAGAGCTGGACAAACAGCCCCATAACCCCCCGCCCCAATAACAAGTCTCCAAATATGCATTTCCAATGTAAGCACCTCCTTCAAGGTTGTGTCCTGATGCTCACTGTTAAACAAAACAATGTACACAAAATTACACGATCAACTATAAAGACCTACACATATTCCAATTTATGACTATGGTTGTTGTTACTGGAATTAGAAACTCAGCCATTAGATGTCAGGGACTAACAAATAAAACACTGTAGCAATGGCCAGCCCCTGAGGCTGTTGTCAGGCTCCCTCTATCTCCGTGCTTTGGTGCCTGTGCCCCATCTGTGACCAGGTGGCCCCAATGGAAATTCCAACAGCATAAGCTATAGTCATTCTGCCTGCTCTATGTTGATTTTCCTCTCTCCTCAGCTCCTGCAGGGTGGAATGTCAGCTAAGTGGCAGGGAGTCTGCTCACCAAGGGGCTGGCTGATTGCTTAGGAAACCCATCCCTCTACTGGAATTTAATAAAAACCACCCACCAGACACAGGGTGGGGGGCATTGGCTCTTTAAATGATGTTTTTCTTTTAAGGGGGGAAAAATCTATCTGTGCCAGTAAAAGAAAGAAGAGAAAGCCTCTAGTTATTCAAAGATGGAAGAAAAAATGTTTTTAATTTGTAACTTTGCTAATTTCATTCCCCTGCTCAAAACTCTTTGATGGCTATCATTGCCTAGGGAATAAATTTCAAATGCTTTAGCCTGAGATCTGGCCTCAGCTTCTCCTATGAAACCTTTCATTACTCTCCTTCAATTACCCTTCTTCCATCAAATTGCGTGACTCAGAGGACATTTTCTGGGCAGTTCCAGGTATCCTCCCACCCACAGCTTTTTCATGCTGTAGACCAGACGCTCCCAACACAGGGTGTTCTTGCTCCTCGGGGGACATTTGGCAATGTTTGGAGACATTTTGGTCATTACTCTGGGGTAGGGGTACTACTAGCATCTGGTAGGTAGAGTCCAGGGATATCGCTAAACATCATACAATACACAAGCCAGGTCCCAACAACAAAGAGTCATGCAGCCCAGCATGGCAGCAGGACTGAGACTAGGCCCGGCTGTGTTCCCACTCTCTACATCTTGTGTATTCATTGATTCATTGAGGAACCTTGCGTATGCATTGTCCAGGACACTGGCCACTTACTGCATGTGGCTATTGAGCACTTGAAATGTAGTGTGTCCAGACTCGGATGTGTTGTGTCAAATGCTAATCAGCTTTGAAAGACTTTGTATGAAAAATGGAATGTTATTGTTTCATTGATAATTTTTATGTTGATTACATGCTGGGATTATAATATTTTAGATATTCTTGGTTAAATAAAATATACTAAGATTAATAGTATATATTTTTAACTTTATTAATGTAGGTAGTAGAAAATTGTAAATTACATGCACACCAGAATTGTAATGTTATCAACACTGGTCTAGAACAGGGATCGAAAAACTTTTTCTGTAAAAAGTAAAGTAAATAATTTAGGCTTTGTGGGCCTCTGTCACATTTCTCCTCCTCTTCCTCTTTCTCCTCCACCTTTTGAAAATACAATTTTTTATTTTTAGAGACAGTGTCTCACTACATCTGGTCTTGAACTCTTGGCCTCAAGGAATCCTCCCACCTCGGCCTCCCAAAGTGCTGGGATGACAGTCATGAGCCACTGTGCCTGGCCAAGATATACACCTCTTAAAAAATAAAAAACACTTTAAAACATTTTAAAAATAGAAAACTTTTTAAAAACACAAAAGAAACATTCTCAGCTTGAGGGCCGTATGAAAAACAGGCCTTGGCCCCAGATTCAGATGATGGGCCACAGCTCACAGCTTGTGGCCCTGTGGAGGATGGCGGGCTCCCGAAGCAACCCTTCCCTCCTGTCCCTTCGCAGTGGGCTTCTTGGACTTCTCTGCATCCTTCCTCCCATCAGCTGTGGTATCTGCATCTCAGCCCTTTCTTAATCCATGCTTCCTAGAAGTGGCTATAGTCTTTCCCAATGTAGATCTTCCAGAGAGACGGGCATGATGCCTCACACCAAGCGTGGCCTGACAAGGGAGGCAGCAGCAGACAAGGGTAAGGTGCCCAAGCTGTGGATGGGTCTTGACCTTGCCCTCTATGACCTTCCATTTTCCTTACCTCTAAGGAGAGCAAATGACAGAGTCTCACTCAGAGAGTGAGTGTGAAGATGAACACAAAAGTAGACAAACGGAGCACACAGCACTTTCCTCTGAACATGGCTGTGCTTCTCATTATTACTGTTAATATTTTTCTATGATTCATTATTGTAAGTTTTGAAACTTACATGTTTGTTGAGTTACAGAGATGGAAGCAATGTGAAAATGATTCTTGTTATTCTTCTTGCTAATGGTTATTTTTTAAAAACCAAGTTTTTATTGAATTGCATTTTAAAGTCTATAGAACTATGGTCTACTATTTTCAAAAATGTGACTGTTTCTCCAGTGAGTTACATACATGCATAAATGTGTATATGTTGGCAGCTCAGAATTAACAGAGTATTTTTTTAAGTTCTAAATTCCTCTCAAATGGGAATGAAGTGTTCTCCTGACCCTTTCTCCACTCCTTATTACTGTCGACATCTGCAGCTAATTGTTGATCTATAAGTCAAAACTGTGACCAATGCAAAAAACCTTTAGCAAAGCCTGCCTGGGCTTGGGTGACCCTTCTTAATGTATTTCAGATTAAGACTGAAACAAGCCACCTTTTAACTGCCCAACTGAGCACCAAACAGTAGCGGTGAGTATTTATCAAACGTCAAATAATAACATGATCAGATAACATGCTTACCAGTGAAAATCTAATTTAGAGCTTTAAAAAGGTTTCATTTGAATTTTCAAAACCCAGACTTTTTGATAGGTACAGAGAAATATATTTTCAGCGTGCAATTTGATTGATTAAAGTAACTCTGTGTCAACAAAATCAAATGTTGACCCTCTGAATATCTTTGTAGTAAATGAATGGCATTTTAATAAACAGCAGGAAAAGGCAACATCCCAGTTTGGTGAAGAATTCGGGTTCTGGAATAAATGGACCCAGGTTTATGCCCTGGCTCTGCCATTTACTAGCTGGGTGATGCTAGGCAAGTTACCCAACCTCCTTGAGCCTCATCTGTGAAATGGGGGCAACAGAAGCTTCCCTGTAGAAGAATCCTTGTGACCATTAAATGTGATGCGTTAAAAGGGAAGTGTCTGGCATACTGCAGACTCTGTGTTTCAAACACTAGCAACAAAACGGCTGCAAAATGTATAGTCTAGACAAGTAACAATATCTTCTAAAAATTAAACTAGGCTGAATGCAGTGGCTCACACCTGTAAACACAGCACTTTGGGAGGATCGCTTGAGCTCAGGAGTTTGAGACCAGCCTGGGAAAAATATTAGGTTGGTGCAAAAGTAATTGCAGTTTTGCCATTGAGAGTAATGGCAAAAACCACAATTACTTTTGTACCAAACAAGTAGTAAGACCCCCATCTCTACAGAAAGAAGAGAAAAGGAGGAAGGAAGGAGAAGAAAGAAAAAGAGAAAGAAAGAAAATAAAAAGGAGGAAAGAAAGAAGGAACAGAAAGAGAGAGAGAAAGAAAGAAAGAGAAAGAAAAAGAAAGAAGAAAGAAGAAAGAAAGAAAGGAAAGAAAGAAAAAGAAAGCAAGAGAGAGACAGAAAGAAAGAAAGAGGAAGGAGGAAGGGAGGACAAAGGGAAGGAAGGAGGAAAAGTTAAATTAAATAAAGGTAATGGACATTATAGTATTATAGGCTATTTGTGTGTACTAACCGGTTTAGTTTGTATTCTTCAGAACAGTTAAATCAATCTGTTTTCCTCACTTTGCAGCTGACTACCCAGAGTTGCTCTGTCGGAAGCAGCTTGTTGCAAATCAACAACCACTTTCCAACGTGGGATTCATCCACCCTGATTTGTTTTCACGTTGGCCCAGCCTCTTAGTTAGAGGGCCAGTCCTCCCTGCCTGCCAGGCACAGCTAGCTGTCACTAGGTTTCAGTTTCATTCCCTCCGGTGGATGATTACTTATCTTTCAAGCTGTCTCCTATGGCAGAGCCTACATTTTCTGTCACCCTCATCACCCCCCTCAAAATTGGTAAAAATCTATCCAGCCATTTTCACAAGATGTGGTAAAGTCAAAGAAACAGAAACTTCACATCTAAAATACAATTTTGTTTGTTTATACTCCATGTGATCCTAAAATCAGATTTTATGTGATCAATATTTATGAACTTTTAAATTACCAATAGCCTTGAGAATGAGGATTCTATTTTTAATTTTTTCTTTGACATCTCCTGCATGTCTTGAGCTCTGGGCCCGCCACCTGTGTACCTGTAGACATTGTCTTCCAATTCAGCTGCTACTTCTTAGCCCTGTACCACTATCCTGTGAAATGAGGGGCAGAGGCAGGATCGCCGGGGCCAAGGACGCAGGGGCAATGGCCATATTCACCTCAGATGGACAAGCTCCTTGTGCTGAGGCATGGGCATGCTTTATCTTCCTTCCACCTATAGGGTTCTGAACCTGCCTGGGGTGCAGGGAAGTGCACCAACCGCAGGTCCACACCAAGGCCCTCTAGCAGCTACAGCCAACCCCAGCCAAAGACCAGGCCACTATGGAGCCCTGAACACCACATCCTCTGGGGCCACCCTTAGGAGGAAAGCTGTCTTTCTACAGCTGAAACTATGCTGGGCTGAGCTAGCCCCCTTCTGTGATCAAAGCAGTGTGTCGAATATCAATAGTGACTGACACCCCATTTCCCCTCCAGCCTAAGCCTGCCCTGCAACAGGGGAGGAAAGGATGGCTATTGACTGTCTCCAAGGTGCTTACACAAGATGCTTGGTGCTTTGTATATATTATCTCATTTAATTCACAACCACCATTGGAATAAGGCATTTAAATCCCCATTTTATCACTGAGAAAGTTGAGGTTCAGAAAGTTTAAGTCACTTGACTGAGGTCTTGTGGATTATAAGTGGCAGGGTCCAACCCAAGATTGAACAGTATGTTCATAATCAGACTGCCGCAGCAGGCCAAGATGGGGGCACGGGTGGTGGGGGGCGGTGCCAAGGCTGATCCATAACCCCACCCCTGATGGATGGACAGCCACCTATGTCAGGGTCACCGTGACTGGGTCTTTGTTCTACCGCTGAATGCATGCACACACACTCACACTCGTGTACATACACCCACACACGTGCACGCGCGCGCACACACACACACACACACACACGCGCGCACCACAGGGTGCCAGAGTAATGTGGCCGTTTTGATCTGCTCTGAGTTTCCTAACTCAAGCACTGAAGTCCTGGGCTCGGCTTGAATTCATCCTGGGCCGAGAGCTGGCTAGGCCTCAGCAGCGCAGGGCCGTCCATCACTTATGTCTCAGGTCTGCTCCTCAGAGAGCTGGAGTTGACCACAACTGCCTTGGCACAGTTCCACTGTGAGGGAGTCACAAAACTGGCATTTAAGTCCGGAGCGGAAAAAACACCCCAAGCTTGTTCGTTTTTCTGACAGGTGCTGGAGCCCATGAAAGGTCAGATTCCAGCTCGCAGTCACATCCTGGCTTAGCCGGCTCCAAGCACACAAAGGCCCGTCTGTCTCGCCCCAGCGCAGGGAGTGGGGATGGAGGCCAAGGGCTTAAAATGGCCGCCTGATGGCCCGCTCCTGCTGATCCATTCCTTCACGCACATTGGCCTCAATGAAGCATTGGGAAACCCAGCTGCCAAGGATGTGTGAAACGGGAGGAATGAAGAAGAATGCAGGCTTTTTTCTTATTTGGAATTGCAAGAGATATTAACCCCCCGGCAGCCCATGAATCCATGCCCTGACATCAGCCTGCTGTGGCTCATTTTGTAAGCGCCGTGGGACACTTCTGTTTCATGTTCAAAGCCTTGCCAGGCTGGAAAATTGAGTGAGAGCTGTCCCTCCAAGCCCCCAGCAAGGATGCTGGGACATGAAGGAGTTTATTCTCTTCCTTGTTGGTGCATCAGGGATAGCTCAGAATCGCAGTGTTATTGGAACAGAGGGCGTGTGTTTAAATGCACGTAGCCTCATGCTTTCATCCAGGAAGGTTTGTTTTTGCAGCCTTTATGAAAACATCCCCCAATTCAAAATGGCTCCAAGGACCGACAGTCCTGTATTTTAAGTTCCTCACCAGCAGCCGTAGGCTGAGGTTCTTTACGGATTCTAACTTCTTCAAAAGATCTCACCACCCTCTCTTGTCACATGACTCCTTCCCCTCCCTCTCTGCTACCTCCCATAACTTTAGGCCAAATTATGATGCTGACAGGAAGCCAAAAGTTACAGTGGCTGCTGCACATCATCCTTGTAAAGAAACCTGGGTGATATTGATCTTATAATGAAAACTTCAATTGAAAGCTTCTTTTAAAATAACAAGCTCAGGATACCAATACAATTCTAAAACAAAGAACCAACCAACCAAAACATGCTTTTTGAAATTTAAAAAACAGTGGTTTTGGAATAATTTTTTCCTCACCAGTTGAAAATCTCACCCTGATAAGAAACTTTCTCAGTAAAATAAGCCACAGATGACACTGGAGGCCTGGCCTCTTGTCCCAGCTGTATAATGGAGTTATTCCGCATCAGATATATTCATACTTAGATGATGTGGAAGCCCTAACTTTCTGAAGAGGTGATCACCAGCAGAAGACTGACTGCAGAGCTCTCCTGTGTATCCTGAATGTGTCCCAATCCCTAAAAACCCTGTCCTTGCCGCCCTCTGTTGTTAAGATTCCACCCCATCACCCACACCCATGACTGACTCAATGAACTTTTGCTCACAACCTATGTGAAAAGGCATAGTGTCCTTGGGGTCTGTCACACAGCCACCCTGTAATTTCATGTCTCCATCTCTCAACAGGGAACACACTCCCTCACTCCCCTAGGAGGCATATTGATGGTCATACCTACTATGCTCCTACATTGTGCTAAGCTCTTTTCAGGCACGGTTGTATAATTTTTCCATCATTTTATGAAGTAGGTATGATATATCCCATTTTGTCGAATGTATCCCATTTTTATAGAAAAGGAGCCTGAGGCTCTGAAAGGCCCCCTGATATGGTAGAGCCAGCACACAAGTCCACATGAATCTGACTCCAAAGATTGTGCTCTTAGACACCACGCTGTAGTGCCTCCCACCCTAACTGGAGCTATGAGGAATAAATAATCTCTAATAATTTTTTAAAGAGAACAGTAGAAATGCTTTGGTGAAAATATCTACCATTCATTTGGGGCCTTCAGTACATGGTGGGAACTGCTGGGAGCTTTGTGTAAATCTCTTATAACATTCTCATAGGGTAGAATTCACACCCCATTTTACATGTTAGTGGCTTAATAACACAAAAGGCAAAACAAAATCCCAAGCTCAATCCAAGAGTAAGAGACCTTGGCAGTTCAGCTGGTCTATGTACAATGTAAATTTGGCAGCACTCAAACGCCTTACTGCTACATCTCTGTTACTTATTATTATTGGAAATAATAACTATGGCATTTATTGAGCCTGGAATGCCACATGCTTTAGGGCTCCCTTCCTGGTAGGCTGTGCTGATGCTTGGGGATGTCAGCTTTCCAAAAATGAGGTTCCTGTGATTTCCAGACTGCCTGGGGCTCTGTGTGCGTGTGCGTGTGCGTGTGTGTGTGTTGGCACACACCCCGCGATGTGTGTCTGTCACACTGCAGGGAGCTTTCCTTCATTTAAACAGTCAATTAAAACCCACTTTGGCACTTAACGCATGTCACTGCTTCTCGGCACTCAGCTGGCTTCCCAGCAGGCCTTTAATTTGATAAAGAGCTTCTAATAACGACTAACAGAGGGCCCGGTAAGTTAATTAAGCCTTGCCCTTTATTTTGCTTTCAAGGTGTGCCCTCCTCATAAAAGCCCAAGGTTTGTGCTTGCAAATGACTTTAGACAATGTTCCATGCTTCAATGAGAAAAGTATGTCTGTCATGTCCTGGCAAGTTACTCTTAAAGTCTCAATTTCAGCATCATGTCAGGCTTTCACGGCGGCCAGAAGCAGATGGAAAAAACCTCTGCACCCAATTGTAGGGAGGCCAGAGTTAGCAATGGAAGATGAGTTTCCTCTGAGAGCAGAAGGCTGAAAGATGACCTGGCTGTCATATCGAACTCCATTATCCCATTTCTTTAAAGTAACCTGAGAGTCCAGATGGGTTGTATAAACAGACGAGGAGGTTTCTGGGAGTTCACTAGCTTAATGAAGCCCGTATGTTTGACTCATGTAATAAGTATTTAATCATGCTGATGAAATTCATTTAAATTCCAGCCACACACGCTGTTGCTGAAGCCTTGATAATGCCCTACATCACTCGTGCTGGCAGCCCTGCAGTGAGACAGGTGACAAAGAAAACTGAGGCATTTCACAGGGTAAATGGGCTTTGGAGGGTCTACAGGGGAAGACAATGAGCCATGGAAGGCTGACTTGTTAGGCCATTGCCTCTGAGTCCTTGGAGCTCCACCCTGTTCCTGGCCTTGGTGAGGCGCTAATGGCAGAGCAGTAACTCACACACGCTTGCTTCTTCCTTTTGGGGTGATTAATGCAGAGAAGGTGTACCTGTCAAGAAGCTTTCTGCTGCAAGTAACAGAAACCCCAACTTCACCAGCTTGAACAATCTGGATTTTTTCTGAATGCATGTTACCAGAAGTCCTAATATAAAGTGCTGCAAGACCTGGTTATTTCAGCAGCTCAAGCGTATTCCCAAGGCCTCCAGTCCTTTCCCTGTCTCTGTGCTGTGCTTCATGATGTGGTCAGTTGTGGTCCCAGTCCAGAATATTTTCTGCTCATAGGCCAATGACTGGCAGTGAGAGGGTGATAGGGTCTGGGTGTGTCCCCACCCAACTTTCATCTTGAATTCCCATGTGTTGTAGGAGGGACCCAGTGGGAGGTAAATGAATCATGGGGGCAAGTCTTGCCCATGCTGTTCTTGTAATAGTAAGTCTCATGAGATCTGATGGTTTTAAACAGAGAAGTTCCCCTGCACAATCTCTCTCTTCGCCTGCTGCCATCCATGTACGACATGACTTTCTCTTCCTTGCCTTTAGCCATGATTGTGAGGCCTTCCCAGCCATATGGAATTGTAAGTCCAATTAAACAAACCCCTGTCCTTTGTAAATTGCCCCGTGTTGGGCATATCTTTATCAGCAGCATGAAAACGGACTAATACAGATGGGATCACCATGACTGACTATTGTCTCTGAGTGGCAATGGGGCAGTGTTGTTTTGGAGCCAGCTCACACCAGCTTGTGCAAGCTGATAGTGCACATCTCCTCCTGGCCTTGCATTTAGTGACATTGTGTTGGTAGCTTGAATTGGCCACGATCGGACTATTTACAGGAATTGGCAAACACTACTTAGCAGGTTTTTTCTCCTGAAAAGCCAGTTGGCAAACATTTACCTGCATATCACTGTGAAAAGATCATCACTCTGACAAGATCATCTTCCTTAAGGCTAGATGCCATAATAAGACTGGGGTTCTTTTAGCAAGGGAGAAAAATGGTAAGGACATTCAGAATGAGCAACAGACAGGGGAAACTATTCCTGACCTTCTTTTGACAAAAAAGCTACCTGCTGTGCCAGCAAAAGAATCATGTACCAACGTGTCCAAGTAGTAGTTATCCATTATCCGTGGATGGGACTACCAGGAAGACAGGAGTTCTGATGCTTGTCTTGCTCTGAATATGTGCTTGCCACCTGCTTAGGGTTATCGACTGTGATTCTGGAAATCATGTTTGTTGTACACGACCCCTCTGACTCTGTGGTTTTCTCTACTGGATTAACAATGATAGCCATAGGTGTTTTCCTGTTGTTGTTGTCCCTACTGGAGTGACAGCCCTGTGTAAAGTTACAGTCAACAAGAACCTGCAGAAAACCATGAGGCCAAGATGAAAGAACAGTGATATGAAAGAACGGAAGTCCCCAAGGTACTGCAGAGCCTTCCATGACTCAGTCACTGATCGCCAGCACCTCGTTGTAGCTGTACATTGAACCTTGATATCTTCAGGTCTTTGGAACTTTTAAGTCTCCTGAGCATTGTTTTTAAATACAAAGAAAATCTGGCTTAAAAAAAAAAAGCATCTGTGCCCTTCACAGCCCTGCCTCCCATACACACCCAACTCCATGGTGTCTGCACTCCTGATGTGTTCCCTGCCGGAGAGAAGGGATGTGTAGCTTTTATACCCACTTAGTTACAGACATTGCATTCTGCAGACCCTCACTTCTAACACAAAAGAATACACACACTTGCCCCTCTCTGAGCACACATACCCTTTCTGCCCATTTTGACGGGAGACAGAAATCACCAGGCCTTGGAAAGTAGGTTATAGATGCTGACTACCCCCACCCAATGCCAACCAGTGATTGGTAAAGGGCGGGCATGGAGGGCAGAGGAGTCCCTGCTAGAAGCAGCTCCCAGAACAATATCAGATGTTCCCCCTCCCCCCATCCACATAGCAATGTGTCTCCCCTTTTTTCTCCTGGAGGGGAGGCTTTGGCCAAGCAAGGAGAGAGTTCTTGGTGGGAGCACTCTTTTTTTTTCTTGGGGAGACAACATCTCCCCAGAAGGGCTTGGGTTGCTCTCTGCTCATTCTCTCTGGAAACACAGCATTCAGAGATTGAGGAAGACTGAAGCCAACTTACAAATGGGAGAACCCCACGTGCCCCCAAAAGTATCCTAAAGAGCCTGCTCAGGTAGGAAGCACTGTCTTGTTGTTGGCCTCATTTTTCTGTCTTTCATTTTTGTTGCTGTAGCTCCTGTTTTGAGACAGGCTCTGGCTCTGTCATCCAGGCTGGAGTGCAGTGGCACAATTATGGCTCACTGCAGCCTTGATTTTCTGGGCTCAAGCAATCCTCCCACCTCAGCTGTCCAAGTAGCTGGGACTACAGGCACACATCACCAAGCCCAACTGGCCACATTTTTCTACCAAAATAAAAAGCTTCTCAAGCTTTTGATGTCTTTTCAGCTAAAATGATTCTCCACACTTAGTGGGCATCACAGTCACCTAGGAGAGTCTGCTAAGATGGCAGTGTCCCGGGCTGTTCTGGAAATCTGGTTCAATAGTTCTGGTGTTGGAACCAGGAACCTGCACTTTAAGCAGGCATTCTCCCCGACCCTTGACCCCACCTCTCAGAGACTCTGAGGCAAGCTGTCTGAGAAGCCCTTCCATGAAGGAAATAAAATGTCCCATTTGGCAGTCTAATCCAGAAGTTGGCAAACTGCAGCACATTAGCTAAGAAAGGCTTTTATAGCTTTGAATAGTTAAAAAAAAAAGTCAGAAGATTATCTTGTAATATTAAAATCATGCAAAATTCAAATTTCAGTGATCGTAAAGTTTTATTGTAACACAGCCACACTCTGATTATGTCATATTTGTGGCTGCCCTCACACTATAGCAGCGGAGTCGTGATGGAGACCATATGACCTGCAAAGCCTGAAATATTTGTTATCTGGCCCTTTACAGAAAAAGCTGACAACTCCTGGCCTAACATGTTTCATTATCTTTCAATCCCCTAGCAGAAGGGCTTCCGATGAGTTAGTTCTGAGCCACTGGCGCATCAGAGCCTTGCAGCCTAAGCAATAGCCTGCAGCTTTATTTTCTTTGGCTCAAGGACTGAAAACAATGGCCAGGTGTCTTTCTCTTTGAGTGCCGAAGAGCCCTAGAGAGATGGCGAGTAGAGCAGGTAGTGGTATCTTTCTTAGCGATATTCTGCAACCCACACCAACCAGCAACCATCGTGCCATGATCCGTGGAGCCTTGACTCCATCCACACCATGTGTGTGCCCATGGTGGGTGTCAGTGGGAAGTGGATGCAAACACACACAGCTCATGACCCCTCCCCGCTGGAACTTACACTTTAGCTGAGAAGAAAACACAGAGGATTCTAGGGAGGGCAAAAATAGTGGCGGCTCCATTTCAAGCTGCGGGGCTTTTCTCAAATAGGGTCAGAAATGTGCTCAAACATTAACTATCCCAGGGCAAGGCTCTATGAAGTCAGTGTCCTCAATGAAAGAGGAAACCATGAAGGAGAGCTTCCAAGACTGCAGGCTTTGCCTTGTGACCCTGGCATGTCCCACCTAGGCAGTATGTGTTGGCAGAATGCCTATGATGAGTCGGGCCCAGCATGGGAACATAAGGAAGAAGGGAACTCAGAGAGGGGGCTGAGCTGAGAGGAAGGGAGAACACACAGAGAAGGTAATCTTGAGAAGAGTAGCAGGAGGGGAGGACATGGAAGCGTGGAAGTAGAGGATGGGCTAAAAGAATGGCTCACCTTTTGGTGGGGTTGGGCTGGGGTATTTAGGCTAAGAAGGAAGTGTGGGTCAAACTGTGAAGGGCTCTGAGTCCCGGAGTCAGAAACTGGTACATACTGAAATCCATGGGAAAGGAGGAGCCATAAACAGGCTTTTAAATGCAAACTCTACATTAAAGTAATACATATAAAATAAAGTCACAAATGACACTTGAATTTCTAGAAGCTAAGCATATCCACATAACAGTGAGTCCATTACCTGCAATACTCCAATCTGTGGGGAGTCTCCCGAACCTGAAATTTATATTTAGTTAGTAATAACCGTGACCACCATGACTTACACAGAAGTTTCTATTTTGATTTGATTTTGGTCTGTTTTGATTTACAGATTGTATTTATGCACATTATTTAAGTCTTTCAACAATGTGTGATGCGTATTATTACTATTGTTCTTATTTTACGAAGGCATAAAGCAATAAGATCATGTGAGTATTCAGCAGAAGAATTTGGACTTCACCCTTTGTATCCTTACCCCATTATTGGTGCAGCCATTAAGATAATGTAGACAGATGTGTATTCACATAGGAACGTGTTCAAAATATATTATGAGGTTAAAAAAATAAGATACAGAAGGGTTATGTAGTAAATATCTTATAGAAAATATAGTGAAACAGTACAGGATGCCAGAGTCAAACCATGTGTGTCTAAACCCTGGCTCTGACGCTTAACTAGCTGTATGACCTTACATAAGTCATGCAAATTCAGAAGGCCCCACTTTTATTTTTCTTTTCTTTTCTTTTCTCTTCTCCCTTCCTCCCTTCCTTCCTTCCTTCTCTCTCTCTCTCCCCCTCTTTCTGTTTTTTTCTTTGAGATGGGGTCTCACTCTGTCATGCAGGCTGGAGTGCAGTGGCACAATCATGACTCACTGCAGCTTTGACCTCCCAGGCTCAGGTGATTCTCCCATCTAAGCCCCCTCACCCTCGAGTAGCTGAGCCTCACTTTCCTTATCTGCAAAATGGGAATAATAAGAATATGTATTCATCTGTTTTCACACTGCTGTAAAGAACTTCCCTGAGACTGGGTAATTTATAAAGAAAAGAGGTGTAATTGACTCAGTTCCACATGGCTGGGGAGGCCTCAGGAAACTTACAATCTTGGTGGAAGGGGAAGCAGGCACCTTCTTCACAAGGAGGCAGGAGAGAGAAGAGCAAAGGAGGAACTCACAAACACTTATAAAAGCATCAGACCTCGAGAGAATCCACTCACTATCACAAGAGCAGCAAGGGGGAAACTGCCCTCATGATCCGGTTACCTCTCTCGCTCCACACGTGGGGATTACAATTCGAGATGAGATTGGGGTAGGGACACAGGGCCAAGCCATATCAGAATACATACCTCATGTGGCTATCATGTAGACTAATAAGAAAACCTATGCATGATAGGCAGAATAGCGGCCCCCTAAAGATGTCTATGTCTTTGGGATCCTGCTTTCAAGGCCTCATCCCAGCCACTTAAATCCAGGTGAGTCTAAGAGGTGTGTTCTGAGCCTCTCATAGGCAGAAGAAACCATTTGCAGCTGGTGGCCGCCTTAGAGTTATCCAAGGAATCGAAAGGGTTGGTGTGTTTCTGCCTTGTCTTAGCCCATATTCTGGAAGATGCTTTATCTAAACAACCTGGGTTTAACTGTTGTTTGGAATTTTGACTAATTTACCTTGTGCTCCTTAAATAACTGAATTCCCAATAACCCTCATAGAAGGCTGTACAACTTACTAAGCACACGAGAATTGAAATCATGTGTCCAGTTTTGGGCTCTCCCTATTACTAGTATGTGATCTTGGATAATTATGTAAACTTCCTAAAGCTCAGTTTCCTCATCTGCAAAAATCAGGCAATAATGTGCTCCTGACAGGTTGCTGAGAGGGTTCAGGTTGCTGAGAGGGTTGCTGAGATGATATAAGTAAAGTACTTAGCACAGTGCCTGGCAGAGAGTAAGTACCCCAAAATGCTAGCATACATTACTAATCACCCACAATATGCTGTCACCCTGAGAGCAGGGTCTGCTGAAACGGTGCCTCACCTACACCCAACAGGGCCCCAACACATCCCATAGTTTCCAGCACAGTTCTGTGCACAGGCAGGCTAGAGAAGGCCATGAGGCCGGCGGAGAACAGAAAGACGAAGCCACATGCAGCAGCCTGGTAACCTCGGAGAAGCAGTCCTGGCATCCCAAAAACCTGACATGTCCTCCTGGTGCTGGCTGCCGCATTTGGAGCTGAGACAATCAGCCTGGCTTACATCAGTTCTCTTGAGTGGCTTGCGGAGGGCTGCTGTGGGTGAGGGTGGGTGGGCTTGGTGCCTGACTGACTCCTCACTCTTTTTCTCCCTTCCCCATGCAGAACAGAGGAAAAGGGACTGGAGTTCACAGAGTGACTGGTTGTTGCATTTTGTCTGTGATTTTCCATAGATGGCAGCCTCTCCTGGTAAATTCCCAAATGCTTTTTGCTGGTGTAAGTGAGTGAAGGCTCTTTGCCAAGGACCTCCTCTGACTCCCAATGCTGGTGAGGCTGGGAGGAGTTTCTCAGTCTCTCTCCCACTCTTGGCTGTGGCTTTGCTACCCACCCCTCAACCCCCACCCTGAGGACATCACTGCCCTGATGTAGCACCAGAGCAGTGCAAGGGCACCTGAGAATGACAGAGAGACAGACAGCCATCTTCTTTCATTTGTGACCTCTTGGAGCAAAGACATGACTTTGAAAAAGCTCAAGGCCCTTCATCGTACAACACAAACAAAGCAGGCTCAGGGCACCAGCTGCTTCATGAGTGTTCTCTTCCTACGGAAGGCAGCCCCAGCCCCTGGAGTCTCATGCCAAGAAATCAAGATGTGTGGATGATTTGGATGGAACAAAGGAGGGAGGGAGGACCGAAGGATGGAAGGTCAGAAAAGGAAAGTTTGACCTTGTAGTTTAGAGCCAGGTCTATTCTAGATGGGCAATATATCTGGGCAACCCGAAAAGCCATTGAGAGAGCCCTGTGGCCGGTGCTGTGGCCCAGGCACCACATAAAGAGCCAAAAGTGCCAGTGAAATGGATGTGGCTTCTGACCAATAACCATCATCCCCTGACAGCAGGTGCAGGGGACAGAGGGACAAGTGGAACCTCTTTGTCTTTGTCATTGTCATTGCAGACCAGGGTGCCCACAGTGATGTGAAACCCATTTGTCCTGGGGGGAGGAGGGAGAAGGAGGGGAAGGGAAAAAGCAACTGGCTCACTCTGGCTCCATAAATCACTGGAGGGGAGAGCCCTTGCCCAGTGAGGTTGGAGATTCTACCTGGAAGCTCCCTGATGGTGCACTGAGCCTGGGTGTCAAAAATCACGGGGGCTCTGCCAGTGACAGCCCTGCCCACTGGCCCATTGCAAAGGTGCTGGTTGTTTTGCTGGCAGCTGACACAGTGCCCTGTCCCAGAGGGCCAGGGGCAGGTGTCCACCAGGCCATGGATGCAGGCCTGTTTTGTGTGCTTCCCTTGGGTGTGATGGGGGAGAGTGGCAGTGGATTGCTATCCCTGGGAACTTAGCCCAGTGGCCTGGCATAGCCGGAATGTCCTTGGCCAGCTCTTTGTGAACAGCCAGAGGCAGTCAGGAGATGCATCTCATGATCAGATGGCCTGGGCTTGCAGAGTCCTTTTCCCAGGTTTCAGAATCATCTGAGGTCACTTGAATATCTTTGCTGTCCTTGTTAGGTCCCTCAGGTAGCTCTCTGAGTTCTAATTGTTCAGCTTGTGCTGATTTTGTTTAGCTTGGATGGGTGTGCTCCAGGGGTAGATGTGTCTATGTGGACTTTTAATAATTTACCTAATTGTCCTATCCAGCAAGGAGGGGGGCCATCCCCCATAAAAGGGACAGCAGCTGTCCCCTTTTACCTCCCCAGCCTCACCCCTCATCACCCTCAGAATCACATCCCTGCTCACCCACCTGCAATGCCTCTTCCATCTGGCAAACACTTGACAATGCTAGTAGGCCCTCCTTGAATGTCCTGACTTCTGGAAACCTTCTGTGACATCTCCCCTACCTCTCACCACCAGAGAACCAACAAGAGCCCTTCTTTCCTTCATGTATTTACTGAACAATTATTAAGCCTGTGCTATGTCCTGGATGCTGCCAACACAGGAGAACACAAGACGGATACAGCCTCTGCCCTCACGGAGCCGTGGATTAGAGACACAATACACATGAATAAGATGGTTCGTTTGATTCGTGTTTTGAAGGAAATAAACAAGAAGCTGGGAGCAAATAATGCCATTTAAAGTAGAGAAGCTGCTGTAGAGGGGGTGACAGAAGAAGCCTCTTAGGAAAGGGCATTTCAGTGACACTGAGGATGAAAAGGAACCGGCTGTGCGGTGCAGCGTGGGCAGTTTGTGCAGAGAGAAGAGCAGAGAACACGGGGACAGAGATCCCTGTGTGAGGCAAGGAAGGAGATGGGCGGAAGTCTCCTCCCGGCTGCGCCAGTGCTTTGGGGTTTGCCCCTCCCTTGGTAGGTCTTTCATATTGGTCCCATTGGTTTACTGCCCTGGCTTCTGTGCTGAGTGTGTGCCCTTGCAGGGCAGGGCTGTGTCCCGTCCTGGGGGTATCCTCACCCATTCGATGAGTCACGAGTAGAAGAGCTGCCTATTGGGCCCTGACCACCTGAGGAGGTTTCCTACCTGTCTGCCCCCTCCCCTCCCCCTCCCTTCCAAAGGTGAACCAGAAGTCCCTGCTGGCTCCTCCTGTTGGAGAAGGGGATGCAGAGCCAAGTGGCCAGAGGAACTGGCCTTTCCTCCTGAGATAACCCTAACACCTGAGACACAAAGTCCACAGGCTTGGAACTGCTGCAGGCCCTGGGCGCCTTTCCAGCTGCTGGCGATGCCAGGATTCTCAGCGAGGCCGAGCACCTTTTATGGACACCCTGTCTGGCATGGATGCCTGGAACTCGTGATCAGTTTCTGCCCATTGTTTGGAAAGTGTTGCCATATACAATATCTGGTAAAAACAAAAAATGACACGTGCTCATCAACGTAGGATTAGATCAATTAGCATTGATGAGATACACACTTTCCATTTTAGTTCACCACGTTTCTGTGTCAGGCACAGGGCTGCCAAGAACAATGTGGCCCCTGCCTTTGACAGACTATGGTCTGGTGGAAAAAAAAAAAACAGATTTGTGAGTAATTAAATATTTTATTTGCTATGATATAGACTTCAGTTCAGCTTACAGACAATCAATTTTACCTGGAAAGGAAAGGGAGAGTAGAGAAAATTGGAAAGGTTTCCATTAGGGAGAAAGTGAGTTCACATCGACCAGGCAGACAGGAGAGAAAAGGCCCTTCAGGGAGGGGGAGCAGTGTGAGCAAAGCGGCGGGAAATGGTATGTTTGTTGCATTAACTGTAAGAATATTTGACAAGGTTCGAGAGTGAGAGGCCAGGGGCAGCGGTCAGGCTATGAAGGGATTTGTGTGCTGGGCTCAGGAGCTTGGGCTTGATCCCACTGACATAGGGAGCCCCTGAAGAGCTTTAGGCAGGACAGGGGGAGGTAAGGTCATATTTACCCCAGGGAGAGATTGCTGGACTGGCGGTGTGGAGACTGGAGGAGAAGAGTTCAACTCAGGAGGCCAAGCAATCAGTCCTGGCACAGCAAGAACTGTCACTGGGCAGTAGCCAGGGGCCGAGAGAGAGGGAAGATTCTGGAGGCCTGAAGGTATTGGAGTCAGCAGGACTAGAATGCTGCATTGGAGGTGGAGAAAGAGGAGAAGTGAGGGGTTGAGGCCAGGCTGTCAGGGTTCCCCTGCAGGAGACAAGGGATGCTTTCACGAGGCAGAACGTAAAGGAAGGAGCAGATTTGGCATCCAGTTTGGACAGCTTGAGTAGGTCATACTCAGCACCAGACTTAGATCCTGGCAACTGGGGTCTCTTCCATAGGCCCCACATTTTGGGGGCTACATTCTGGCTCTTCCTGGGTCACCACTTTCCATGAGCAAGGCAAGTGAGTGGGGCCATGGAGACATGTCCTCCTGGACCCAGCAAGCCTCCTTCTAGAACTTGCTCCAGGTAACAGGCTGGGGGTTCCCTGTCCAATGACCCCAGCCTATGGCCTCTTGCCAGGTATGTCCTCTGAAAGATGACCCACATTTCTGATGTGCACTCCCCAGGTTCCAGCAGTGGCCAAGTGGCAGTTGTCTGATGGGGTTAGATGCAGCTTGGGTGTGCAGCCTCGGTTGTCCACACACGTACATGTGTGCAACACCTCCTGCAGTGGGACAGAGTAGGAGTTTTGAAGAGAAAGGGTCTCCATTTGTCTCCTACAAATATGAGGGACAGACCTGGAGACAACCTGTAGGGTTATCTGAAATCTCTTTTCCAGACTAATTACAGTATCAGCCCCTTACCTCACCTAAACTGATCTGACTCCATTTCCACACCCTTCATCTCTTGTTACCCTCCTTTGCACTGACCCTAAATTTTGCATAATGAGGCAGCGTACAGATAGCTGCTGTATGAACTCCATCTACAGTCAGGAATAACCAGAGCATGTGGAGTCAGTTACACATGCTGCATCCCCAACGGCCCTGATGAAGGCAGAGGTGACTCCAGGATACCTTAGTGGGTGGGAGAGAGGGGAACTACCTGGGAAAGGGTTTGGAGCTGCTAAGATGTAATTCAGAGGAGCAGATAATGAGCAAAGGACAGAGAGAAAGGAGTGAAGGCATTCAGGGCACGCCTTTCATAGGATTCCAGTGAAGACGAAGGAAGGGTCCGCTTTGTTTTAAAGCCTCTTGTCCTTACCCAGACTCCCCTGCAGGGTCTCCCCTTTGTCTCAGGAAAACCAGTAGGTCTCCTTCCCCACTTTCCTCTGCTCTTGATTACAACATAGAGTCTTCTCTTCAGGGGCAACAGTTCTCTGGATTATCTTCTCTTTGGTCACCTCATCAACTCATCATCTTTTTAATAATCTCATCTGAAAACATATCCTTTCTCATTTGCCTCTTAATTTCCCCATTCTCCAGTGACTTTTTTCTCTCTCCCTTTCTCTGAAACCTTATTCTTATTACTTTATAGAACACTGGGGGATAGATTGCCTAGCAAATATGTAAAGTAAATGCATATGGCAATATCTCTGAATTGCCCAGATCCAGTCCAGCTGTGCAATGTCACAGACCCAGCTGTTTACTTGTACACAGTGCAGTTGCAATGGCTTTGTGACATGGAACTGGCTTACAAGCTACTCTGGAGCTGGTCAGGAGCTTCATGTGCACAGTTAACCTTAGATCACTGTGATTAATCATAGAGCAGCCATGGCAGATCACAGGCTAGTCCCCTGGTAAGGCCAGCAGGAGCACTCCTTCAGTCTGAGCAAGCAGGGAGCAGATTTTAATTCCAGGCCGCTAGCTGCGGCCTGACACTGGTGTCCCTGTGGTGTTTCATAAGCCCTGACAGTTCCTCACCATTGTTTCAGGAAAAGCAGGCACTCCTCTCGCTTTACCACCTGATTGCCTTCCCTGGAAATGAACACTCTCTCCCCACTTTGAATCTTGTGCCAGAAGGAAGGAGGGGAAATGACTGCACATTCCAAAAAGGTCAAAGATGGCCTGAAAGCAAAGGATGCACGCGTCTGCATCATTTCCAACAGCCCTTTGCAGTTCCTTTTAATTAGCTCAGTTTGTGTTCCCCTCAGGTGGGGAGAAGCCCAGGATCACTCTGTCAACAGCTCTATCTATAGCAGAGCCCCCATCCTTCACCCCGGCATCTCCACTTGCACAACGCTCGCTGACCCTGAGACTCAGCTGTGAGAATCAATCATCTCCTTCCAGAATTCATCATTCAGCAGCTGCGGGGCCTCAGCTATTTTTATCACCGCAGGAAGCTGGTGGCCAAGGACGTGCTGGGCTACCTTTGCAGGAGGTGTTGCTGTAGAAATGAGCTGCAGGTTGTCAGGGCAGCTGAGCCTCTGCCTCAAGGTTAAATCCAAAGTGCCTGACCTGGAACAGGAGAGCACTTGATCTTCTTCTATTCTACAGCAGTCAAGGTGCCCCAGCAGATGTCCCAAGGAGGGTCGAGTCCAGGGACACTATGGAAGGACTCGGGGTGGGAGGGAGACGAAAACAGAGTGGACATGTGTGTACCGTACCTGGGTTTCTCCTACTCAGACAGAGAAATGGGATATCATAACCCTTAGGCAGCTGGCTCCAATCCCCTGCACAGTACCAGCCAAGGAATTCCCATTTTGCTATGTTCTCATCAACCACCAACACTAGTGGGGCGCCTTCTATGTGCCAGGCCCTGGACTGGGGCTCAGGCTCTAGGATCTGCCCTCGAGTTGTCCAGAATCTAGAGAAGAAGACAAATTAGATGCAGTATCATGAAACCTTGATGGCCCCTTGCTCCAGTCACCCCAGGTCCTTAGGTCCTTTGCTCTGTTCCAGGGGAGGAAGCCATGGGGTGTAACAGCAGGTAACACGGAAGGATTTTCTATTTGTAAAGGTCCATCCGATACCCCAAACAAATTCCTTCAGCACAGGCCTCTGAGATAAGGCAGTATTTTTAGTTTGTTTAGAAATCATCTGGCTTGCTGGCTGTGCACATGTGTGCTTTGCTCACAAAGTAGGAAAAGCAGAACTCACCAACGTCCTAACAGAGAGAAGGGGGAAAGATGTCTCTGATTCCCTGGACATCTCTCATTTCAGAAAAGGAGAAGGGGTAGTGCTCTGATGCTCTGCTAATGTGAGCTCCTGTAGCCTTCAGGAAGTGGGAAAGGAGACCCTATATTTTCTGCTGGAGGGATGGAGTGGTGGGGAAATGGAGGCTCTTCCTCTCTTCCAAACTCCAGTTGTTATAGGAAAGGGGTCCCCAGCCAGACCCCAAGAGAAGGTTCTTGGAACTCATGCAAGAAAGAATTCAGGGCAAGTCTGTAAAGTGAAAGCAAGTTTACTAAGAAAGTAAAGAAGCAAAAGAATGGCTACTCCATAGACAGAGAAGCCCCGAGGACTGCTGGTTGCCCATTTTTATGGTTATTTCTTGATGATATGCTAATAAGGGGTGGGTTATTCATGTCTCCCCTTTTTAGATCCCATAGGGTAACTTCCTGATGTTGCCATGGCATTTGTAAACTGTCATGGTACTGGTGGGAGTGTAGCAGTGAACTCGACCAGAGGTCACTCTCACGGCCATCTTGGTTTTGTGGGATGTAGCTGGCTTCTTTACTGCAACCTGTTTTATCAGCAGGGTCTTTATGAGCTGTAGCTTGTGTCAATCTCCTGTCTCATCCTGTGACTTAGAACGCCTTAACTGTCTGGAAATACAGCCCAAGAGGTCTCCCCTTATTTTATCCAGCTCCTATTTAAGATGGAGTTGTTCTGGTTCAAACACCTCTGACACAATGAGAGAGAGGGAATTGAGTCTGGGTGGGTCCAGAAGCTCAGTTCCCTACTGAGCAGGGGAGGCGGCCAGTTTGCCCACAGCCACCCAGACCTGCTGAGGACAAGCTAGGGGTAGTTGCCTCTGGGCCCTTCCTGGTGATAGAGGTGGAATGAGAGCTACCCCAGGAAAAGTCACAGGGCTTGGGAGAAGAATTTTCTTTGAGCACAGAAGCCAGTGGGAGCCAGGATATGAATCAGCACCAGAGGTCCTGGGAGGTTTATTGACTGCCCCAGGGCCCTGGAGTTCCCCAAGGCCAAAAGCTCCCTCCCAGCCCCCGGCTGTCTGTGGCTGTGACTCTGACCAGATACTTTACTGCCCTAAAATAGTCTCTTCCACAGCTAATGTCAAATTAGCAAACTGTTTAAAGAATAAAGTCACTTGACACTCTCATTTACAGTTGGGGAGTGTGCAAATTGACATAACCTTTCTGGAGGACAATTTGGCAATTAGTATGGGACCTTAGAAATATTCATACTCCTCAGGTTAATAATTTCTGTTTTATAAATTTCCCCAAAGCAAAGAATATCCAAAAATAGTGCAACAGTGAAATGAATAATGGTGCATCTATTCAATAAAATCCAGTACTGTTAACTATTTAATGATATGGGAAAATGCTAAAAAACGTAACGCTCAATTTAAAAAGGCAGGATAAAGAATGTATATAGAGTATGATCTCAGGATTTTTGTTATTGTAACAGTTGCTACAAGAATGGTCCTTATTTAAACAAAGTCCTTTATGAGCCACTTACTTGCATTAGAAGGAAGACCATAGGGGAGGAGTGTTGACTGGCGTGCAGAGCAACGTTAAGAGATGCTTTGGGGGCCTGTGGTGGTGGGGATGGTTGGGGGAGGGGCATGGAACCAAGGGGGAATCCAGGAGCCTGGAAGTGTGAGTCTGAGGCCTCCCAGAGTGAAGAAGTCACAGATGATCTGCCTGGTGGCTGCCTGGAGGGCACAAAGATGCCTGATGTTTTGGCTGCTACTGTGGCTTCAGGCTAACTCCAACTCCAACCTCACTCCCTCCTAAAATTTTCAGTGAGGTCCACCTCATCAGTAAATGATCTGTGTGAGTGGAGATTTAGGGTAGAAATCCAGGGAAAGACGTACTATCTATCTAAGTTCATGAAATACAGAACAACACAAGGAAATTAGCCATAGAAATCCATGGGGGCAGGGGTGATCCTAAGGGCTGAAGACCCCATGGAATTTCCAGAAGCCTTGGGGAGGACTTTAGACTTCTTCTGGAGGTCACGGAACAGCGTTCAGCCTCTCCAGCAGTGTGAGAGGCTGGGGAATTCTGGTTGATAGCCAGCATGGGTATAAAATGGCATATAGGCATATACAGACACAGGACTGGAGAAACAGTGCCAGTACTCCCTGGCACTCCTGGTAGTGGGATTATGGTGATGTTTTCCTTTTCATACAGCTTAGAATTTCTAATTCTTGTATAACAAACACAGATTTTATAATTTTTTTAAGAGTCAAAGTCTCACTCTGTCGCCCAGGCTGGAGTGTAGTGACACAATCATAGCTCATTGTAACCTTGGACTCTTGAGCTTCAGCTATCCTCCCACCTCAGCCTCCTGAGTAGCTGGGACTACAGGTGTGCACCACCATGCCTGGCTAATTTTTTTTATTTAGCCATGTTGAGACGGTTTCACCATGTTGCCGTTGTCTCTAGCTCCTGGTCTAAAGGGATCCTCCCACGTCGGCCTCCCAAAGCACTGGGATTACAGCCATCAGCCACCGTACCCAGTCAGATTTTATAATTTTCAAACAACTAATCAATGTAGATACAAGACACTGCCATTCCAATCAAGACACTTGTGGAGTCTCTTTCTGCCTCTGGGTTGGTGAGAAATCGGTGGGCACAGATCCCACCATGGACTCAGACTCTTCATGTAACTGAGGCTAGTGCTGGGAGCCAGGGGCCCTGCCCACTCACTAACACACCCGAGATCACATGAGATCCCCAAGATGGAACTCAAACACATATCGGACACCTTCCTGTCTAGATTGCAGCCTGGAGCATTCTGCAGGTCCCAGAACAGGGTCCATGAAGGGGAACGAATTTCCCTACAAACTGAGGAACAGTTGCAGTCGTTGGAAGGACGTAATCAGCCATGGCATCCTGGTTTCTCTGCCTTCCTTTGAGCTTTTCTGTTTATGCGTGTCTCCTAAAGGCGTGCAAGTCAAATGCCATGTCACACTGGTTTTCATCTTTGAATATCTTTCCTCTCCTTATGAGAGAGCAGAGGCCTATGATGCAGGGTCAGTTTTCTTTCCTCCTTTGTTTTGTTGAAGGGAAATTCTGCACATAATACATAGAGAAGAAAATACAATTGACCCATGTGCTCACTGTGCTTTTGGGTAGACAATGCAAATATTTCTGTCTTTGTTGACAATATGTATTCGTAATATCACACTTGGAGCTTTTCTGCCATTGCCTATGTGGGGATCTGAAAACGTTTTCTACTCAGCCATTCATCTTCAAACCATCTTTCAAGAAAAAGAGAGGAAATTGAGAAAAATTATTTGCAAGCTCATTTTTCTGAATGATGCTCTGAAAGTTTTTTTGACTGTGGCCCAACTCAGGCTTGGCAGAGGTCCCCACAGCCATCTCCCTCTGTCCCCTCTTTCCAAAAGTAAAACAAAACTGAATGATAAATAAAAAATATTAGAGGAACAGACAACCTCTTATTTATAAAAATATTATAAATATTATATATATATCTTTATGCTATATTATTTCTTATTCATTTTGCATAGTTTATTATTTAATTATAATTTTTTAACATCTAAATCTTTTTACATTGCATTATATTTTATAATGTAAAACAATACTTTAAAGAAGTTTAGTAATGCTTAATGTTTCCTAGTAGGATGCAAGTAAATAACCTTTTGTAGTGCATAGTAATGCTTACAGCATTGGGCATGGTTTGCACGTAAGATCTTGGCATTTGGGATTTCGTAATCCCTGCTGAGCCCTTCCACTGGCCTTGGACCATCACTCAGCAGCTGTGTTTTCCTGGGAGGCAACAACCTGGACATTTCCAACATGGGTTCTTTTTGCTTGGAAATAATGTCAAAGCGTAGTGGTGCTTACATTTGCAGAAAACAAGCACCTTTTTTTTTTTTTTTTTTTTTTTGAGGCAGAGTTTTGCTCTTGTCGCTCAGGCTGGAGTGCAGTGGCTCAATCTTGGCTCACTGCAACCCCCACCTCCTGGTTCAAGCAATTCTCTTGCTTCAGCCTCCCAAATAGCTGGGATTACTGGCGCCTGCCACCACACCTGGCTAATTTTTGTATTTTTAGTAGAGATGGGGTTTTACCATGTTGACCAGGCTAGTCTTGAACTCCTGACCTCAGGTGATCTGCCTGCCTCAGCCTCCTAGACCGCTGGAATTACAGGCATGAGCCACTTGTGCCCAGCCCCACAGATACCTATTCTAATCACGAGTTTTCTCTTCAAGTCTTCTGAGGCAATAATCTCTTTCCAGACCCTGATTTGCTTTTTCCAATCAAGGATCTTGAGATACTGAGAAGTAGGCAGGGGGAGACCTGAAGTTAGTCCGTCAACTAAGATTCTTCCTCAGTTGCCTAAGATCATCTCCCTGGGGTTTTACAGTTAGGATTTTGAGCACTGAGTTGGAACAAAAGCACTGGCCAACAGAGGAGTGGAGTTTAGGGGAAGAACAAGCCATGTTCAAGAAAAGGCCTGAGTAGAGGAAGAAAGCCAAGACACAGGGAGGCAGCAGGCGCCGGCTCAGGAGGCAGCCTCACAGCAAGGAGGCCTCCTGCACACACGGCGAAGAGCACAGTCAGGGAAGGAGCAGCCAGCTTACTCACTGAGGAAGTCAAACCAATCCCATGGTCCAGGGACACAGAGGATTCCAGCAAATGGAACAGCTCAAGTGCTTCAGTCCCCAAGGGCCTGGCACTCTTCAGCTTCCTTACTTCTCTTTTTCTTCTAGAATCCAGTTTGGATGCAGGTTCCTCTTGGTTTCAATGAAATCCTAGGCCTCTAAGAAAAAAGTTTCAGTGAGGGGTCCCTAAGGCTTGCTGACTGTAAAATAAACAAAGCCCAGTGGTGAGGGGATCCTTCTTTCAGACTTCTCTAAAATTTCAAGGCACTTTAAGAACACAAGACTCTTCCATATACAACTTAAAATTCGAAGAACCACTAACTGTCTTCATTTTTTCTTTTTTGAAATGGAGTTTCACTCTTGTCACCCAGGCTGGAGTGCAATGGTGCGATCTCAGCTCACTGAAACCTCCACCTCGCAGGGTCAAGCAATTCTCCTGCCTCAGCCTCCCAGGTAACTGGGATTACAGGCATCTGCCACAACACCTGGCTAATTTTTGTATTTTTAGTAGAGACAGGATTTTACCATGTCAGCTAGGCTGGTCTTGAACTCCTGACCTCAGGTGATTCACCTGCCTCAACCTCCGAAAGTGGTGGGATTACAGGCATGAGCCACTGCGCCTGGCCTCCGTCTTCGTTTTTACAGATGAGGACACTGAGGTTCAGAAAGGTTAAGAAACATGTCTAGGGGTACAGAGGTAATAAGTGGCAGAGGCAGGCAGGCCTGAAATCCAGGTGATTCCAGAGCCTGGGCTCATACTTCTGAAAGTGTGGATGCCCCCGGCTGGGGCATCGACCTCAGGTCTTGAATAGCCCTGGAGAAGTGCGAGGAAGGTCAACAGAGACAGCTGCAAAGGGGCTGGAGGAATAGGGATGCCATTAGCTGCCATAAAGGAGTGTGTTCAACCAGCCAGTGAATGACAGGTGCCCTCTGCAACTCTGTCCCCACACTTATCACTGAGAAAGGCACGAAGGAACAGAAGCAAGTGGCCCTTCAGCCGTGTGAGTGAGGCCAGATGAGGGCAGAGAAAGGGGCTCAGCTGGGGGTTCTGCTGTGTGAAGCAGGAAGACTCCCAGGTTCCCACTCGGGGAGTGGGGGGCAGCCCCGTGGAGAGCACACATCCTGGCAGAGGAGGCACTCCAGGACAGGGCAACACGAGGCATGGCATGATCAGTTCACATCACAGGGAACACGCTGCTGTCCACTTCAAAGAACACTTTAGACACTGAGGCTAAACATGACCTGTGCACAAAGGCCAGGCGCAGATCTTTTTCCTTGAGTAATACAATGGTGTGCAGTGTGACATCCAAGCTGGTTTTTGTTTCTTTTTAAAAAATTTTTCTGAGACTGGGTCAAGCTCTGCCTCAAACAGTAAGGAGTGCAGTGCAGTGGAGTGCACTGGCGCAAACACAGCTCACAGCAGCCTTGACCTCCTGGGCTCAAGCGATCCTCCCACCTCAGCCTCCAGAGTAGCTGGGACTACAGGCGCTCACCACCATGCCTAGCTAATTTTTTTTTTTTTTGTATTTTTGTAGAGACGGGGTCTCACTATGTTGTTCAGGCTGCTGGGGTGGTTTTATCTCTACTTCAAAAGTAAGTATTGAAAAATTTATGACATAGAAATAGAAAAACACCATGAGACTCTGGTGCAACTCACTGGAAAATGACATAGAGTTTCTGATTGCAAAGTCTGCTGATTCTCTGTTTTAGACAATCTGTCCCCAAAGCAGCTCAACAGGGCAGCATTGTGGCCTCCATCCCCACTGCACTGCAACCTTGCGCCTTGCAATTCTCAGGACTTCTCTGCTGTGTGCAAGACTGCCTGTCAACCTGCTCCTCCTCACAGGGGCTGTCATACACCCACCGGAGGCCGGGCTTGGCCACTTGGTAAGTGCCCTGGCAGAGAAGATGGTGCTTTCCCAGTTGAGTATGGGTCTGGCTTTCACCCTCCATTGTAGCTAAGTGTCTGTGTGAAATTAAAACAGTTTGGTGGATTCCTTCCCCATGTTTTATATTCTTCTAGAAGTGGGCACTGCCACTGTGCCCTGGAAACCTCTGTGAACCTGGTCTGGTCTTGTCTGCACACAAACAGAAATGGCTAGATGGAACCAAGGCCAACGGAAAGGGTTTGGCCAAGCCCCAAAGAAAATAAAATGATTCGACTCCAAGGAGGCAGACAGTCCTGATTCCGGGCACACGAAGTAAACGCCAAATGGAAATCCAACTGTTGCGGAGAGTGATTGCTCAGATGGGGCAAATGTGCTGTGAAATCAGCCCTTGGAAAATCATCTGGAGTTCATCTTAGTGAAATCCAAAAACAATAACTGCCTCCCCCAGCTACTCCAGAGGGAGCCTCAGGAGCTCCCCTCGTCAGGAGCCCGGAAAGCCGTGGCAGGAGCGAGGCCCTGGGTCTCCCGACTCTGCCCTTGTTTATTTACGAACCTGCGAACCTGCGTTTCTTTCCCACCTCAGTTCATCCCTCTCTCCTGCTTCCCGCCCCCACCATGGGAGTTCCAGGGCATTCATCAGGCCTCTTGGATGACAGTCAGCAGAGACACAAATAAAAATGGGATGGTGAACTCTGCAGCTACCAGGCACAAGGATGGGGGCCCAAGCCCACACATTTGGGGGCCTTAGAAATCCTAGAGTGTCCCCCAAAGAGTTTCTGCTTTGCTGGGGGGAGGTTGGCCAACCTAAGATTTTACTCTGTGACATGGAAACAAAAGTTGCTGAAGAGAGAATTAGAAGGGGTTGCTGATACTTCCTGGAAAAGAGAATGAGCCTGACTTGGGCTTTGCCTGTCAGAGTGTACATTCTAAACCATCAGGGAAGCAGGTCTGGTCCCTGGCCCTGGGGCCAATTCTGTTCTGGCAAAGTGGCCTGAGCTCACCTACATTCTTAGAGAGGCAGGAGGGAAAGACCCCGTCCCCACCAGCCAGGAGGCTTCTGAGTCTTTGCTGCACCACTTACTCTAATTGCTCCCACAGACAATGCTGGAGCTCTGAGTAATTGAGGAATTCGTTCCCATATGATGGGCTGGATTTTGGTATTGCTAAAGATCAAGTGACATGGGAGACTTTTTGGAGGACTGATGGTTTCTGTCCCCAAACCTCACATCTGCCCTTGACACTCTCCTAGAGTCTGAAGCCAACCCACTCCGGGTCTGTGATCTCACTTGGAAAACTCAGATGGTGGGGCTGAAAGCAAAGCTGGAGGGAGGGGAGGGAAGGAGCGGAGGATGTTTGTAAGCTGCTGAGCAGAAGAAAGTGACAACGTGTCACATTTTCCAAGCTGGTTTCCAAAGCACTATGTTAATGTATCTTCCAGAAGTCCATCTCTTAACAACCTGAAGGAGGTTTGGTTCCCAGTGTTTTCTGCCACGACACACAAGATGATGATGGTCACAAGAGTGACACACTTCCGTAGACTCTTGTGAACAATTCCCCACCTACAGCTGCCTCCTGCCCCTTTTTTTCCTACCCATGAAATCAAATCGGAATAAAAGTGAGTGTGAGAGGTATTATTATGGGGTATCCTAGAATCCACTCTAGTTTTAAAAACTAGGGTATGAATCAGTCACAAACTTATATACTTTGCCAGAAGGGACATGACTGTTACCCATGGGACCATGTTATTGACTGGGACATGGTTTCTCATGGCAAAGAAAGAGACCCAAAGTTAGCATCGAGCATCCTGAGGTCTTGTGTCTGATCTCTGGTCAGCAGGGCCGGCTGTCCAAATTTCAGGATCTGGTATGTGGGTGTGGGGAGAGAGCACATCACCCTGAGGCAGGTGTCCCCACTAATTTATGTGAGCATTTTGGCTCTCTTCACTCCTGGTTGTTGTGGGCTGAGGAATCCCATGTCTGGCAGGGCTTGGAATAACTGAGGTATATTTACACTGTCAAGATGACCGGGTTTAGTATCACAGGGCCCAAAAGAAGGCATGGTACCTGAAAATATTCTCTGTGTCAGGGCACACAGAGAATAGATGAGGCAGAGAAGGGGGCTGGCAGGAAGGGTCTAAGGACTTTGGGAGGAACGAGAGAGGATGGCATGGGGAAATAATGTCGCAGGAAGAATTCCCAGAAAATGGGGTGGAAGGATTCTCTCAGTGTCTAGAACTTGCTTTCTATGTCCTACAACTTAGTCCTCCATAAAGCTGGTAACATCTTTCCTTGCTTTCCTGCCTCCAGCAGAGAGTGCAGTTGAAAGCTCACATTTCAGGGCTGCAAATCGAGCAGGGAGGGTAGTGACAGCAGTCCATCACACCAGCCACCTTCATCCTTACGGGCCACCAAGCCCTGTTCCTCACACCATGCCCAGAGGACCTGGAACCAACTATCACTTGGGAAGGCAGCTGCCCACATCAACAGGCCCAGGGGTCTTTTAAATGAGTGGGGTCTTCAGATGTGATTGCAACCAAAATGGGCAAGGGCTGTCGAGGTTTTAATCTTAGGTTTCCTTAGCATGCATTCTACAGGTGTTCCACTGTGGTGAGCGCAACAGACACAGCCCCCTCACGAGCCACTCTTCCTTAAGTGGAGGCAGATACAGGAAACAAATACAGAATCATCAAACATCAGCTCCAGGATGACAAGGGTTTGTCTGTTTTGTCTCCACAGAACCTAGAATAGTGCTTAGCACATGACAGGTATGCGGAAAACGAATATGTTAATAACCAGGGGAACGTGTCGGAGTGCTAGGTGCTGAGGCCGGAATGAGAGTGTGCTGAGACGAAGACAGGCCAGAGGTATCGCCCACAGGTGCAGCCGCTGCGAGAACCCAGCTGATGACGCACTGCACGGCGCAGGACAGTGCCTCGATGACTGCGTCAGTTTCCCCAGGGTGCCATAAGAAACCGCCACAGACTTAAATAGCAGACACTTATTGTCTCACTGTTCTGGAGAATCGGAGTCCAAAATCAAGCTGCTGGGGAGTTGTTTCCTTCTGAGGGCTGGGAGAGCGGGCTCTGTTCCTGGCCTCTCCTTGACTTGTGAATACAGCTGTCTTCTTCTCCCTTCACATCATCTTCCCTCTACGTGTGTCTCCGTGTCCAAGTTTCCCCTTCTTATAAGGACATCAGTCATACCAGATTAGGGCCCATCCTCATTTTAACTCTTTAAAGACCCTATCTCCAGTTAAGATCACATTCTTATGGGCTGGGGGTTAGGACTTCAACATATGAATGAAAAAATGCCCAATTCAACACTTAACAGTAAGGATTAAATAAACAGTTGTTGTTATTAATGATGATAATAAAATCAATAACAAGGAAAGGTAGAAATAAAAACCAAAACAAAGCCATTAATAGCAGAGTCGAGGCTGGGCGCAGTGGCTCACACCTGTAATCCCAGCACTTTGGGAGGCCGTGGCTGGTGGATCATGAGGTCAGGAGATCAAGACTAGACTGGTCAAGATAGTGAAACCCCATCTCTACTAAAACTACAAAAATTAGCCAGGGGTAGTGGCAGGTGCCTATAATTTCAGCTACTCAGGAGGCTGAGGCAGGAGTGTCACTTGAACCCAGGCAGCAGAGGTTGTAGTGAGCTGAGATCACACCACTGCACTCCAGCCTGGGAGACAGAGTGAGGCTCCATCTCAAAAAAAAAAAAAAAAAAAAGAACAACAACAAAAAAAAACTAAAACATTTGCTTTATTATCTCCAGGCAACTCTTCCAGCAGCTCCCTGTAGCCTACGGGACAAAGGCCAAGTTTCCTGGTCTAGCAGTCAGAGGCTTCCACAGGAAGCCTCCGCCTTGTTTTCCACTTTCCCTCCCTGCCTAGGCAGTGTCTCCCAGTGCTCACGTCATCTCTTGGTGGCCATCGCTGGGGCTGTGCTGCCCCTAGAAAGCCCTTTTTCCTCTTCTCTGCTTATCCAGCTTCAGCTCATCTTGCGAGCCCAGCTGCGGGTGCTGCTCCTGCAGGAAGTACTTCTTAACCATGGTCTGCCAGTCAGCATCCAACCAGCCTCAAGAGAACTCTGAAGACAAAAGGGGGCTGCTTCCAGAGTAGGGAGGCTCAGGGAATCCAATAGGGAATCCGGGGACCAGCAATAGCAGGAAGCCATCAGTTCCCCTATGCCCTGCTGGCTGGAGCTCTGGAGGAATTTGCCAAAGCTGGGATCACAGCAAAACAAGGGTGAAGCAGGGAAAATAAATCCTGGCCTCACTTTCCCTCTGCTCTGAGACCTCCTGCCAGGCGCTCCACCAGCAAGGCCACTGGAAGCTGGGGCAAAGGGCCTGTGGCTGCACTCTGCAGCCACTGCATCCAGGGCCCAAGGCAGGGAAGAGTAGACACAGGGATGAGTAGGGGGCAGACAGAATAATTAGCACATGTACTTCCTGTGTCAGCCTTGTTCTTCTCTGAACCCACACTGGAGACTTTTTAATGTGTACCCTGTAGTCCACCAGAGCTACCTTGACTAGGGCGCCCACTTCCAAGTGTGTGGCCATCAACTATGGCTGGAGTAGGAGGCTTAAAGCAGAGAGCACATCAGATGCTTCACCCGTGCCTTCCCTGCTCCCCCCACCTGCAGTGCTGAGTACAGAACCAGGCTTGTAGTACGTGCTTAGTAAATCAGAGCTCAACACAAGCAGGGGTTTTGGAGATGAAGCGTGGGTGGGATCCACACAAATACATATTGAAAAATCACTGTCTCTGGAAGAACAATTGTCAGGCCCATTTCCTGTTGCAGACGGAGCCAGGAGACGCTTGAGGCTTGGCAAACTGACAGAGGAGGAACAGCCAGAGAATTTAGCTGGAGACAGAGAAAATGAGCCCTGCAGGGCTGGCGAAGCCCCATCAAAAGCAGACTCAGGCAGAGTCTCTCTTCCCTGATTCAGGGGCCAATGCCGGGGTGGGGTGCTGGCTCTGCTTGCTCAGGTTGTCTGTGAGCCAGAGCGTGTGGGGGTCAGGGAGAAGAATGCATCATTTTGGAAGCTGATGGTTCAGTCTGAGGCCAGGCATTGCTTGAGGGCCACAAAAATTGTTGTCTGAGGAGAGCAAAGATGTGTCAGTCCTGGCACCTGCCATGCAAGGTCAAAGCCGTCTGCCTTTGGCCTCAGCAGGTTTGGGCTGGGGGTAGCCCCAGAATGCACCAGCAGAGGGCACCTGTCTTAATCACAACCTACCCATAGGCTGGACACTGATGTGTGTGGTGGGCATTTCAGCTTCCAGTCCAGTGTGGTTTTCACCCCAGAGGAGCTGCATACTCACTTCATTTCCCTTTCTAATTCAGGAGTGAATGTGTGACCCAATTCTGGCCAAAGAAATTTATAGGGAGTCCAGGTACAGTGGCTCATGCCTGTATTCCCAACATTTTGGGAGGCCAAGTAAGAGGTTTGCTTGAGGCTAGGAGTTTAAGACCAGTCTGGACAACAGAGCAAGATCCCAGCTCTATAAAAAAATAAATAAATAAGCCAGGTGTGGTGGTGCATACCTATAGGACTATCTACTGAGGAGTCTGAGGTGGGAGGACTGCTTGTGACCCAGAGTTCGAGGCTACATTGTGCTATGATTGCACTACTGCACTCCGGCTTGGGTGATGGAGCAAGACCTCATCTCTATAAAGAAATAAATACTTGAAAGAGAGAAACGTATAGAGAAGTCTGCTGGGTGCTTTTTGAAAAACAGAATGACAATCCATCTTCTTCCTCTGAACAATGTATCTCAATGTGATGCCTAAGACTGCTGCTGCTGCCATCTTCTACTACTCAGAAGATGAAGCCAACCCCGAGGTTCACGGAAATGAGAGGGAGAAAGAATGTCAGCCTTTGATGAGCTAATTTAGCTTCTAAAACAACCAGCCCTCAAAACCACACTATTATAATATTTTAGTTCTATAAGATAATCAATGTTCTAATTACATATAATAGGCCAAATATTAAATTATAATCAATTAAATTAATTCTATTAATATAATTAGATATAATACACTAAATATAAAATATAAAATATATTATATATATATATACTTTTTTTTGGTAGCAATAGGGTTTTTGCCATGTTGCCCAGGCTGCTCTTGAACTCCTGGGTGCAACTGATCCTCCTACCTCAGCCTCCCAAAGTTCTAATTTTTTAAATCAGCATCAGTGGGATTCCCACTACTTGCTGCCAAGAGCACTCTATTCAATGCCACCGGAGAAATCATTCGCTAAGCCAGGTAGGCTGTCTCCCTCCAGGACCTGTTGAGGACAGGCAGCCCACAAGCAGCTCAGGAGGTAACTTCAGCGGTTACACCAGCATGTATTTTAATAGCTATGTGATTGTTTTAACAACTTTTAATTTTTAAATACAAGCAGAACATCAAACCCACAATAGATACAATGTTTCCTTCTAAAATCGGTTATTTAAGTTAAAGTAAATTAGTTTTAAAGGAGAATATTAAGTAAATTACAGTACTGATGGGGGTCAGGACACACCACACTAAAGTACGGCATCTTGGCATTTGAGGAAACAGCAGAAGCAGGAATCACTGTTGGACTTTCTCCCACCTTTCTCCCTTGAAGAAGGTCATAAGACCACACTTTGAGAGATGCCCTCTTTTTATCCAGAGGAAAGGAATGCCCCATCTCTGAAGACCCTGGGACACAGAGAATACGAACAAACAGGCCTTGATCAAACCCTTTTGTCCTCCAGTCATACCTCTCCACGACCGTCCACACTTCATCAAACTTCAGCATAAAAATACACAGGTTTCCCTGCTTCTTTGGCTCTTTATTTCTGAAAGCTCCTGTGTCACATAAAACTTATATTAAATACATTTGTATGCTTTTCTCTTGTTAATCTGTCTTTTGTTATAGGGGCTTTGGCCATGAACCTAGTGATGGGTAAAAAAAAAGAAATATCATCTCCCCTGTAGTATAAACTATATGAAGTGAAATACATGGGATGTGACTGTCTGAAATGTGGGCCAAGTACACTGAGGCGACTGTGGGGTTGATTGGCCAGCAAGGAGGCAGGGGAGCAGAAGCACCAAGAGTGAGGGGCCTTCAATTCAGCAGCTACAAACTCAGTATCTTTTATGTGCCCAGCCTGGGCCAATGGCTGGGGTTGCTGCAAGGAAGACAGTGACATGTCCGGCTGTCCTGGTGCTTCCATCTAACCGAGAAGATGGACATTAACTAAGTAACTTCACAACACATTATTTAAATACAGAGGTGGTAAATCCATAAGGGAGACAGAGGGGTGTTAGGAGTGCATATAACAGAAATACCTGGCTTCATCCAGAGAGAATGGGAAGGCTGTGGAGACAGAGAAAAGAGGAAAAGCTGTCTGGGGCTGCCCCAGTTGGCCTCTCTCAGCTCCAGGCCATCAATATCCTTAATATAGGCTTTTGCTCTAGGAGGCCAAGTAATTGTGTTCTCCCATCAGAAAACTGGCATATTGAAGTCCTAACCCCCAGTCCCTCAGAATGTGACCTTATGAGGAGCCAGGGTCTTTAAAGAGGTAATTATGGTTAAACTAGGTCATGAGGGTGGAGCCTAATCCAACAGGAGTAGTGTCCTTTTAAAAAGCGGAAGACATAGACATATGCAGATGGAGGACCACGTGAAGACGCAGAGAAGACGGCCTTCTGCAAGCTGAGGAGAGAGGCCTCAGAAGGAATCAATCCTGCAGTTGATCTTGGCCTTCCAGCCTCTAGAACAGTTAAGACATCCATATTTGAGCCATCCAGTCTGTGGGACTTTCTTAAGGCAGCCCTAGCAAACTAATATAGCAGCCTAAGTGAGGAGTTTTTGTCCTTTGCAGTCAAAAAAGCCCTGCTAACACTGGGGACAAATAGGCTCGAGTTTGGAAAGGGGGGATCCTGGTTGGGCCTGAAGATGTTATTGGGGCTGTCTGGGCACAGGACAGCTCCCTTTATGTCTGTTCAGCTTCACTGTTCTTCCTATCCCCACTTCCCCACCCCTGCATGGGGAAATTTGCAGCAGACACCCGCTTCCCTGCTGCATGGGGAGCAAGCTGGTAAGGAGAACCCCCTGCCCTGCCTGGTTATGGGCTCCCTGATGTTCTAACTACGGATCAGTTATAACAGTCCTGCAGGGAGGAGGAGGGTTTACTGCCAGGAAGAGAAACCCCAGGAACACAGACTTTCTTCTTGGGACAGTGGGGGCAGTGGGGAGGAGTGAGATTCTCCAGCCACGACTCATGCTAGGTTTCATGAGTAAGGGAAGTTAAAAGAGTCATAATGGCCACACTGAAAAGCAGTTAAGCCCATTTTCATAGCAGCATTACACAGAATTAAAAACTGCAGTTTGATCCTATTTGCAACCATGGCTGCCATGAACTAAATTTTAAGCAAACTAAGCTGAGTGAACTCAGTGCCCTGATTCAGGCTATGCACGTGGGTCTGTATCCACAGTGCTTTGAGCTTCAGCAGAAAAGATCTTACCCTTCCATTCCATTCCTATTCCTCTGACCCACTGAAATCACATGGGTGTTTGCCCCTTGGGTGGGGACACCATCAGAGCTGGACTCTGCCAGGGGAGGAAGAACAGGGGCCTCACTGGCCAGGCCTCAGAGATTCTGAGAATGAGACTCACTGTTGTACTGGTAAGAAGAAACCCCACAAGCTGCTGGAAAGGTGAATTATTTGTAGTCATGGCTAGAGCTGACTTCCCATTCCTACTGTTTCTGGGCCTGGGCAAATACTTCCAACAGCAGAAAGACTTGGACAGACAGCACCGAAAGAAACCCAGAGAAGTGGTGAGCCCAGCAGGGAGAAATGCAGGCCCTTTCACAGAGGACAGGAGATTGACAGGTACTATGTGGGGGTGTGAGCATGGCCATGGGCTTGTGCTGCACACCCCCAGTCAGAAGCTGAGGGAACCTCTTCCTCTCCATCAGCCAGTGCTCTGGACACTGGGTATTTAGTACTTTCAAGCCAGCTAGTTGACACCATTGCTTTCACATGTGTGCTGGAATTTCTTGAGTACCAAGTGTTTACAAAGTGAAATACTGGCCACAGAAGAAAGCTTCAAAAATAGGAGCAGATTACTTTTGGTGGCTCTGCCTTTGACCTTGATACAGATGAGCAGCGGCAACTGACCTCCCTATGCCCTTTTTCAATGGAGTAAACAAGAAGCAGCGATGGTCACAGGAAGGGAGTTAGTCATCCAACCCCTTTAGCTGTCCCTGAGCACACCCAAGCCCTATTTGCTTTGTGCTAGCCTAGCCTCCAGAAGCAACAACCAACATTTGCTGTGTGCCTTGCCAGGGAGACATACAAAGCAGCCCACATTGGAGTATGAGCCTGCAGGATCTTTTTTCAACCTAACTGAAAGGAGGCATGTGCATGTGAACTATTACCAATAGCACACACATTGTGGATAAGAGCCAGGTGAGGGCCCTAGACTTCTGAGAATCAGGGAGAAGCCATTTGCTCTCCCACTTCCTCAAGTCACCCTTTGATGACACCTGACCCTGCACCTCCATGAGGCCAAAAGGGGAAAATAAAGCACAAGAAAGAGACCATATTCTCTCAGCAGCTCCCACTCTCATACCCCTACCACCCTGTCTCAGAGCGGGAGGGAAACCCTCAGCTGCTAAAGGAGCTTGCTTCCCCTCCCTAAACAAGTCTTAACAGTGAAAAGCAAAACTATTGATTGAGGGCCTACTCTGCATCCTGCAATGATCAGTTATTCTTTCCAATCTTCACGATAATTCTGCAATACAACTACTATTTCCCCATTTCACAAGTGTGAAAATACAATGAAATTGTTAAGTCGCTGCCAGGCAGGATGTAATGCAGGAGAGTCTGATGACAAAGGTTTCCTCCCCAGCCTGCCTTGAAATTGCTCAATGTTTCTATATTCAGTGATTACAACTCATTCGATTTCAGGAATAATAAATTTGGAGTGTGTCTGAAAGGGAGTTGAGCAGCTATAAATAAATACTTGTGTACATTTCTCTTGAGCAAGATCCAGGAAATGGTCAGGAGCCACAGCTCTTCTACCTGGAATCCATTTTTCATTCAGGAAACAAGTCAGCAGCCCACTGATCTCTGTCTGTGCATCACAGTGCAAGGAGAGTGAGGGTGTCAGCACTGTTTCCTTGAATCCTGCTGTGCAGTGGCAATTTATTCTAGGAACCATGCTGCAGACCATGACCAAAAATAGAAATGCAGGTTATGCATATTTCATTTCCTAATGCTAGTAGCACTTTGACCCTTTCCATAGAAGGCTGGGATGGCTGCTATGACTTTATTGACACTTGATGTGTCCCAAGTTGGCTTGAAATGCCAGGTACCTCAAAGGTGACAGTTTCCTTGGGAAAAGCACTGGCTTGAGAGTCTAATATTTGAAGCACATTAGCCTCACCTGATGAATTCAAAGTTTCTAAACCTAAATAGGCACTCAGGGCTAATGTGCTCTTTAAGGCTTGGGCTGTGGTCAAGCATGGGTTTTGACTTCATGTTTTGAAACAATGAGGATGACAAATTAAGGAGACAACAGATTCATACAGGTCAATTCCTGACTTGGATGAACTGGGCTGTCCATGCTGGAGACCAAGGCCCAGTTCTGACAATGGTTACGTGCTGGAGGCTGAGAAACCTGAGCTACAGAGCACACAGAGATCCTGGAGGCAGCACCCTGTCCATGCCAAGGACGCACAGAAAACCAAGACTATTTGTTTCTTCTTCCTTGATTTGTTCCCATTTTGTCCCTGCTGGTGACTGACTTGCCACCATTAGGTATGCATCTCTTTGAGTTAATGCAGCACTTCCCAAATGACCATCACAGGTCAGCGTCAGAACAAAGGTAGTGGATTTTTCATACGCCAATTATATTCCATTTTAAAAACTGTATTCTTAAATCCTTTTCCACTATTTTATTATTGTTTAAATATACTTTCTTTTTAAAGCATTGGTAATATTAGGTGGGAATGCATTTTCTTTTTCATGTTCTCACTTAGCAAAATAAAAAGTTAGCATTTTGTCAGAGGTTACCAAAATTGGGGGAAATTTTACTGGTCTAGAAACCTCTGCATTAAAACATCACTCCCAGAAAGCTTGCATTTTAGGATGCAGACCCTGTATGGTAAACCTGGAACAGCCCAGTGAGGATGAGCTCACAAGTTCCTTTTTCACTGAAAAGTGGGAGGCCAGGTTCAGTGAGCACAGGAGGAGCCCACCCACTGAAACCCACCGGAGGTGGAAGTAGGGGTGAGGGGCATTGAGCAAAGACACATTGTGATTATTTTGATCATTTTGCTAAGGCTCCTCCTGTCTGCCTCTTCCCCAAGCAAAGAGGAAAAAAAAATCCATGAAAATAAATCCCCTAAGGAAAGAGAAAGGGAACTGGACAGGTTATGGATTAGAAGGGAAGTTTTATTATGAGTGATTTACTGTCCTTCAAAAATGATGGGTTATTATCAGGGCATCTCTTATCAGGGTTTTCTATCTCTCCAAAATCCTGAACAAGAGGAAATTGCCTCAAAATGAGGCAAGAATGGGTCTAGTTAGTATGTGCTGTTCCCTCGCCTTCTCCATCTTTCGATGCTCAAATTAATCTTCATCTGACACTGCTCCTAACTCCCACGGGCAGGCCCAGTGGTCCTTCCTTGGTGCGCCCACAGTACTATGTCCATACCTCTAGTGTTGTGCCTCTTATTAGGTATTTCTAAATACTCTATTTTCTCCTGATTACAACACATGCAAGTTAAAAAGTAGACTCTTTGAAATAACAACAACACTATGTGCCTGGCTCTCTTCTAAGCAGGCCACAGTTATTACCCTGTTAATTCTCTCCATAACCCAGTGTCTCAGCAACCCAAGTGTCTCCCTGATTTATAGCTGGAATAGGGTCCCATTGATCTTTCTGCCTCTGATGCCTGACACATTGTTGGCCTCAGTTGATACTTAATAAAAGGATTTTGAGTTTACAAGAAAGACAACAGTTTGATTTAGATATTTCAGGTGTTGCCAAATTTAGGAAAATGGGTCTGTCCAGGTAACATTTGGGAGCTTTCTCTAGCTTAAAGAGCTAGTACTGTGGGCACCTTGTATTAGTCCATTTTCAAACTGCTCAATATCCAAGACTGGGTAATTTATAAAGAAAAGAGGTTTAATTGACTCACAGTTCCGCATGGCTTGGGAGGCCTCAGGAATCTTACAATCATGGCAGAAGGGGAAGCAGGCACATCTTAACACGGCAGCAGGTGAGAAAGAGGGAAAGAGACAGAGACAGAGAGAAAGAGGAATGTCAAACTTATAAAACCATCAGATCTTATGAGAACTCACTCACTATCATGAGAACAGCATGGGGGAAACCACCCGCATGATCCAATCACCTCCCACCAGATCCTTCCCTTGATACATGGGGATTACAATTTGAGATGAGATTTGAGTGGGGACACAGCCAAACCACATCACACTCATAATTGACTTGCACACTTGGTAGTCTTATTGGGTATGTATATACATGCATGTGTCAATACACTAATAATTTACCAATTTACTGATCACTGGCTGCTATGGATAATTCTGAGAGTGGGTGGGTGTGTACAAAATTAGTTATGTGTGTGTGTCTGTGTCCCAAAAGGATTGGCAAATTAGTAGTTTATGTCTCTGTTGACACTTCTATTCTGAAACTATTTACTAACTTAACTAACTTTTGACTTTACTAACAGCTGTTAGCACAACAAACTGGTGTTTGATGAAGTAGGAAAAATAATAAACCACGTTGATATTATTCAACTGCTTTTAAAAAAACATATTTTTGCTAGGAAGGAAATTGGAGCTGGAGGACATCCAGAGAAATGCAACATATGGTCAAGAAAATGGAATGGCTTTTAAAAAGGAAAAAAAAAAAAAAAAAAAAAAAAGGTCTTTTTCTTTTCCTGGAAAAATAAAAAAAATTAAAGGGAAAGCAAAAGCTATAAAGCTATAAAATTGTGAAAGACACAAAGAAGATAAACCTGGAGAGTTGGTTTCAAATCCTAAACTAATGAAATTACTTGTCCTTTCTACCTTGGATATTGGTAAATTTAGATAAGTAAAATGAAATATTACTTTTACACATTGGGCAGGAGGCTAAAAAAAAAGTACTACTCCAACACAGTGATAACTGGGAGTCGATGATTGGTTTAGGAATAGGTGGATGAAGGAATCATAAGAAATTATAGGAGAAAAACAGGATGTTGGGGGAGGGTGGTAGTTTCCTAAACTGATGATGCTGGCATCATGGCAGATAACTATGCCTCTACCAATCACACCTGAAACAAAAGACTATGCTGAATGGACTATGAGTCAATAGACAAACATTTGTTTAAACTTACATTTCTATATCTCCTATTGTGTTTGTGTAGTTTGATTTTCATTAGTATGATGAGTTTGACTTTCATTAGTATGTATAAATTATTTCCCTCTGACCAGTTTCCTAGGGTCACTATCATATATAAACAATTGGCTTCCAATAAAAGGTCTTATTTTGTCCAGGCATGGTAGCTCAGGCATGTAATCCCAGCACTTTGAGAGGCCGAGGTGGGACGATCACCTGAGTTCAGGAGTTCAAGACCAGCCTGGCCAACATGGTGAAACTCCCATCTCTACTAAAAATACAAAAATTGGCAGGGCAAGATGGCAAGCACCTGTAGTCCCAGCTACTTGGGAGGCAGAGGCAGGAGAATTGCTTGAACCCAGGAGGCAGAGGCTGCAGTGAGCTGAGATATTGCACCACCGCACTCCAGTCTGGGCAAGAGAGGAAGGCTCTGTCTCAAAAAAAAAAAAAAAAAAAAAGGTCTTAAGTGATGAATGATAATGCCTCCTAACAGAACTACCAGCAGAACACTAATTAATCCATAGGCTGTTTGGCTGGTCTGTCTGATAAACATCAGCCCACATTCTGCTTTCAGCCATCACAGCTCTCTGCCTCTCCTGTGGTTCCAAATCATGTCAGTGACACTTCTGCTAATAAACTCTCTTTGGCCTTGAGCTGGGCACACTGAGTCCTGGCACCCATTCCGTGGAGGTGGCCACAGGGACATGTTCTAAATGCAAAAAGGCAACAATGAAAAGGGTTGGGACTCCATGGATTTTGGTTCCGTGAGTGGTTGCCATATTCCTCCAGCTTCTCCTGACAGAGCCTTCACTTAGCAGATAGTCACATTTCACCCTTCAGAGCATGAGGCTTGTACTAATGCTGCAGCACACCCCAGCATGAAGCCAGCTTTCCCATGGTCACTGGATGTGTGTGGTGTTCCACAGAGCCAGGGCTGAGCCAAGATCTTCAGCTCCAAGTAAAATCTTGGAGATCTTTGCCTTAAATGGTAATTGTTCTGGCAAAGGTCCTTTATACCTTGCTCTAAATGTTATCCCACCCAAAGCAGAAAATGACTTTGCGGAAAGTCTTTCTTGTTTTAAAAAGTAGCTATAGCTATAGCTATAGTAAGAGCATAGCAGCTTTAGAAATAGAACTTGTATATTTTTTATAGGCCATTATGAAATAAACTTGCAGTAACTAATTCTTTCTCACACTCATTTGCCTCTTTTAGAGACCTTGCAGGATTTAAGATCCCAAACCAAATATACTCTACTCTTAGGTGTTCCCAAACTATTTTTTCTCAGGGCTAAAGGGAAATTCCCATGAAGTGCTATTTTTCCAGGATGCAGCCCCCTGTCCATGCCAAAGAAAAATACTTTAAAAACGATGTTTCTCAATATTAGGGTACATTATGGATACAAAATCTTAGCCCAAATCTCCTTGGTCATATAAAACATGTCACATAATTGTATTTTTGGTTAGGGAGGAGTGTTACAAAATAAATATTTCCCCATTAGAACATACTGGGAAATGTTTGCTGACACCTACACTCAAACCCAGCAGGTTCCCTTGGAAGAGTTTGGCAAAGAACAGGCCCCTCCTTAATGAGGTGCTGGAGTTGGTTGAAAATTAAATATGAATTTACAAAAAATTGTTGCATTTAAAAAGTCAAAACTGAGGCCGCATGTGGGTATCTGTGCCCTCTGAGTTCTGGGTCTGTGAAATGTCCTGGGTGAACCAAGGATCATTGTCTTTGATTGGATTGCATCAGTCTTTCTCTTTCTAAAGCAGTCTGTGGAAAACATCAAGAAGGGTTTTTAGGTTTTTTTTTCCCCCTCAGGTTTTTTTTTTTTTTTTTCCTTTCTCTATTTCCCCTACTGGAAAATTCTTTCCAAAATTATGAATGGTTGTTTCATTCGATTTTAAGAGATGCATGGCTTTGAGGGCCGTGGGCGTACGTATCAATAGCTGTGATCATTGCTGACTCCTCTTGGAGGGGTTTCCCCTTTTTTCCCTCTAGCACATAATCTAGCTAGTCCTCGAGTGGAGCCTCATCTGGCCTGATTTGGGCTTTCCTCTGGCTGCCAGATTGAAGCATGGCAACCACAGAGGTGGCTGTGGGGCTTTCGCACCTCTCCCCTTGTCCCCAGAAGATTTAGAGTCCTCATTCTCAGCTACCCAGGTGCTCTCAGTCCCAGACCCAGCCATTTCCCCTCCAGCTCCCCTGTTCTTAACAGTCTCTCTCCCTACTCACTCACTCACTCAATTCACACAATACTTTGTCTAGATCTGTGACCTTAATTTGTAAGTGGAGTGATGGTTGCACATTAGTTATTATGTTGTCCTTCCAACATAAACTGCATACGTTTTCATCCTCTAAGGTCCTAAAACTATTTCTCTGCACTCTAATGCTGGAATTTCAAGACACCAAAGCAAAACAGGTGGGATTTGGAGGCAGGCTGGCCTTGGAAGTGGTTTTGCAATCACAACCCACAGGAGGAGGAGGAGGGGCAGGCTTTCTGAGAAAGCCTCACTCTTGAGATCCAGGCATACAGGGCCTGCCAAAGCCTGAGAGTACACTAGGACCAAGTGCACCCCTCACCCCCCAGCACCAACTAACAAGCAACAACATTCTACCCCAAGGCTGCAGATTTCTCATCAAATATTAAAACTTTTAAATTCTTAAAATTGTTTAATTAATTGAACAATTTAGCCCTAGCATAGATTAAAGAGACATTAAGAAAAGTTCAGAAGGGCCTGGCATGGTGGCTCACAACAGTAATCTTTGGGAAGCCGAGGTGGGCAGATCACGATGTCAGGAGTTGGAGGCCAGCCTGACCATCAAAGTGAAACCCCATCTCTACTAAAAATACAAAAAAATTAGCCGGGCATGGTGGCAGGTGCCTGTAATTTTAGCTACTTGGGAGGCTGAGGCAGAAGAATTACTTGAGCCCAGGAGGCAGAGGTTGCAGTGAGCCAAGATTGCACTACTGCACTCCAGCCTGGGCGACAGTGCAAGACTCTGTCTCAAAAGAAAAGAAAAGTTCAGAAATATGGAGTTCACAAATTCAAACATATTTAATAATTTAGTAACTTTGAAGAAAATGTTAGCTAGTACCTCATACCTTAAATCTAAATTAGTTTTATATGATTATTTTTGAAAAAACACACATAAGAGTATCAGTAAAAACATAAATATTGTTACCATTTTGGGATGGGAAAGTTATTTTGAAGCATCAACCAAGACAGAAACTATAAAGGATTGTTCATAGGCTATATACAAATGGGGAAAAAATCCAGAATGAAATAAGCAAAGAAAAACATAAATAAAAATTGAGGGACAATGGCAATATACATGGCCGTTATAACTTAATATATATGATGTGTAGATCCATAGATGTTAGATGGACAGATACCTTAATATAAAAGGAGAATCACTTGAACCTGGGAAGCAGAGGTTGCAGTAAGCTGAGATTGTGTCACTGCACTCCAGCCTGGGTGACAGAGTAAGACTCCATCTCAAAAATATATATACGTAAATGGAGCTCTTATAAATTAAAAAGAAAAGCATATTCCTTTCCCTCAAAAGAATTATGAACAAAAGATAACAGCAGTCACTCAAAAATCAAGAATTACAAACAGCTAATAAATATTTGCAAAGTCACTGAACATGAGTAATAACTCAAAAATTTCACAAAGATAATAATCAATGTTGGTAGTATGCATGGAATTCAACATTGTCATATAGGCATATGATCGATGGTAGTATAAATTGGCATAAATTTTTTGAGGGTGAGAAATTTGGCAGTATGAATCAAAACCCTGAAAAATGTGCATACTCTTTTAGATGTAGATATAGCAATTCTACATCTAGAACTTTAAGGAAAAAGTCAAAATCCAAAAGATGTATATGTATAAATATGCACATAAGTATTATTTATTATTAATAAATGTTAGAAGCAACATAAATGTCCAGGCATGGGAGATTAGTTAAACAGATTATAATAAATTCCTGTAAGTTAATGCTAGGCAATCATTATAAATTACTAACTAGAGAAACATTATGGACATGGAAAAATGTAGACAGTATATACGTTTAAGTAAATAAACAGGACAATATAAGCAGTATAATCCCATTCCCATTTTTTAATACACACACACACACAATTGTTGATACCAACAGAAGGAATAAAATCTGGATATCTGGTAGAAAATAGCCTTATTAGAAGGTAGCTCAGAGACTCAACAGGAAGGCTGGTGAACTAGGCTCAGCAACAGGGCAGGAACAAAGGGTGGCCAAGCAACCAAGAACATAGCTAGCTCATATCATGGTCCAGCCTGGTAGTGTTATAAACAAAATCCCACCATCCCTGGACACGAATCTCTGCATTGAGGGACTCCTGATTCAGTTGTTCTCATGAGAAATCTCCAACAGCCTCCTTATAATTTTGTTACTTCCTTGAAATTCAAGCCCAGCATGGGAGCATCTGATTGGCCAAGATTCAGTCATATAGTTATATCTCCCAGGAAATAGAAAAAATATCTATCTGCTCCCTTTAGCTTGCTGGGAAACACATGTATTTTGAGATTCTCCTCCAATACAGATAATGTTTGAATACTGGATAGTCAAAAAGCAAGAATGATAACTTCATAAACACACACATACTCAGAAGGATGGATAGTCATAACATGTCATGATTAAGAATACATATAGGTTGGGTTATTTGGTGATGCTTTTTTTTTTTTTTGTCAGTGAGTAGGAACTGTTTCTTTTTTTTTTCATTTCCAATCTGTATGCTCTGTATTTCTTTTTATTGCCTTATTACACCAAGACTTTCAGTAAAATGTTGAATAGGAGTGGTATGAGAGGATATTCTTGTCTCCCGATAGTAGGAGAAAACATTCAGTCTTTCACCATTAGGTATAATATAAGCTGTAGGGATTTTTTGTTGTTAGATGCCCTTTATCAGTTTGAGGAAATTTCCAACCCCTATTTTGTTGAGTGTTATCATGAATGAACACTGACTTTTGTCAAATGCCTTTTCTGCATAAATTAATATAATCATGCAGCTTTTCTTCTTTAAGCTGTAAATATGATGGAATGATTATTTTGTTATTTAAAAATTCATTACTTAAAAAAAAACTGAATCAGACTTGCCTTCCCAGCATAACCCATTTGTTCATGTTATCTTATTTTTTTCATACATTTCTAATATTTGTTAAGTATTTTTGCATCAATGTTCAGGAGAGATATTGGTCTATTCTTTTGGAAACTGTCTTTATCTGTTTTGATATCAGGGTAATGCTGGCCTCATAAAATGAATTGAGATGTTATGCCCTCTTTCATTTTCTAGAATATATTGTATATAATTGGTGATATTCCTCTTTAAATGTTTGGTAGAATTTTCCATTGAAATGTCTAGACCTTTTTCTTGTTTGTTCTTTTAATTATTGAATATTTCAGAGGCTTATAAGTACAATTCAATTTCTTTAATATATATGACTATTACAATTGTATATTTCTTCTGGGATGAGTTTTGATAATTTGTATCTTTTAAGAAATTAGTTCATCCATCTCTGTTATCCAATGTATGGTCATAGAGTTGTTTATAGCATTCCCTTATCTTGTTATTGTTTACAGGATATGCAGTAGTTTCCCTCTTTCATTCCTGATATTGGTAATCTGTACCTCCTCTATTTTTTTTGTCAATCTGGCTAAAGGCTTATCAATTTTATTGATTTTTTTATAAGAAATAGGTTTTTCATTGGCTTTATCATTTTTCTAGTTTTCAATTTCATTGACTTCTACTCTTACGAACACTTCTTTATGATGGTATTTTATCTCCACTATTTGATTTATACCTCTTTAGAAATTTAGTTGTCCTAGAGTTTACAGAATACATCTTTAATTGATCAGAATCTACGTTCAAATAATACACAGCTTCATTCATAATGTAAGGATCTTACAATAGTTTATTCTCAATTCGTCCCTCCCAACCTTTGTATTATTGTTATGATACATTTTACTTTTACGAATCCTATACACATAGAATACATTGCTATTTTTACTCTTGACAGTCATTTATCTTTCAGGATCATTTAAACATTTTAAATGTATCTTAGTTTACCTTCATTTAATCAATTTCCAGTGCTCTTCATATTTTTGTATCTTTAGTTATGCATTTCTAGCTTTGTTTCTCATCTCTCCCACCTGAAGAATTTTTTTAACATTTCTTCTCGAGTATACTTATTGGCAATACAGTCTTAGTTTTTGTTTCTGTATTCCTGCCCCTTCCTCAGGACAGAGGGGTGTTCTGTTTTGTTTTCTGTTTTCATTCTTCCCTAAGTTTCTAGGGAAACTTAGGGAAGTAGTCTAAAGGAGACAGTATTTTTCCCTTTCTCCTGTAGATTAAGGCTTTTGTTCTAGAAAGGAGAAAGGGTGGGGTTCGCGCTCCTCTGCAGCAGCTATTTTCCCTTTCCCCCATACCTGCATTGTAAGGGATTCTTTCTCAGGACTTTGGCCAGTCTTTTCTGGTGGCATACAGTGCCTGGTAGAGTCCACGGAGAAGAGTCTCTAAGAAGGCACAAACTCCCTCTGTATATGCATTCCCCAGGGGCTCCATACTCTCACCAGTCCTCACTTATTCTCCACCAGATCTTTACCTACACCTGCTGAGTTCTTCTATTGGCTACACCTGCCTCAGGTAAGCAAGGGCTAGTTTCCCGTGCTTCTTCATAGGCCTCCACCGGTCCTGAGGTTTTTAGGCTAATTGGCGGCCCTGTGACCTCAGCTCTTTGAGGGTCCAAAAAAGTAGTAAACTTTTTTTTTTTTTTTTGAAGAGTTGAAGTGACACTCTTCCTAGATCTTTACATTCTGAGATTTTATTCTTTTCACCTGTCTAGCTCACAAGGCCATTTCATTCCTCAACAGCTTTTCACATTCACAAGAATGCCTCCTGGCATAGAATTGCATGGAGATAGTAATGAGCTAACAAAAAAGTGTTCCTATCACCCTGGAGGCATCATCCTCCCAGGGGAAGACTCTACTTTGTGGAAAGCCAGATGTCCAACTGAGGAAGAAGCCTGGGTTTCCTGGCCCACTCTGGGAAGGACCACTAGTGAGTCTAGCTTATAGAGAGGGCAAAGAACACCCTAGCAGCATCCCCACATGTTATGTCAGGATCTCCCTCTTTGCAGCTTTGGGGACAGTGAAGATTGTGTTTTAGCTTGGGCAGGTGAAAATAACATGGTTGAGAAGCTTCATTTATTGAAAATAAAAATTAGGAGCCAAAAGACACAATTTCACCTTACTGTACACTGTACCTTAGTGTTTGAGCTGCTCTGGCCTCCAGCTGATTTCACTTCAGTCCCAAACGAAAGGGGAAAAGAAGGCAAGGAGATGCTCCATTTGCCTGTTGTATGTATGGGACCTCTATGGCAGAAGAGTGTGAAGTAAAAGTTGAAATTTCTTGACCTAGTTCTTAATGAAGAGTGAATGAAAACCTGACTGGGATTAGGTTGGTTCATGGGTCTCTGTCTCTGGTGCACTGTAGTTTGCAGTGATTCCTACGCTTGGGAGGAGGGCACAGAAAGTTGCTGAGCAAATCGCACAGCCTCCCCCATACTACTCTCAGAGCTGCCTTTCCTAGTAAACATCACCATTCTCTTGCCTTCACAGATATCAAGGCTTTGTGCATATTTATCAGTGAAATTGCTTACAAATATTGCTATAGAAAAGCAGCCTTATTTCCTTGCTGGGTTATCTCAGTCAATTCACATCGGCATCCAACATGTTGCCTCAGAATACCCCAAAAAGTCAGCTTTTGTTACCTGTGCTTTACGAAGAGGAAAACTGAAGCTGACAGGGAATGATCAGTCCAAAGTCACTCAGCTCCTAAGGAGAGGAAATACCCTGGAGTAGCACTACAGTACCCAGGTGGGTTCTTGTGATGGGCAAGGACACCAGTAGCGGGGAGCCACTTCCATTGACAGATTTTCTTGCTGTTGTAACTAAATACTCCTGCTGCCATCTGACCCCATCAGGGTCCCAACAAGAAACAGGTGATATTCCAAAAGGAAAGCTTACTAAAAGGGCTTAAACACTGTAATAGGTAACATTTAGGGAAATCCCCAAGGGATAGTGAAGTACCCGCTGTGCTAGTGTATTAGTTTGCTAGAACTGCCACAACAAAATGCCACAGACTGGGTGGTTTAAACAACCAGGATTTATTTACTCACAGTTCTGGAGGTTGGGAAGTGTAAGATCGAAGTGTGGACAGGTTTGGTTCTCCTGAGGCCTCTTGGATTGTAAGCAGCTGCCTGCTTGCTTTGTCCTCACATGGCCTCACCTGGGCGCACATCTTCCTGCTATCTCTTCCTTTTCTTGCAAGAACACCAGTCACGTTGATTCAGGGAACAGCGTAACAGCCTCATTTTAACTTAATTGCTTCTTTAAAGACCGTATCTCCAAATACAGTTGCATTCTGAGGTCCTAGGGATTAGGGTCTCAACATATGAATTTGGGGTTGGACACAATTCAATGCATAACAGCTAATAGCAAAGAGGGGGGCTACCACCCTATGACTGAAGGGGCAAGAGGAGGGGGATGTTTCCAGAACCCAGAACTCACGAGCATGGCTACACATGGGGACGGCCAACTAGGGTGTAGTCTGCCCACAGTGGTCCGGCAATCAGAGAGGGGGAATGAGACACCCTGACCTCACTTTCCTCCCCATCTAAGCTCCCACTGGTGCTGCTCTCTGGCTGAACCCAGTGGGAAGCCAGGGGCAAGGGAATCCATTGCCACAGTCCACTAGGTGAACCTTTAGGCTCAGAGTGGGAGGAAGTGGTAGAGGGCCAAGCTCAAGCTATTCTGTGTGGCTTGCAAACCAAACTCTAAGTTCTGCTCTGAAGTGACTGTGATTTATGAGGGGGGCATCTGATTGCCTAGTTTTTCAATTATTCCTGGATATGTTCAAAGGTGAGAGGACACTGAAAAAACACTGTGTCTGTAGGGTCATTCTGAGGAGACACTTTAATAAGAAAACAGCCTTCAGAGATGACTTTCCTAGGGCTAGGGTCAGGAGTCCCTTCCACAGGGCTCCAACGGACAGCAGAGAAGGCCCCTGTCCTGGAGTGCATGCAGAGCAGCTGCATGGACAGAGGCCCAGAGGCATGATCCCTACAGCCATGAGCACGCTGTGGCATAGTGACTAGAAAGGGCCTTGAGGAGAGGGGTAGAAACTGAGGGCGGGCCTCACCCTTCTACGCTGTTCATCTGAACAATGTGGAGGGCACAAACAGGTATCTCCAGGCGACTCTCTGCTTTAGTCAAGCTAACAGGAATTAAACTACAATGCTACCGAGGGGTGATGAGTGCTGTGGAAGCACACTGAAGGGACACCTAACCTTGGCATGAGAGCTCAGGAAAGGGTTCTGGGAGTGTGTACTCCTCTTGGGGGTTAAGCAAGAGGTAGCCAGTAAAAAGGAGTGTGACCTTCACCTGACTAAAACAGAGACTCATGGAATAAGAAAGCCCATTTACAGAGACCCATCATGGCAATAGGTCTTGGTACAAGTTAAAAAGCAAAAAAGTCAAAGCAGTTAGCAGGATTAAAGACATTCTCTGAATTTCCACTGAGTAAGGAAACTCACTGGAGCTGTGACAGGCAGACCAGTTTTATCATTTCAGCCACATGACAGAAGACAACAGAAGGGGATAGAGGTTGTTATCCAAAGGTCTCAAAGTTTTCAATATGTTTTAGGTGAGGGTGGTGGAGAGGTGCTAATATTCATCTGTCCATTGATGCATACTTTGGGGGACACTGTGTCAGGAAGTACGGGGATGCAGAAAAGCAGAGGTGACAGTCACTGCCCTGTAGTTATTTACAGCCAGGCACCAGGGACGACACATAAACATGAAGCTCTACAGCACTGCTGTGCATTCCCATGTGGCATCTTCCTGAGGCACAGCTTGTCTCTCCCATGTTACTGATACCACGTACCACAGCAGATGTAGACTGCCTACCCCGGTGGTTCAGTACCTAAGCTTGGAATCAGGATTCCATCCTTACTCTTAAGAGCTTGATGCTGATACATTATTTAACCTCTCTGAACCTGTCACATCATCTGTAAAATGGAGATAATAATACCTTCCCCATGGAATTGTAAGGGTAAAATGAGCTAGTTGCACAAATTAAGTGCTCAGTAACAGAAGTACTTAGGGATTCAGGAGAGAAATGACTGTGGGCTGGGTGGTCAGGAAAGGCTTCATGGAACAGGAGACTTAAAATGGTCCTGGGAAGATGGGCCTGGGATTTCTATGGGTGATGATCAAGAGGACAGGCCAAGCAAGGACCTAACACACTAGTCAAACTAGAATAATTTCTGTAGTCTCTGGGCCCAGATCCTTGTCCAATTTACCTTGGTTTCCATTCTTCAGTCAAACCTCCTGGCTCAGACAACACCCCGTCTATGGCCCCTGCTTCCAGGTCTGGCTAATTCCCCTCCTGCTCAAAACCCCCATGATTTGCTACTTGCCATGTGGCCCTCTAATTCCATCCCAAGGCTCCAGAGGTGCAGATCTGCAAACCAGCATGATTAGCCACCATTGCTGGCTTCCCCTTCAGCATATAAATCTAGTGCCTGGGATTACCTCATGCCAGAAAACCGAAATCCAAGTCAGATGGTTAAGGCATTAATAGCAGTGAGTGTTGTAAAGACTCAACAATGTGAACCTTCCCAAAATGAACCATCCTGACCTCCCTCGCGCTGACAATGCGTGTGTGACATCATGTGTAAATGAGTCTTAAATGTGAACCAGGTGCCGAGAGCTGTCTGGCGTCTCCTGGCTGCTGTATTAACCACTAACATGCACAGGGGACTCTGAGGTAGTAAAATGGAGCGAAACCAACAGCAGTGACCAGGGCCTGGAGCAGCAGCTGTAGCAGAGAACATTCAAATCACACCCACCCGGCTGGGCCCCCAGGTCCTATAAAGCACATTTCCGGAGGGCTGGGGAGCCCAGGGAATTTGGCTGCCTTCACGCAGAGACAAAAGCTCCCCATGCAAATCAAACCACTTCGACTTGCTTCCCAGACTTGATTCTGAGCTCTGTTTTGATTTGCATCCATGAGGGTAGAACTCAAGTTCAGCCTGAAGCTGTAGTTGGTAAGAGTCAAAACCTATTGTATGCAGGTACAGGCAGCCTAAGATATCTTTTTGGAAGGCAGAGCTCTCGAAGAAGAGAGTCAGCTCCAAATCCTTAGGTGCTATGACTTTCACCAGGCTGGGACCTGGAGATAAAAGTATGCCTTTGTCCATTTGGCATCACAGAGTCCCTCAGCTGAGCCTCTCCTAGCAATAGGTCACATTACACACCAGCTCTAGAAAACACGAAATCAAATTTGGAGGAATGAAATTAGGTGTGTATAGTGGGTGGGTGTCCTTATCATTGTTAGTCATAGATATGAGAAGTAGATGAAGAGTAAAAGTGAGTTAGGAAAAAACAGTTCTTTAAAAAATTAAGCCTGCATAAAATTAAGAGGGTTTTTGTTGCTGTTGCCTTTTAATGCTTATTGTTCATGGTGCCCAATCTCCGGTGAGTAACAGCTTGGCCATGTTAAAACCTGTATCCTGATCATCACTAACAGGCCCACAGAGGCGGGAGACAGTGAGGATAACAAAGAGGTGTACCAAGTGCTTCTCTCTTGCTGGGGACTGTTCTAGAAGCTCTACACATGCTGGGGAAAGGAGGAGCCAAAGAGAGGTGAAACTCCATATTCCATGGATCCCATAGGATTTCAGCCTCAAAGAAATCCTTTATTGTTCAGGGCACACTCTTAAACCATCAATACTAACCGAGTATACCTGTACTGCCCTGTACCATGACGGGTGGGTGGAGTGGGGATGGGAGGCAGGCTCTGGATGGAGGATACAAAAATGCTGGCAGATGTAGAATCTTTCCTAAAGGCTGTCACAGGGTGGTAAGGCATACAAATAATGTAGCATCAAGATGTTGAGTATAGGTTTTCTGAGTAATGGAGCAGAGTTAAATTAAGTCATAGTCAGGTACGTCCTTCCAGAGGAGATGTGAGGGAGAATAAGCACCTTGGAGGGGAAAGAGAAAATAACATGAATGACTTGTGCAAAAGTTTGGAGGGAAGAACTCATAGGAAGTCTCTTAAGATGCCAGAGGCCTTGACCGGGCGTGGAAGCTCACGCCTATAATCCCAGAACTTTGGGAGGCTGAAGTGGGCAGATGGTTTGAGCTCAGAAGTTCGAGACCAGCCTGGGCAACATGGTGAAACCCTGTCTCTACACAAAGTAGAAAAATTAGCCAGGAATAGTGGCGCACGCCTGTAGTCGCAGCTATTCCAGAGGCTGAGGTGGGAGGACTGCTTGAGTCCAGGAGATGAGGTTGCAGTGAGCTGAGATGGCGCCACTGCACTCCAACCTGGACAACAGAGGAAGACCCTGTCTTAAAATAAAAAAAAAAATAAAATAAATAAAAAAGATGCCAGAGGTCTTAATAGGATCTCAGTGCATGAGGAATTTTCCAAAACTCCAGAAAAAGTTCCTCATATGCTCTGGAGCTGACTTAAGAACGAATTAAGTGTGTTTTTTAGGTAACTGGCCTTTGAAAGCCTAAAGTACTTCTTTTTGGCTTTTGGAAGATAATGATGGCACTAATCCAATGCAGAGAGGCAATTAATCTTTCTCTACCACTTCTACCTGACATAAAGTCCAAGTTCGGCCTGGCTCCCAGCATTCTCTACATCAGGATCCTCCCCTTCAGCTTTACTTCTCAAATTGCTATTACGTCTGTGCTCCTGGCAAAATTTTTACTTGTCATCTCCAAAACATACCTTGTGTCTTCCTGTTCATCTTGTTAGTATTTTCTTTCCAAGCAGGAGTATCTTCCTTTCATTCTCTCTTCTACTTTGGTTATCCTTCAATTTTACTTCAGCTGTTGTTTTCTTCACAAAGTCTTCCCCACTCACCCAGAAGACAGTGCACCCCATCTCTATAAGCTTATCCAGCAGAGTACTTAATGTTTCTATTACTCACCAAGATATGTCATTCTTTCAACAAGCACGCATGGATGGCCTATGTACATGTGGCACACGGAACAGCCACAGCCTGCCCTTCAGGGTATTCCCATTCCAGTTGTTGTACAGAGGTCATCTCCACTGGACTGTAAGTTGCAGTAGTTTATCAACTACAGAACAAATACTGTACACACCTAACAATGCTTTGTGACAGGGAAAATCATCTACTCATAAATGGGGCTGGAAATAGAATTTGAGAATTTTCTTTCACCAGAATAAAGCTCTAGATTGCAAGAGTATGGCTCCCTGGTTTATTAAAAGCAAATTACTTTTTGTTTTACTATAGAAGTAACAACATTATGAAATGTTTAGGCAACGGAGTGCGGGAGTGATTAAACATGTTTTGGGAGAGTTGAGTAAGAAGAAAAAAATTGAGGAAAGCCATTTTACGTTGCAATTAAAATGCATGAATGCAACTCTATTTATGTAGTCTGGTGAGCTAATAAATTCAGAACCATTCTGGATGAATGAAAGCAAAGAATTTATTTGAATGCAAATGAATGACAAGTCTTTAGACAAAGACATGGAGAGCCTCCAAGTATTTTGCTTCCCTGTGCAATGTAAATTTTATGGTATAATCCTTACTGACTTTTGATGTATCATAAAAACTTAGATAGTTATATAGTAAAATGCCCTGTCAGTTTTTTTTCTAAATCCTGAAATGTTGACAAATATTTTGCAAATTTGTAAACCAGAACTGATCTAGATATTTTTCCCTCCCAAAGGTTAAGATCAGTAATGATTGGGGAAAGAGACAACTAAGTCATGAATGTATTTCATAGTCAAGATCTCGTTTTATATCTACTTCTTTCCATATATACGATAATTGAAGTCAATGAGCATTAGAAGTGAAGAAGTCTTTACTGAATTTTTGTATATAGACTGGTTATTTAGACTGGTAGTTTCCAAGTGTTGGTCTATAAGAAAGTTTTCATTGGTCTTCAATGAGAAAAATGACTATGTAGCAAGTTTTTCACAAATTTAAACCTGTTGAACTTAAAAGACTGTCTTTTATTATAACCTTCCTTAATTTTCTGTATTGACGGCAGCAAGTTTAATGTCCTCAATCAATTTGTAAAATAAAAAGCTGGCAATCTTATGAATGTCCCAAGATTCATTTTGATGTTCTAAAGTTCCAAAAGAAATCTCAAATCTGGGAAACACTGAATTAGACTACTGATGGTCTAAGCTATATTTGGATTTTTAAAAATTGTGTTTGCAGAAAGTCACAGAATACAGAAAAGGATTTCTGACACTGTTTTGTAAGACTTCCAAGTTTTCTCAAAGTCTAGCTGACAACTATTGGAACACACTCCTGCTCTACTTAAAAACCCATATACCTTTCCTTTGTCCAGAATTTCCTCTGAAATACTTAACAAAGAAGAAACAACACTGTTTTGGCAATGAACCATGACTCAAGAGGACACAAGGCCAGCCACAGTACTGTCTGGCTGTTGTAACAGAACAGACTTAGGTGCCACATTTTAAATGAATAAACCAGCCTTCAACACAGTCCTATTGACTATGTACCTATCATGAGCAGAACCTTTTCGCAGAAAAAATCTTCAACAGTTGGATATATTTTACTAAAACTGTAATTAAGCACATAGCCTTTATAGTCAAACTTAAGTTTCTATTCTTAGGATGGCATCTTAAGGATGTATAACCTTGAACAAGTCGTTTAACCTTACAGTCACTCTAAACTTTAATTTCTAATCTATTAAATGGGGAATATAACTGTGCTTACCTCAGATTATATGAGAATGTGCTTGGCATAGAACCTGATCCATACACAGAAGTGCCCACTCATTAGTGTCATATTATTTTATGAGATTAATGATCTTCCATTCATTTAAAACACAAAACTTTCTCAGATTTAGCACATTGGAGAACTAGGTAAGAAAATCAGGGAATTATAAAGACAGTCTCCACTCTTTTTCCATGGGAGTGCCCTTCCCTAGGGGCCCACTCCCTTTGATTCCTACTGCCACCATCCAAGTAGAAGCTGAGCAGCTCAGATCACACACACACACACACACACACACACACACACACACACACACACACCCAGGTAGAAAAAAGGCACATTCTTGAGCCTGGTTTTGGAACTACCAGACTTTTGCTATAGAGAATCTGGCAAGATAACCCTAAAGAGAAATGTTAGACATCTGAGAGCTGCTCCAACCTCCAAGATCTACCTCTGTGGAGGTCTGGTCTCTTGTCTTTAAAAAGAGGTATTTCCCTACAAGTACAATTGATGACTAGTCAACGATGAGCCCTTAACTCAATGAAATGACAATATATTGCCAATGAGATGTCAAGGAAAGTTCAATACACTTTGAGAGTCAGGATAAGTTGGTTCAATCATATCCCTCAATATGAGAATTGTCCCACAAACTTCCTGATGTACCCATGGACTCTGGGAGGAAGCAAGTGGCTTATATATTTTTTTGGTGGCCATCTCTGCTTTCGAATTTCACTTTTTGAGGTTTCTGGATCAGCTGGATAGCACAAGGCTTCATTTGTTCTGTCCCATGTAGATCTAAAAAAAGGGTACATACACAATTCTGTTCACACAAGGTATTTTTGTGTCTAGTGATTTTATTGGTTTCAGGAGACAGAGACAGGCAAATTAAAACTGAATATTAAACGTTTCTGTTCTAAAAATGCCCGTCAGCCACTTTTCCTCTAGACTCCTAGCACTGGCTTAGCACTCTCTGCCTCTTTCCCTTTGCTTTTCTCCAGTTCCCAAATTCACATTATCTCTTTTATGCAGAGTAGTTTAGCTTTCTCTCTCACTTCCTCTTCTCCTGCCAACCATTTCACAGGGTCACAATTTTTGATTGAGGTGAAATTCACATAACATACAATGAACCTCTTTAAAGTATAAAATTTGCAGGCATTTAATACACTCACATTGCTGTGTCACCATATAAGATCTCACCTTTCATACCTAAATGACTTATCAATATATTTTCCTAAAAAAAAAAAAAAAGACATTAAGGATATTTCCCTTACTAAGAGAAGTTCTGGTACCAGCTGCATCAAACAATTTCTTCTCCATTTGAAGAAAGGAACAAAGTTTGTGAAAGAAGAAAGAAAAAGAACAAAGAAAGGAAGGAAGGAAAAAGAAAGGAAGACAGAAAGAAAGAAAATAATAGGCTTGTTCACAGAAAGCTGTGGACAGAATTGTGTTTCCTCCAATCCCTCAAATTCATATTGAAGCCCTAACCCATAAGTATTTGAAGATGGAGTCTTCGGGACATAATCAGGCTTAGATTAACTGATAAGGGTGGGGCCCTCATAATGGGATTAGTGGCTTTATAGGAAGAGGAATAGAGATCACTCTTTCTCTACCATGTGAGGACACAAGAAGGCAGCCATCTACAAGCCAGGAAGAGGCCCTCATCAGGACCAAAATAATTCTAGCCAGCACCATGCTCTTGGATTTCCCAGCCTCCAGACCTATGAGAAATAAATTTCTGTTGTTTAAGCCATCCAATCTATGGCATTTTGTTATAGTAGCCTGAGCTAAGGTAGATAGTAACATTTACAAAAATTAATTTTCAACTTCACTTATTGCTTCATGGAATGTCAGTAACTTACTTGCAACTTACTTTGCAAATCATTCAGCAAATATATACTTATTTGTATATACAGTTGACCCTTGAACAACGTGGGGGTCAGAGGTGCCCACCCACCACACAGTTGAAAATATGTGTACAACTTTTGACTCCCAGCCAAAACTTAACTGCTGATAGCCTCCTGGAAGTCTTACTAATAAGCTGATTAACACACATGTTGTATGCTTATATACTTTTTTTTTTTTTTTTTTTACAATAAAGTAAGCTAGAGAAACAAAAACATCATTAAGAAAATCATAAGGAAGAGAAAACATATTTACTGTTAAGTGAAAGTAGATCATCATAAAGGTCTTCATTCCACATCCATAAAGGTCTTCATGTTGAGGAGGCTGAGTAGAAGAAAGGGGAAGGGTTGGTCTAGCTATCTCAGGGGTGGCAGAAGCAGAAAAAATCCCCATATAAGTGGACCCACACAGTTAGAAAACCCATGTTGTTCTAGAGTCAGCTGTATATTTACATATAATTTATATGTGAGTTACAAAATAAATATGAATAAATGTTAAATTTCAGTGGTGGGCATATTATTTCAACTTGTATTCATGTTTACAATTTTTCATAATAAAAAGATGGCAAAAACTTATAGAGTACAGCCTTTTCATTTAGCTAATTTATACTGAATTATTCAAACAAACCAAACTTGATAATAGATCCAATGAATAGTTGGCCTTGCTGGGTTAATGATAATACAGGATCCTGGAAGAACTATAGCAATGAATAGTGTCTGCTATGGATTAAATGTTTGTTCCCCACAAAACTCATGTTGAGATTTAATTGCCAATGTGATGTATTGGGAGATAGAGCCTTTAAGAGGTGATTAGGCCACATGGGCTCCACCTTCATTAGTAGGTTTAATATCTTAATAAAAGTGCTTTCAGAAGAAAATATCTGCAGACTACCCATCTGAAAAGGGATTAAGAACCAGAATACATAAGGAACTCAAACAATTCCATTGGAAAAAATATAGTAATCCAATCAAAAAATGGGCAGAATATTTGAATAGACAGTTCTCAAAAGAGGACAAACAAATGGCTAACAGGCATATGAAAAGGTGCTCAACATCATTGATCACCAGAGAAATGCAAATCAAAACTGCAACGAGTTATCATCTCACCCCAGTTAAAATGGCTTTTATCAAAAATACAGACAATAACAAATGCTGGAGAGGATGTGGAGAAAAAGGGACCTTTGTGCACTGTTGGTGGGAATGTAAATTAGTACAACCACTATAGAGAACAGTTTGGAGGCTACTCAAAAAAATAAAAATAGAGCTACCATATGGTCCAGCAATCCCACTGCTGGATATATACCCAAAAGAAAGGGAATTGGTATATTGAGTGAAGAGCTATCTGCACTCCCATGTTTGTTGCAGCATTGTTCACAATAACCAAGATCTGGAAGTAACCTAAGTGTCCATGAACAAATGAATGAATAAAAAAAATGTGGAACATATACACAATAGAGTGCTATTCAGCCATAAAATGAATGAGATCTTTTCATTTGCAACAACATGGATGGAACTGGAGATCATTATGTTAAGTGCAATAAACCAGACGTAGAAAGACAAACATCAAGTGTTCTCACTTATTTGTGGGATCTAAAAATCAAAACAGTTGAACTCATGGACATACAAAGCAGAAGGATGGTTACCAGAGGCTGGCAAGGGTAGTGGTGGGCTAGGAGAGGGGTCAGAATGGTAAATGGGTACAACACATAGAAAAAATAAGTAAGACCTACTATTTGATAGCATAACAGGATGACTACAGCCAATAATTACTTAATTGTATATTTTAAAATAACTAAAGAGTATAACTGGATTGTTTGTAACACAAAGGATAAATGCTTGAAGGGATGAATACCCCATTCTCCATGGTGTGATTGTTTCACACTGCATGTCTGCATCAAAACATCTCATGTACCCCATGAATTATACACCTACTGTGTACCCACAAAAATTAAAAATTAAAATAATTAAAATAAAAGTGCTTTTGGAAGTGGGCTTTCTGTCTTTGCTTATCTGTCATTTGAGGAACAGTATTCCTCCCCTCCAGAGGATGAAACATTCAAAGGCCATAGTGGGAGTAGAGACAGGGCCTTCACCAGACACCAAAACTACTGCTATCTTGATACTGGATTTCCCAGGTGCCAGTAACACAAAATAGACTAAGCATCTCGCCTAAGAATATCACACACAGTCACATCGTTTCCTGGGAACAGCACACACGCAAAGGGGACAATTCTCACATGGGTCTCATCAGAAATACCACTCATGAGAAAACTCCCTAAATACACAATGAAGTAAGATTTAACAAATATTTACTGAGAACTAATTGCTGTGAGAGATGCTAATATGTACATGTCATAGTTCCTGTCTTTGGGTAATTACAACTGAGTCAGAGAGGTAAAGTGTTTAAATGTGAAAAGCTAAACAACAAAATTGAAAGAGCAATTTCTACATTATTATTGTGAATGTAAATCAGTAAATCTTTTTTTTTTTTTTTTTTTTTGAGACAGGGTTTCACTCTGTCACCCAGGCTGGAGTGCAATGGAGCAATTACAACTCACTGCAGCCTCAACCTCCCCGGAATCAGGTGATCCTCCCACCTTAGCCTCCCAAGTAGATGGGACTACGGCCACATGCCACCACACCTGGATAATTTTTGTATTTTTTGTAGAGACAAGCATTTGCCATGTTGCCCAGGCTAATCTTGAACCTCTGGGATCAAGTGATCCACTCAACTCAGCCTCCCAAAATACTGTGCTTACAGGCGTGAGCCACTGTGCCCAGTTAGTAAAATCTTTAATGAAAGTTAATGTAGTAATACCTACCAAAATTAGAAATGCACATGCCCTTTAAGCCAGAATTCCAGTTAAATGGATAAAAATATACCCTATAGATAATTAATATATGTGCTAAATGACATATGTATACAAAGATAACATTTGAAGCGTTACATAAAATAGCAACATTTTAAAATAAAAAAATCCCTCAACAGGCATTGATAGGAAACTAGTTAATTAAATTGTGGTCTATGCATTAACAGAATGTTATGCAGCTATTGAAATATTTAGGGAGTTTTATGTATACTAATACAAAATAATCTCCAAAACATAATGCTAAATCAAAAATAGACACGTGGGACAACATCCAACATAAGCAAAAGAAAAAAATCAACAGAGTAAAAATTTTAAGTAGAGAGAAAATATTTGCAAACCACATATCTGATAAGGAGTTAATATACAAAATATAGAAAGAACTACTACAACTCAGTAACAAACAAACAAAAAGAATTCAAGTTTAAAAGGGCAAAGGACCTGAAAGAAATTTTTCCAAAGACATACAAACGACCAACCATTATATGAAAAGGTGCTCAACATCACTAATTATCACAGAAATGCAAACACAAAACCACAATGAGATATTGTCTCACACCTGTTAGAATGATCATTATCAAAATAACAACAACAACAAAATGCTGGCAAGGATACAGAGAAATTGGAACCCTTGTGCACTGTTGATAGAAACATAAAACAGCACAACCATTAGGGAAACCAGTATGGAGAGCCTTCAAAAAATTTTAAATAGAACTACCCTATGATACAGCAATCCCACTTCTGGATATAAGGTAACTGAAAACAGAATCTTGGAAGAGGTATTTGCACTCCCATGTTCATCATTGCATCATCCACAATAGCCGAGAGGTGAAAACAACCTAAATGTCTACTGGCAGATTAATGGATAAAGAAATTGCGGTATACACATACAATGGAATATTATTCAGCCTTAAAGAATAAAGAAAATTATTCCATGTGCTACAATATGCATAACACTTAAGGACAACATGTTAAATGAAACAAGCCAGTCACAAAAGGACAAATACTACATGATTCCTTGGTACAAGGTGGCTAAAGTAGACAAATTCATAGAAGCAAAAAGTAAAATGGCAGTTGCTAGGGGCTGCAGGGACAGGGAAATAGGGCATTGTTCAATTGGGCATAGAATTTTAGTCACTCCAGATGAAAAAGTTTTAGATATCTGCTATACAACGTGCATATAATTAACAATACTATATCATACACTTATAAGAAGTTTGCTAAGAGGGCAGATTTCATTTTAGGTGTTTTTTGTTTCAGCACAACTAAAAAAAAGCCATAATCTTAAGTGAAGAGAAGTCAAAGGGGCAGAGGATTTCATGTTTTATGCCAAGATTTGTGTGTGTATATCTGTGTATTCTCCCTGTGCCTGTGTATTCTTTCCCTCTCTCTAAAAGGGGCATAGCATATACTTGGAAGAATACAGAAGGCTGTAAAAGTGGTAGCTTCCAAGGAGGAAAACAGGATGCTGGGGACAGAATTGGATGAGAGGGCATTTTTGTAAATTTAAAATCTGTACCATGCGCATATCACCCACTCAAAAACTGAATACAAAATTACAAAAGTAATTTATGAAAAAAATAGAAAAAAATCTTACAAGGTACTAATAATGTATACTAAAAGAATCATATAGATAATAAGGGGTAGGCTGGAGTGGAGAATACAGTATTTACAGAGCTGGGATTTGAGCTAGATATTGAAGAATGGGAAGCATTTGGACAGGTGGAAAATAAGTCACATTCTGCGTGTGTACCTGGAGGTGGGAGAAGGGAGAGAAGTAACGATATAGAAGAGGGTAATAAAAGGCAAATCAAGTGCCAGACAGAAAAAGCAGTTTTAGGGTATTGTAGAACATATGTAAGAAAAGGCTGAAATACAGCTTAGTGGATGAGGCAAGGGAATTTGGGATTAATGGGGGTAGCAGTGAGCCATAATTTGGGACTGATGGGAGTAGTAGTGAGCCATTATAGGTTCTTGAGCACGGGAGTAATATTATGAAAGCAGGATTCCAAGAAGACCAGAGAACAGTAACAGGCAAAATGGACTAGAAGACACACATCTGCTAGCAGGCAGATACAGCAATCCAGTAGCTGCCCATTAGAGTCATCTGAGAAGCTCTAAGAAGTATATCAATGCCTTGGTTGTATCCCTCAGAGATTTGGATTTAATTCGCTGGGGTGGAACCTGGATGTGGTAATTTTTGCAAAGTTCCCCAAGTGATGCCGAGGAGCAGCCTGAATTGAGAATCACTGCAATAGTTTAGGCACAAGAGATGAAGCCTGAGATTTAGGCAGGAATCTGGCAGGAGGCCGGGGACAGGATAAAAACAAATACAGGAGGCATTTCAAAAGAAGAAATGACATCGTGACAGACTGGAGGTAAAGAGTAAAAGGACACAGTCTGTTAGATTCCTTTATGCATTCATTCAACAAGTATTAAGCCACTCCAAAATATCAGGCACTGTCCTAAGCTCTAAGGATTTGGTCATAAATAAGACAGTTAAGTCCCAGTTCTTACGAAACTACCAGTCTAGTGGACATAGACAACACATAAACAAGATTTCCAGCAGTGACCTGTATAACAGGATAAAGTTATAAAGCACTACCATGTGTTGGGGGCCAAAAGATGGTCATGACCATAAGACAGACAGGGCAGACCTCTCTGAGGGGGTGACAGTTGACCTTAGGCTTAAATAAGGAGCCAGGCTTACAAAGGTCTTTGAAAACTATGTTCTAACTAGGGAAAACAGTGTGTGTGAGGGAGCAAGCTTGGTTGTGTTCAAGGGGCAGAAAGGCCAGTGTTGCTGGAGAATGAGAAAGCTAGACTGACATCGGAGAAATAAGTACAGACAAAATTGAGCCTTGCAGGCCATGGCATGGATTTCATTCTAAGTGAGATGGAAAGCTCTTGAAGGAAATTAAGCAGGGTAGCAACATAATCTGATTTCAATTTTTAAACAACTACTTTGCAGTGTGAAAGTGGACTGCAGTAGCAGGAATGGAAGCAAGAAAGCCAGCTGGGATGTTGGATGAAAACAGTGGGGTTGCTGACAGATATCAGAAAACTGTAGTGAGTAACAGATTTGGACATGTTAAGTTTGAAGTGACTGTGGAACCCCCAAGCAGAAATGTTCTGAAGCAACTAGAAATACAGAAAACAGGTAAGAGTTTAGACTGTACCTGATGATTTGGGGGTCACTTCTAAGGGAAGTGAGGAAATGCAGGTTAGATGACACTACAGGAATGTTAACAACTTCACCGAAAGTATAGATTAATAATAACTCAGGAGAAATGCTGATAGTGGTGGCCTTCAGGGCCCTCTAGTCATGTCTCATTTAACATTTTTATCTGTGAATGGGATGAAAAAAAAATGGAACTATGACAAAAGATGTCACAAAAGCAGGGAATCAAGATAATTCTATTTTTTTTCATCCCATTCACGGATAAATTGATTATCTGAGGCACAATAATCAAGATTCAAAAAAAGGTCTCATCTGCTTGAGTGGTGAGCTGAAGCTAACAGGATGAAATTTAACATACAGTTAACAGATACACACATATATATGTATATATTTGTGTGCCTATTCATACATGTGTGTGCATATATATTCCCTTATATTTAAAAATGTAAAACAATAGAACAAGTACAGGGTTCTAGGAACCTGGATAATTCACCTAACAAAAGCCTGTAGCTTTTCTGACCACATACTTTATAAACCAAAAGTATAATGTTATTGTTAAAAATGCTAATGTAAAGTCAAAATATGTGGATAATATTTACTGCAACACTAAAATATGTGGATAATTTTACTACTTTTCTGGGAAAAGTACATCAGTAGTGAAAATAAATGCATTGGTCAGGATATTTCTAGAACACCATTTTCTGGTCAGGCTGCTGACCAAATGAAGCAGAGATGGGAGAAGAGACATATGGTTGGAAGCTATGTGATTTGAGGGACAGTAAAGTAATAAAAGTGTACATATATTCAACGTTTAACGGCTTACTTGAGTTTTCCCCAAATATCATGTAATCTCACTTGAAGGAGAATTTCCTCTGGTTGAGGGAAAGCTCAAATATCGACCTTCAGCAAGTTCAGAGAATAGTAACTTTTCTAAAATTAGAAAGGGATAGAGCTGGGATTTGAACACAGGTAATTTTGACTCCAAAATCTTCTTTAAAAAATATGTATAAAAAAATGAAAAAAATATATGAAAAATATATGTATAATTTTTCATTTAAGCAGTTTTACTTAACAAGCTGTTCTGAAAATGTTCAGTCAAAGTTGTATGTGAACTTTTTTCAAGCAAGACGTATGTATGCATGTCTTACATAGCTTCATAACCTTAGGAGTAGCTCAACCTCTAGGACATAGTATATGCTAAGAATCTGCTGAATGATTTAGTCAGCCCTTTTGCTTGTGTTGTGTATCTGTCCACTGATGCCAACTAGATAAAATATATACTTTTGAACAGCATGGGTTTCAACTGCACGGGTTCACTAACAGTTGATTTTTTAAAATCAACATAGATCAGATATAGATCAAAAACATAGCATTTTCAGGATGCAAAACCTGCGCATGTATACACAGGGTTGATTTTTTGTGTATGTGGTTCTGCAGCAGGACTTGAATGTGCATGGATTTTCGTATATGAGGGAGATCCTGGAACCAATCCCCCAAGGGATGACTGTACATTCAAACGAGTGAGAAACATTTCTCTGCAAGTCTTTTCCTTTATAGCACCCATATTACAATGTCTTTTCATCCATCTGTTTTTGTGTATTTTTTTTCTCCCTGGCAACTCAATTTTCCTTTCTACCCATTTACTTTGTACCATAGGTGAATAAATTTCTTATTCCTATCTGTCCACCTGGCCATCAGCCAAGATGAGTACTCACTGTTCCTTAATTGCTCGTCTTGACTGAGAGCTTGGCAGAGCAGGACAACAGATTATCGTGACAGTAAACATATTTATCAGATTGTTTAAGAAGGGTGAGAAACAAAGAATTCTCATTGCAATAAAGAAATTATGCTCACAATATCTTTAATCATCCTCCATCAAAATTTTGTTTTCTCTACTTTTCCTACCTCTTTATGGAAAAAATACAGAAGGATTACCAGTAGAAGAATAAATAAATTACGTATTTGAATTTTAAAAAACCCACAAATTCCTCAATATAATAAAAAGGTTCTAAAATGTTCTAAGGTCAAAAATTGTGACACCAAAAATCCAGGCAGAAAAATCTGCAGGAAGCAAAGTATGTTTAATATAGGGCTAATTCTAACACAGCTACAGAGAAATTCTAATTCTAACACATGCTGAAAAGAAAAACCGGTTAAAATTAATTCAGTTTGAGTCCCTCTGTTTCTAGCATCTATTTTCTCTCTGTATGTACTGTACTGGCAGTGTCAGCACTACAGCCAGCCAGAGCGGAAATACTCTCCACACCCAGCTACCCACAGATTATCCAGTAACCTGAGCCTGCAAACATGCAGGACAGAGAAGGGAGAAGAGAAAAATCTGTTTACCTTAAAGAGAGATCTTCCAAACTCATTAACATCTTATACAGTATTTGCTATTTCATTTGTGTTAAGATAACTTTATTCCCAGGCCCTAAAATGAATCCTTTCAGGGTCAAATGGCTATAGCATTTCTACCAATGGGTGGAATACACATTTCAAACACAATTTAGTACTAGTATAAAGGACACATTGAGAAAGAAATGCCTTTTTCAACTGATCTCTGCTTACTTCACTACCCCAGGGATATGAGAAAAAAAATTGTAAAGTTCTTCAAGGTAGATGCTTTATATGTAGGCAAATATAAAACAGGAGATTTTGCAAAGATGAACATATTTTAAAAAGGAGCACATGAAGACCAATGATTAGCTCATAGCCCATTCAAAGGCATATATAAAGTTCACCAGAAAATGGATGATTCATTTCTGCTTTTCCACTGATGGATTTACCAGCATACTAAGCTGAAGTTTCAAAAATGCTGTGGTAGGAAAAAACTCTATAGTATAGAAGCAAACAAAGCCCGAGAGGTTGGGTTGATCTAGTAACATGCCACCCGTCAAATGCCAGATATGGAATTGCTGGATAATATAGAATCTATGGTACTTCCAAGGCCTCAATTCTATACCCAGATTGTGTTGAATTTCAGATTCTGCTTCTAGATGGCACACACACACACACACACACACACACACACACACACACCCAAAGATTTCCAGACCTTGGGTGTTTAAAGGGCCTTCACACAGTAAATCAACCTACTGCTGTCTTGTTTTCTCCACAGCCAGACTGAAATAATATAGCACCAGCAGAGGTGTGAATTACCACCATTCATCTTAATGGAGTGTTAACTTCAAAGCCTTGTTTTAACCATTTAAATGCTAAGCTCATGAGTAAACATTCTGTTTAAAAAAAAAAAAGTACAATTTAAACATTCATCCTTAACATATGAAAATAATTTACAGTCTTGGCACTTCGTCTTTTAATTTAGCAAACAAGTCTCCAAATGTTAGAAAAGTATATATTTTCTGCTTTACTTAGTTTTATTTTAAATAGTTATTACCTAATAAATTATGAACATTAAGCCCATAATGAGAAGGCCCATATTTCCCAGGAAAAATTCTGAGGGGCACTTGAACAAGGTTTTTTTTGGTAATCCTGGTTGAAGGGGGCACTGCTCTCACCAGCCATCTTATTAACTTCATCTAAATGCAGAGAGAAAGTTGTGATTCAAAACAGGCCACTAGATAAGGTAGGATATTTAAGTAAAATAAAAATGAATACCCGAACAAATAATTTTTCTTGCTACTAAGTTTTGTGCAGACTATTCAACAGATTGTCCTTTTGCAAAATCTCCCATGATCCTATCTCATGAGCAGGTGACAAATGTATTAATTGATGCCCAGCTGTCATCACAGTTAACATTTGCCCCAGGGGGCATCCTTGCATCTGTTGCAGATTTAGGGTTATTTTGGTATTACTGGAGTTAGACTTCCTTAAGCAGCTGTACACCTATCTGTATTTGGATCCATAATTTCATAAACAGAAAAAGAGGGTACAAGCAGTAGGCTATCAGATTGATTGTCTCTGGCTGACCTGAAGCCACATGGGATCCATGTCTGGCAGTACCCTGGGACCATGCTAAGTGCCTAGTTTCAGGAAGGCATTATTAGTAGGAGAGTACAGCTTGGGTAAACTGTGAGAAAGCACTAAAAATGTGCACTTGGGGCCAGTTCCCCTGTGAGTGAAGGCTAGAGAAAGATTCTGAAGATAATTGTCATGCAAGATGAAGAAATTCAAAATATGTTTCCATGTCCTTAGTGGAAAGCAAATTTATTTCATTGGTCCACATAAGGGAATCGACGAAGGGGATAAACATTTAATCTATCAAAAGAGTCTGTTTTGGTCTGCACCTAATTTATATATAACATTTAATTCTATCAATATGACTGTATAATAAGCGTTAACTCCATTTTACAGGTGCGAAAGTGGAGGCTTATAGAGGTTACGTAGTGTGCCTTTCACTGAGACTTCAAGTCTAACCCAAGAGCTTTGGTCTTTTACCACTACGCTATGCTGTTCTCAAGTTGCCAAATAAGTATGTCTGATCTTCTCAAAAGAGAAGCTCATTTGTCAATTTTTCAGCTTATTTCCTAAGTAAGAAACAAAGGGGCACCTGCAAAAGTGTTTATTTCCATATATGAAAATTGCACTTTGCATGCAATTCTCTACTTTACATGTGTACCAGGGTAGTATTACATTTTTACTGATACACCCTGGCTTTGGTAGGCTACTAACAATGTGCCCTTTATGTGGAATACTCATGGGAGGAGAGTCCTAACTTCTGGTTCCTAACCAGAAATAAGCCACGTCGATGAGAAGTTGCAATGATTTATGAACTCCAAACAAAATATTATAGAAATGATCAATATTTTGTCCCTGTTTGTCAAGCAGAATGTTGCATGTTTTAGTGACCAACTAAGAAAACTCAGAGAAAGGACTTTCAAGTACACAGCCAGTCATCACAGGTCTACTGCATAATGAACAGTAGTGGAAAATTATAAAAGTTTTTAGATAGGATTTAGAGGCAGGGCAAAACACCAAGTAGAACAATCTCTTATTAGTGACTGATGCTGACAACATTAACCCACAGCTAAGAATCAACTGTGTACATAAATTTAATACACTGATTTCTTAAAATAAAAGATTGAACCAATATATTTAAGAACATTTAAATACTTCTGCTCTTTGAAAGACACTGTTAAAAGAATAAAACAGCAAGCCACAAAATGGGGGAAAAATATTTGCAAAACACATATAAAGAACAGAAACTGGCCAGGCATGGTGGCTTACGTCTGTAATCTCAGCACTTTGGGAGGCTGAGGTGGGCGATCACTTGAGGTCAGGAGTTTGCAATCAGCCTTGCTAACATGGTAAAACCTGTCTCTACTAAAAATACAAAAATTAGCTGGGCATGGTGGTGTGCACCTGTAATTCCAGCTACTTGGGAGGCTAAGGTACTAGAATTGATTGAACCGGGGAGGCAGAGGTTGCAGTGAGCCAAGATTACACCACAGCCTGGGAGACAAAAGTGAGACTCTGTCTCAAAAAAAAAAAAAGAACAGAAATATAAAATATACAAAGAATGCTTAAAAGTCAACAATGAGAAAACAAATAAAAAATGGTGGTGTATGCCTGCAGTTTCAGTAGTACTCAGTATGCTGAGGCACTAGAATCGCTTGAGCCCAGGAATTGAAATTTAGCTGCGGCAACATAGCAAGACCAGCCTTAAAAAAAAAAAAAAAAAAGGCAAAAGAGAGTTAAGTTAAACAGATACCCCATCAAAGAAAAAAAAAAATAGATGGCAAAGATCCATATGAAAAGATCCTCAATATCATAATAGGGAACTGCAAACTAAAACAACGAGATATCAGTGCATGCCAATTAGAATGGTGAAAATCTAAAACACTGACACCACCAAATGCTGGTGAGGATGTAAGAGAACAGAAACTGCTGTACTGCTGTCTGGAATATGAAATGTTACAGCCATTTTGGAAGGTAGCTTGGCAATTTCTCATAAAACTAAATATATTCTATACAATGTAGCAACTGTGCTCATGGTATTTACCCAAATAAGCTGAACATTATGTCTACATAAAAACCTGTGCAGGGGTCAGGCACAGTGGCTCACGTCTGTGATCCCAGTACTTTGGGAGGCTGAGGTGGGCAGATTACCTGAGAGTGGGAGTTCGGGATCAGCATAACCAACATGGTGAAATCCTGTCTCTACTAAAAACATAAAATTTAGCTGGTCGTAGTGGTGGGCACCTGTAATCCCAGCTACTTTGGAGGCTAAGGCACAAGAATCGTTTGAACCTGGGAGGTGGAGGTTGTAGTGAGCCAAGATCATGCCACTGCACTCCAACTTGGGTGACAGAGTAAGACTCCGTTTCAAAAAAAAGAAAAAATGAAAAACAAAAACCTGCACACAAATGCTTAGAGCAGCTTTATGTGCAACTGTAAAAACTTGAAAGCAACCAAGAGGTCTTTCAACAGGTGAATGGATAAACAAACAGTGGTACATCCATACAATGGAATACTAAGGAGCTATCAAGCCACAAAAAGACATAGAAGAAACTTAATTGCATATTGCTAAATGAAAGAAGCCAGTCTGAAAATGATACATACTACATGATTGCAAGCATATGACATTTTAGAAAAGACAAAACTATGGAGACAGTAAAATGATCAGTGGAGATGTACAAAGAAGAGCAGGTACTAGTCCTACAGAAACTACTCCAAAAACATTGAGGGGGTGGGACTCCTCCTCAACTCATTCTATGAGGTCAGCATCACCTTGTTACTAAAGCCTGGCAGAGACACAATGAAAAAGAAAACTTCAAATCAATATTCTTGATTAACATTGATGTAAAAATCCTCAACTAAATACTTGCAAACTGAATCCAACAACACATTAAAAGTTAATCCACCATGATCAAGTACACTTTATATGGGATACAAGGTTGGTTCAACATATGCAAATCAATAAATGTGATTCATCACAAAAACAGAACTAAAGACAAAAACTACATGATTATCTTAATAGATGCAGAAAAGGCTTTCAATAAAATTCAACACCCCTTCATGTTAAAAACTCTCAACAAACTAGGTATTGCAGGAACATACCTCAGAATCATAAGAGGCATCCATGACAAACCCACAGCCAACATTATACTGAATGGACAAAAGCTAGAAGCATTTCCCTTGAAAACTGGCAAAAGATGAGGCTACTCTCTCTTGCCACTCGTATTCAACATATACTGGAAGTCCTAGCCAGAGCAGTCAGGCAAGAGAAAAAAAGAAAGGACATCCAAACAGGAAGAGAGGAAGTCAAACTATCTGTTTGGAGATGACACGATTCTATATGTAGAAAACCCCATAGTCTCTGCCCAAAAACTCTTTTAGCTGATAACTTCAGCAAAGTTTCAGGACATAAAATCAATGTACAGAAATTAGTAGCATTCCTATATACCACCAATAGCCAAACTGAGAGCCAAATCAGGCAATCCCATTCACAATTGCCACAAAAAGAATAAAATACCTGGGAAATACAGCTAACCAGGGAGGTGAAAGACTTCTACAATGAGAATGATAAAACCCTGCTTAAAGAAATCAGAGAAGACACAAACAAATGGAAAAACATTCCATGCTCATGGATAGGAAGAATCAATATCATTAAAATGGCCATGTTTCCCAAAGCAATTTACAGATTCAATGCTATTCCTATCAAACTACCAATGACATTCTTCACAGAACTATATATAACTATTTAAAAGTTTATATGAAACCAAAAAAGGGCCTGAATAGCCAAGGCAATCCGAAGCAAAAAGAACAAAGCTGGACGCATCATATTAACCCACTTCAAACTATACTACAAGAACTAAAACAGCATGACACTGGTATAAAAACAGGCACATAGACCAATGGAACAGAATAAAGAGACCAGAAATAAGTCTGGTCTCTTATCTCCTATAACCATCTGATCTTTGACACAGCTTATAAAAACAAGCAATGGGAAAAGACTCACTATTCAATAAATGGTGCTAAAATAACTAGCTAGCCGTATGCTGAAGATTGAAGCTGGACTCCTCCCTTATACCATATATAAAAATCAATTCAAAACGGATTAAAAACTTCAATGTAAAACCCAAAACTATAAAAACCCTGGAAGACAAGCTAGGCAATACCATCCCGGATATAGGAATGGGCAAACATTTCATGACAAAGACACCAAGCAATCACAACAAAAGCAAAAATTAACTGACAGATGAGATCTAATTAAATTTAAGAGTTTCTGCACAGCAAAAAAACAAAAAAACAACAACAGCAACAAAAAACTATCATCAGAGTAAACAGCCTACAGAATAGGAGAAAATATCTGCAAACTATACATCCAACAAAGGTCTAATATCCAGCATCTATGAGGAACTTAAACAAATTTATAAGAAAAAAAAAATTGCATTAAAAAGTGGGCAAAGGACATGAACAGACACCTCTTAAAAAAAGACATACATGCCACCCAACAAGCAAATTAAAAAAAAAAAGCTCAATATTACGGATCATTAGAGAAATGCAAATCAAAACCACAAGGAGATATCATCTCGCACCAGTCAGAATAGCCATTATTTAAATATCAAAAAACAATAGATGCTGGTGAAGTTGTGGACAAAAGGGAAAATTTATACACTGTTGGTGGGAGTGTAAATTAGTTCAACAATTGTGGAAAGCAGTATGGTGATTCTTCAAACAGCTAAAAGCAAAACTACCATTCATCCCAGCAATCCCATTGCTGGGTATACACCCCAAAGAACATAAATTATTCTACCATAAAGACACATACACATAAATGTTCACTGTAGCACTATTCACAATAGCAAATACATGGAATCAACCTATACACCCATCAATGATGGACTGGATAAAGAAAATGTGGTGTATACACACCATGGAATACTATGCAACCATAAAAAAGAATGAGCTCATGTCTTTTGCAGGAATATGGACACAGGTAGAGGCTATTATCCTTAGCAAACTAACACAGGAAAAGAAAACCAAATATTGCATGTCTTCACTTACATGTGAGAACTAAATAAGAATCTATGAACTCAAAGGGATAAACAACTTGGGGTGCTGGATAGAGGGTGGGAGGAGGGAGAGGAGCAGAAAAGATAACTATTGGGTACTGGGCTTAACACTTGGGTGATGAAATAATCTGTATAACAAACTCCCGTGACACAAGTTTACCTATGTAATAAACATTTACATGTACCCCCAAACCTAAAATAAAAGTTAAAAAAAAAAATCAGTGGTTGCTAGTGGTTGCTAAGAACGAACCCTAAGGTAAACTATGAACTTTAGTTAAAAATAGTTAATGTTGGCTCATAAAATGTAATAAAAGTACCACACAAACGCAAGAGTTAATAATACGGGAAACTGTATGTTGGGGGTAAAAAGGTATACGTGAACTCTGTACTTTCTGTTCAGTATTTCTGCAAATATAAAACTACCATTAAAAATAGTAATTTGAAAAACAAAAGAATGGCCCAATACGTTTAAGAGCATTTCGAGTTTCTTATTTTGATTAAAACTGCTATACTTACTTCCCCATACCTACTGCCATTTTGTTCTGCTTTTCTGTTAATAATTTTTATTAAAATATTATTTTTCATCCAGGGTGTCTTCCAGAATAATTCCTTGTTGCATATAGAGATATATTATTCTTTGTAAGTAGGAAAATATTTCTTTTATTTATTAATCCAATCAAAAATGATGAATGCTAAACTAAAATTCCCAACCAAAATTCCAGAGATGAGCAAAACAAATGCCTGTGGAAATAAGAAAAAAAGACAAACAATACAATCAGCGTATTTGTTAAACTTCCATACTCCGCAATGATGTATTTTATATTTTGTAATATATTGACTTTCTTGATGTAGGTAAAATAATATAAACTGACAAACTATTTCTTAAAAATAAATCTTAAAGAAGGAAACAAAAACAACCTACCCCAAACTTTTTCCATGAGAGAAAATCCTCTCTGCTAAGTTTAAGATAAAATAGTCCTGGGAATATAAAAATCAAACATGTTGATGTACTGGCACCTTTAAATCGGAGAGAAAAAAAGAGAGGATACTGCTGGATTCACATATGAGGCTGGGTAACAATTTAATCAATTTTATTATGTAAACTTTTTGAAGCAGAAAACTTACCAACTACACCAAACACACTTCTAATGTCAGGAACATATATTGCAAGCAAAACGATGATAATATTGAGTGCCAGAGTGATAAAAAAATGGCAAATCCATGAGAATGGAAAATTGGAGAAAAACATCATCATTACAGCTTTTCTGGCCTGTATTACAGAAAAAGAAACATTTAGCAAAGAGGAAGTATCAAAGTCAAAATATTTGCTGAGAGAAACATATACAATAACCATAATATTTTTGCCTCCTACATCATTTAGATTCCAAAAATGCAGTATAAACTATTATTATAAAGTGTACATACACAAAAACTGTTTATACACTAAACCTTTCCATGTAAGCTTCATAAAAATTATTTAGCTTAAATGCTAGAAAAAATTTTCACATGCAATTTTTTAGGTTGCATAATTTTTTAAATTACCAGCAATAAAAATATAAAAAATCTCAAAGAATCATTTTCATTAAATTCAACAGATAAAAAAATAATTTATAATAGAAAAAGAAATCATGGCATGGGAAAGAAACACCACTTACTATTTTATTTTATATATGTTTCACAGCCTGTAAATATGAAAAAATAGTTAATTATACTTCCCACTGCTAAAGGGACAGCAGGCAGTCACATCCCACAAAAATTTATCCAGTCCCTGCTGTAATCTTGGCACTGTAGCCCAAACAGGGAGGAGGCTTGAAGCCTCAGTTCTTACAAAACTCAGCGTTAGAGAAAATCCATACAGATGCATTTATATCCAAAGCCTTTGTTCCCATTTTCTCAGAAATCTGTTCTGCCCCTTAAATTACAATTCTAGAGCAAATAAAATGTTTTGACCAAGATTGAACTAGAATGCCTGTGTGAAAATAAATTTACAATAAACTAGAAGGAGCTTATTTTTGCTGACTTGACTTTTCTTGCACATTTTTTTGAAAACAGAATTAAAGGTGGGGGTTGACACAGAATTAAAGGGGGGAAATACCAAAAACTTTAAAAGAACTATAGTTTCTAAATTGGAAACAATGCTGTGGGAGAACATAAATCTAAATAAACTAAATCTAAAAAAGCACAAATTAGCTTAGTGGCTCACTGTTATTTTTATGCTTTCATGGAGCCATATGCAAGTATGAAGTCTTTGATCAATTACTTGACAAGCGAATAAAATATACAAGACTAGATGTGACTCAAACATTCTATTCTGCAAAGAATTAGTGTTGCCCTATTAGGAAGCAGCTATACTAAGCAACAAAAAAAAACCATTTAAGAATACTTACAGGGAAGTGGATTACAGGGACTGTCAAAAGCACAGCAAATAATATGCATAACTTCACAGTCATAACAACAACATCATGTGGTATGTATTTACTATAACCTTTTAGTAATTCTGACTCTACTTTGTCTGTAAATAAAAGAAGAAGAAGAAGGATCACATTATAAAGTACTAAGATGTCAATAGCAACAAAATTGTTTTCCTTTGCACTAATGGATGATAACAGATTTTAGATTCCCATGACCAAATCCTGGCCTTTCCCCTATCCTATGAAACAGACACATTAATTAAATATTTTATTGAAATCTAGCACCTTTTTTCTTTCAATAAAAACCGGAATAAGCAGAACCTCTAAAATTATAACATGACAATGAATATATATATTAAAATATCTCTTTAGAACTTTTCCATAATCTAAGAGTTTGAACATTTCTGCTGTTTGTTTATAAAGTGCTTTCACATGTGTTGTTGAATTTGATCCCTATGATAACAACATTAATATGCAGGTAGGTCCAAAAGTATTAAATTATTTGCCTAAGATCACATAACACATAGGGGCAGAGCCATGCATCTACCACTTTTTGGTGCTAAAGCCAGTATCTTTACCTCAATACCACAATGTTTTCTAGAATCTCATAGAGTTTGGTGCATGTTACATTTTATCTGTGGATTCATGTTTTAGAACAAAAAGAGGTGTTAAGGAAATGCCTTTCTTAGTAGGCCAGTGTGTGATGGTCAGCAATAGGATTTATACGTCCTGTCCAAGATTAGCTCCACAGTGTTTTTCCATTGTCACAACATCTCCCTCACCTCAACCTAGACAAGGGGTAAGAAGAGTGAGGGGACTCAGAAACACTGTGTATCAGTGTTTTGTGGGAAAATATCAGTTTGTATTTAACATAGAATGGTGCTTTTTGATTTGGGAGCATATGTTTTAAAAAGGATACTTTGAGGGTAATCAAAACCAAAAGAAAACATAACTCTGTTCTCAGGGAACTTAAGCGATGACATGAATACACACAAATATGACAGAAAGTGTATACACACATATAAGTGGCAAGAGAGTTCTAAACAAGAGCTATGGAGATTCTAAACTGTGATGACACAGAACAATGTTCAAATCCCACCAGTTAATAGCAACTTAACTTCTCTGAGTCTCTCAGTTCCTACATCTTTAAAATGGAAACGGTAATATACTGAACTATAGAGTTACTATGAACTACAGAGTTACTATAGGGATACATATTACATGAGCCAATGCATGTGCACTGATGTTCAAAGATGTGGGGGAAGAGATTCTCTGGAAGCAAGAAGCAGCGCAAGCGAAAGCAAAGGGAATGTGCATCTGAGAAAATAAGTGGTCTAGTAAGTACTACAGAGGATGTGGGTTATAGGGCTGGAAATGCATTTCAGACCTAATAATACAGTTCTGCATGAGGTGTGGACTCAATCTGGTAGGCCACAGAAATGCAATAATGACTTACAAAGAACAGGGTATTATGATCTGAACTAAGCAGGAGTATGGATTGGAAGAAAAAGAGACCCCAAACAGGCCTAACAGCTACTGTTACAATCACTAAGAGGTAAAGAGAATCTGAACTAGACTAGTGATAATGGAAACAAGAGAGAAATGAATTGTCTAAAGTATCAAAGACATACTTTACACAATGTGGGATTTGGACTACGCAGGAGACTGAGAAGAGCCAGGAAATCTGGATTCTATTTCCAAATCTGTGAGATACTTGTGAGTCTTTGGAGAAATATGGTAAACTATTTTATTTCCATTTTCTGAATCATAAAATGAGCTATTAACACTTCTGGCTTAACAACCTTGTAGACTTTTTAAATGGCCTGGTTATTACGCAACATTTGGGCATTGGCCTGGCTCACCAGAGGAACCCTTTTCTCTTCCTTTCACATCTGTAATCAGAGCAAGTATCACTAATCTAGGTACATACCTCTAGGTCCCTTTTATCTGACAAAATCTAGAAAGTAACTAAGCTTTGGGAGCTCTGGATAAAAGGATCCAAAGCGGCTCCTGAATCTTGAATAACTAGATTTATTACAAATTCAAAATAGATGTCACATGTCTACTTTCCCAGGATGAAAACCCTTCTTCGGAGCCAGTCACTCTGTGTTCTTAACTGAACCATAACATATGTGAGGGATAGAGTACTGCATGCTTCCCTGGATTCAGACAAATCTCTACAAATCTCAGAAAGGACCTAATGGTGATCTCTGCAAGTTATATATGCCATTGAAGTCAGGAGGCTGTCTTGTTTAATACACATTGTCAAACACGGTATTAAGTTTACAAAGATTATCACAAAGTAGCAGAAAGAACACTGGATTAGTATTCAGGAAACCTGCCTTTAATTCTGTGACAGGTCACATAGCCTCTCTGGGCTTTAGTTGCTCATCTATTAAATGAATTGTAAGCCTTAAGTTGAGGCTAGCCCTTGATAAGACCTCAGGTTCAATCAGCAGTTTCTTCCAACCACACAAAGCTCCTGTTATCCTGATAGAAAGATATGATCAAAGGCTTTTCTTTGTTATGATTCACAATTCAAGAGCAAATCATTATCTGCCTCTTCTGTCTTTGGAGAAAACTCACTTTTGTTTCATTTATTCAATCAATCAATCAATCAATCAATCATCTATCTATCTAATCCATCCATCAATCCATCTATCCATCCATCCATCCATCCATTCATCCATCCATCCATCCATCCACCCACCCGTCTGCCTGCCTGCCTGCCTGCCTGCATGCCTGCCTACCTACCTACCTATCAATCAATCATATACCTACCTACCATGTGATTTTTCTTAGATGTATATTTCTCCATTATATAAAATTTGCATACTCAGAACAATCTGCATTGGTGAAGAAGGGATTACATCAGAGACAACATAATGGCTTTACCTGATAACTAGGCAAATCCCTGTCTAGGAAACATGCTATCTACATGATGAAAATCTTTAGCCTTTGTGTTCAAGCAATAATGTTAGATAGATAGATTATACATAGATATAGACATAGACAGATGCCTACAGCTTAAGTGAGTCACCTTTTTCTAAAAGTTCACCTTAACAGAAACTTGGAATAAAGGATCTGGCTTCTATGGCATAATTTCTGAGGAGACAGCACAGTAAAAAAGGCATTGGCTTTAGAGACAGACAAAACTGGATTCAAATCCCAATTTCATTATTAATTGGCTTCAATATCTGGTCTAATTACTCAACCTAAATGAACCTACACTGAGCTTGCAGAGTTGTTATAAGGATTAAGTTAGGCAGTATATAAAAAATACCTAACACTCTCTTAAATGTTAGCTCAATAAATGTAGTAGTTTCCATCCCTCCTCCACATCCCTTTTCAATCTAATACAGCTACAATTTAATACAGCTTCTAAGCACCTAATGGTGATTCACATAACTATTTCTCAGTTAGCCTGGATATTGGTAAGCCATCTGAGTTTTCTTCCAGATAGCTCTATTTATCTATAGAGAGAAGAAGGAGGCCAGTGTTTTTGGACTTTTTCTCATTGCTGAAGATCCATAAATATAACAGTGTTTGTGCCAGGTGACAATTTTAATAAAAAGAAATACAGAGCTAGGCTGCTATACAAAATATTTTTGAATCCAAAGAGACCATGTTATAGTATCTTATTGACACAGAAAAGTCTTATTGAGTTCAAGTCTGTATTAAAACTAACAAAAAACCGAATATCCAAAAATAAAGTTTATATATTTAAGTAATTTTGTTTTATTAATGATGATCAGAAAACCTTGACAATCTGTTGTAACTTTTTTTGTACTGTCTCTAGCAAGGCACCATGCTCACACTGGAAATAATGCTTTTCCTGATGGTGTACATGGAACTTTACTTTTTCCTGAGGTTCTTAACAGAAGAGGAAAAAGAAAATCAACATACAAAGCAGGTAAGTTTTGCAAAAGAAAAAAAAAAAACACAATTTTATTTTTGTTGCATAAATTTGAAAGAACCTGTAAAAAAAAACTAAGGAGAAAGGTCATGGGGCATCACAGAATGCACATCTGCTGAATCCTGTAATAATTAGGTCTGAAGGCAGAGACATCTGACATCTAAGTATACAGCTATAGTCCAGTGTAAAACCCTTTGCTTTCTCAACTTGCTCTTTTGCAATTAAGATGACTGACTCACCAAAGCCCCAAATTTTTGAATTAGACTAGTATACTGAATTCAAAATTTAAGAAAAACAAAATCATTAAAATTGTACATTTTTTTCTTATAGAAAGAATAAATGCCCCTAAGCCTGAAGTTTTCCTTAAGTGGTTAAGAAAATTTCCATAAGAAGTTATTAATCTTAAACCTGAACTACTTTCGTAAAAGAAAGATAATCCAATTCTTTAGGCCTCGAGAGGCACCACAATACTGCATTGTAATCTGGCGATCTGAACAAATTAATTTAGTAATAAAAGGCATAAACAAAGTCTATACATTGGTGTGAGGCTATCTATATAACTATTATTTTGTCATCTATAATTTTAAAATATACTTACCATAAAAAGTGAGGTACCCAAAGAGTGCAGATATAAAATAAATGAGAAAACTTAAAGCAATTGCTGTATTGGTAACATTCTGCATTCTTTTCTTTGAAGGACTAAAAGACAAAAACGGCAAAGGTAGAATATGTGATGTGAATTATATCTAAAGCAGCAAGCTAGTCAAGAGAATTCCTAATCTCCCAAGCTAGTCAAGAGAATTCCTCAATCATTTAAGCCCACTTCATCAGTAAGCATATAATAGAATTCATCATTTGAAATTAGTACACAAAGATTACTCTTCTTCTCTTCATTCTTCTTCTCCTTCTTCTTCTTGAGGCAGTCTCGCTCTGTCACCCAGGCAGCAGTGCAATAGCATGATCTTGGCTTACTGTGAATTCCACCTCCTGGTTCAAGCTATTCTCCTGCCTCAGCCTCATGAGTAACTGGGATTACAGGCGCCCGACACCACAACTGGCTAATTTTTTTGTATTTTTTAGTAAAGACGGGGCTTTATCATGGTGGCCAGGCTTGTCTTGAACTCCTGACCTCAGGTGATTCACCCATCTCGGCCTCCCAAAGTGTTGGGATTACAGGCATGAGCCACCATGCCCGGCTTCAAAGATTACACTTCTAGGAAACATTCTCAACTTGAACAGAACTAATTCTTGGTTGTTTTGTTTTAAACTAACACTTAGAATCCACTGATAAGAGAAAAGCATTAATAAAAGAGAATGTCATTCAATCTGAAAGCCCTAGAGGTAAAAAGATACACAATATAGTTAAAATATTCCAGGACTCTACAGTACCTTTGAAGTTCACAGTATATGGGTAATACTGAGGTATGGCAGAGAAATGAAAAAGCCATGGTTGGTAGGGCATAAGCACTCTGAAAAAAATTTCAAAAAGACAAAATTATTAAATGCTTCTCTACTGAAACCATTATTTCATTTGCCAACAAGCTCAGTTCTTTAAAAAATCAATTTGATTAAATTTATTTCATCTTTTATGAGTCATCTCTTTTTAAAACAAGAATTTCTAAAAGAGAAAAACACTTATGATCATCAACAAATATTTTACTTGATAGTTGGCTTACCTGTACTAGCCAGAATATTTTTTGTCTTCCTTCCCATACCATGTTGCTTTTACTACAATCACTACTTCTACATTAGCTGGATAAGATTTTTTAAATTACATAAGATAAATAATATTTAAATAAGATAAAAATAACATTTTAGAAATGTTCTTTTTTTATTCTTAGTCTTTTAAATGTATACAGAATTTATATATATCTTATTACCCTAAGCGGCACTAATAGTTAATGCTCTTAAACATGCTTTCATAAACACAATCCAAGGGAATACTGAAAATATTAATTATATTTTAATAATGCCAGCATTTCTGAGTAGGATCTCTTTCAGTGGGAATGAATATCATTTATTCTAGACCTACAAACTCCTAAGAGATCCAATGTAATATACAAGTATAAGGTTTTATTTTGTTTTTATTATTAGAATACTTAAGAGTCAGAGTAAAGCAAAAAAAGTTACCATTTAAGTGAAAAATATCTTTACCAAACAGATGATGGTGATCTATTTTCTCCTTTCTGCTCTAAAAAATTTCCACTTAACTTTTAGGCTCTTAAAAGAAATTCCAGAAATGAAGACCTGTCTTGGGACATAAAGCCTAGAGTCTTAATATATCTGAGGAATATTAGGAGAAAGGAAGCTGTAGTGTTTCCTGAGGCTGAATTAGGGTAATAAGAATTTAATTCACAAATTCTCTATTTCATATTTTGCTCAATTTCCTGGCTTGTCAATTATCGTACCTAGATCTTTAAGGCATCTGGAGGTCTTTACCATGTAAAAAATGTGGTAATCTCCCTTCTGGGGCCAGACAGATATTTCTCCTTCAAAAACTAGAGATAAAAAGGAAAATTCCACATGGAGGAGTAACCAAACTAACATTCTACACTAATAGAGTTGTACATGAGCAGAGGGAACTCTATCATCTGGGACCTATGCAAAACAGCATTTCAGCAGAGTCAGAAAGTGTAGACGAAGAAACCTGTAGCAACAGGGAAGACTGAGCTCTTCTAGAAGGGTAAAGCAGAGACCATCCAGGTCACAGTTCTTGTCTCCTCTGCTGATGCTCAGGGACTCTTACAGGCATTTCCAGTATCCTATGGCTTGTAGAGAAGGCAAAAAGATTTGGTCCTCTAGTCTCTACTCCTGGCATCATAAATTTCAACTTTGGAATGTTGGCCAGAATATATATTTGCAGTGCTCAATCACTAGTCCAATGATGAGGCTGTTTAGCTACAGACTAAGGTTCTACTCACAGGGGAAGAGTTTTTGATATAATTGGCTATTTAGCTTTACAAGTCCAGAGGGCAACAGGAAGTCTGTATCCACAGAGGACCTTATTGGCCAGACCAGACATTCGGTAAATCTGTTCTTTTAGGCAGAGGCCCATTTAAAACAGGCTCCATTTAAAGGCATGCCAGGAAAAAAAAAAAGGTGGCTGTTTCATAATGGGCCACCCTGTGTTAAATAATAGTATTCTTCTGGTAGGCAATCCTATACTTAGCACTTTCATGAAAATTAATTAGTTACAGGTACAAAGACCTAAGAGACCCTGTTACACAAACCTCTTAAAACTTGAAATGTGAAAAAATCAACTAAAAGTATCTGTTAATAACTTACACACCTCTTTGGAGAAATGAAAGAGCTTTGGTTTACAATCATCTGTAGCATTTGAAATCTGTTTAAGAGTATTGAGGGGAAAAAGAGAAACCAACAGCCATTAAATTTCAAATATATCAATAAAAATGATGAATTTATTATTACTAGGCTTTCAAATCAAAATATTTCAAAACAAAGTTCTAAAATGCAATATAGCCATTACTTTTTCATTAATCTGAAAAGAATCAATAGTCTTTCTTTTCTTTTTAGTTTGAAATAAAAAGGAAGAAACTGAAAAGAAAATATAAGCTATTACCTGGAAGCATTTCTCTACATAATTTAATGTCAGAGGACAAGGGATGGACCATTTTTTAATTATTACCTAAAAAAGTAAACAGAATCAGCACTCAGATCATTTCTTATAAGACTAAAAAAAAATGAATTTAAATAGGTCAATATCATTTCAATTAATCTAATACCATATCAAATATGATGCTAACAGAAGAGTCTCTGCTTCTATGACTTTTCCTAGTTAGAATGGGGTCAACATTTAACATGATCACCTGTGATAGGGAGGGGGTTGGGGACCACAAGGTGTTAGAGATCTTCCACATTAAAGACTAAGGGTACTCTGTGTCAACATTCAAAATTCCAACAGCATCAAGGCTTTTTTTTTTAAGTGCAACTTAAAATAGGAACACCTTGTTTTCGGTGACAGTCATACAGGAATACGGTTATTTGCGGAGCAGGTATCAGTAGTGACTAGAGAAACATTTAATAGCAGTTTACGGAAATGCCATAGGAAGAAATAAGTAGAGACGCTATATACAGGAGAAGCTCAGGGATTTCTGATGTATGTATTAAGTGCTGCCCTCCTTACTTTTACAGATTTGTATTATTTTTGGTGAATGTAGAGAAAGCTGGCTGGAATAAGAGCATATAGCTAGGGAACTCCAGCTAGTAAAAATAAATTTAAACAAAAAACATTAAAAGAAATCGTAGGGGTGCTGTTTCCCAGAATTAATCCATGAAAATGTTTCCGGTTTTTACTCTTAATTGTGGCCATCCTGTTCTTAGACCTATAGTTGAGACTCTGTCAATATGACCATTGTTGCTGTTGTTTCAGGGCACATAATTACTCTGTAAATGTTTGCTCCAGGCTTAGTCCCAGTGCACACAGGGGCAAGAAAGAATAAAGAATTTGTCCTTTGTAGGAGATGAATACGTAAACACCATTTCTATTCCTACTTGGTATTTATCTAGTTTTGGATTTTGACTAATTCAATCAAAATTTTATACACTGATAAAACAAATCTAAGGAAATTGTATACTTTTAGGATTAAGTTAATGAGTGAACTAAATAATCACTCTTAATTAAAAAACTCACCAAGAAAAAAATTATTATATAAACCGGACAAGTTGCTTTGACATTTCTTAAGTTTTCAATATGACATAAAATGAAATGGTTAACTTATCAAAAGGAAATAACAAAATCAAAAGCAATAATCTCACCATCATTTTCTTGATAGGTTTTTTAAAAAAAAAACCCATGAGGATGGGGTAAGGGAGAAGCTAGAGAAGTAAGGTTGTTATAAGGTCTCTCTTCAACCACACTAAAACTGCTCCAAATTCAGTTTCTTGTTTTTTTAGACAGGGTCTCACTCTGTCACCCAGCCTGGAGTGCAGTAACACAATCTCGGCTCACTGCAGCCTCCACATCCCAGACTCAAACCATCCTTCCACCTCAGCCTCCCAAGCAGCTGGGACTACAGGCATGTGAGCATCACATCCAGCTAATTTTTGTGGTTTTTGTAGAGGTGAGGTTTCGCTATGTTGCCCAGGCTGGTCTCAAACTCCTGGGCTCTAGTGATCTGCCTGCCTCACCCTCTCAAAGTGCTGGGATTACAGGCATCAGCCAATGTGCCGGCCCAAATTTAGTTTCTTATATTTTCCCCTTATTAACAGTGGTAGTGTTGGCAGAAACAACCATTTACTGAGCACTTCCTGTGCACCAGGTACCCTGATAAACTCTGTATGTGAGCTACCTTATTTATCAGTTGTTATTTCTTAAGCTTTCAAATCAAAATATTTCAAAGCAATGCTCCAAAATGCAATATAATCATTTTTATTAATTAAAAAAAATAAATAGCAGCCTGATTTTTTTTTTTTTTTTTTTTTTTTTTTTTTTTTTGAGATGGAGTTTCGCTCTTGTTACCCAGGCTGGAGTGCAATGGCGCGATCTCGGCTCACCGCAACCTCCGCCTCCTGGGTTCAGGCAATTCTCCTGCCTCAGCCTCCTGAGTAGCTGGGATTACAGGCACACGCCACCATGCCCAGCTAATTTTTTGTAATTTTAGTAGAGACGGGGTTTCACCATGTTGACCAGGATGGTCTCGATCTCTTGACCTCGTGATCCACCCACCTCGGCCTCCCAAAGTGCTGGGATTACAGGCTTGAGCCACCGCGCCCGGCCAGCAGCCTGATTTTATATTAATAGACAATTCAGTTACTACAGCTAATTTCTCTGCAAAGATCCATCCCAACTACAAGCCTGCATGGTGATATGGAGTGGACAGAAATAATGTCTCACAAAGTATAAGTATAGAACAGAAGTGAAATGAGACCCAACAACAAAGAGGAAAGATTAGCAGGAAGATTTACCAGCCTTGCTCAGGCTGGTAAAAAAATAAGTCTTGGGGTTGGAAAGACAAAGGGAAAAACGAGATTAAGTATTAAAAACATTTGTTCACTTGCACAAAAGGCCTCCGTTCTCTCTGCTCTAAGCCCTTTGCTCAAGTTTTATTTCCTTTAAAACTCTAGCTCTCAGTAAGCCTTCTCTCAACTCTTGAGACTCTTATTCTGAAGCAAATATACCAATACTTAATTATATTGCACACATTGGTCTCCATGTTTGAAAAAAAATTAATCTCTTTTTTTTGAGACAGAGTCTTACCCTATCGCCCAAACTGGAATGCAATGGCTTAATTTCAGCCCACCGCAACCTCTGCCTTCCGGGTTCAAGCGATTCTCCTGCGTCAGCCTCCCGAGTAGGTGGGATTACAGGAACGTGCAACCACTCCTGGCTAAGAAATCAATCTTATCTCCTGTACTAGACTGACAGATCCTTAACACTAGTGTCCAGGTTAAATTCCTACATCCTATAATGCCTAATGTAGTGTTGAGTAGAAGGACAACTTCTGACTAAAATCCATTTAAATAATTCTCTATTTTGGGCCAGCGCAGTGGCTCACGCCTATAAATCCCGAGCACTTTGGGAGACCAATGTGGGAGGATCACTTGGATACCGGAGTTCAAGACTAGCCTGGGCAACATAATGAGACTCTGTCTCTACAAACATATTTTTTAAAATTAGCGAGGTGTGGTGGCATGTGGCTATAGTTTTAGTTGCTCAGGAAGCTGAGGCAGGAGAATCACTTAGGTACAGGAGTCTGACACTGCAGTGAGCTATGATCATGCCACTGCACTCCAGTCTGGATGACTGGAGAGAGTAAGACTCTGTCTCTCAAAAAAGTTGTCTAATTGGATTACTAACTTACTACAGTGTTGCTTAGAATACTAATCTGTACTTAAGATTGAACTTTAAGAAAGAATGGCAATCTGTGTTCTAAAATGGACCAGAAGAAGTAAATTCTCCAAAAAAGATAAATCCATCTTTTTGCTATCATTCTGAGACACTGATAAAATATTTTTAAAATTGTAAAGTATTTAAGAGGGGGCAAAAATTTAGGTTAAATTTTTTAAATGAAAATACAGATCTGGGAGAACAGATAAAATACAGATTTTAATTTATATTTATTTTTCAAAGAGTATAAGGAAATAATCATTTCGAAACTGATTTTTAAAAAATGTGATATAAATATTATAAATAATTACAAACACATATTAACAAAAATAATAAATAAAAAATTGATATTCTTCCAAAATTCTGGGTTAATATATATACATTTCCTTTTCCTAACCAATATGTGTTTCAAAACCTAACACTCAGAGAATCTAAAATAAATATGGTGGCTGGGCGCAGTGGCTCAGCACTCTGGGAGGCCAAGGTGGGTAGATCACTTGAGGTCAGGAGTTTGAGACCTGCCCGGCCAACATGGTGAAACCCATCTCTACTAAAAATGCAAAAACAAACAAAAACATTAGCTGGCACCTGTAATCCCTGCTACTTGGGAGGCTGAGTCAGGAGAATTGCTTGAACAGGGGAGGTGGAGGTTGCAGTGAACTGAGATTGCGCCCCTGCACTCCAGGCCGGGTGACAAAGTGAAACTCTGTTTCAAAAAATAAAATTATAATAAAATAAAATAAATATGCCAATTAAAAAGAGCATTAAAAAGAAAGTGTACAGAGTGTCCTTCATTGCCCCATTTTAGATTAAATTTAAACTGTGCTCACAGGTAAAAATCTGAGTAGATGGTTTTTAAGGCATTACAATAAATGTAGAATATGGGTATCATTTCCACATGACTGCTACAGTAGAAATCTGCATTTTATTAAAGAGTATATGCCATGACAGAAACAAAACTACAGTAGACATATCATATCAATACATTTCACCTGCATTAAGCTATTGGCTATGAAAACCAAATTACTCCTACCTATGCAATGATTGCATTGCCAATTATCTTTGAGAGAAAAATTCAATATGTTATCTACACTGATCCTCTTTAATATCCATACATTCATTTGCATATGTAGACCACTTCTAACCATGCTTCTCGACAATCAAATTATGATGAAAATATTTAGTTTTTTTCTCTTCAATATGGAGCCTACAAAGTGTATGTTCAATTCACTTATTTGTAAGATATAAGTCAGACAAGTGGGGAGAGAAGAGGAGGAATGATTTTAATGTTGTTAAATTGAACAAATGATTAAATGCAAACACTGTTAAATGTTTTTAGTTTTAAGAGCATTCAATAGAGGATAAATGCTTACATACACTAAAATCAGGGTCACTTCCACTTTGTTTAAATAATTTAAAGTTATTTTATCCCTCTGTCTCAGAAGATAGCTTAGCCTAAGTTAAATGCACCGTAGGTTGTTTTGACAGCTTTAAAATCTGGCTCTATAACATGGCTTAACTACTGATGTGCTCTCCTGTTCTTACACATGGCTATTTTCTTTCATGCATTCTCAGTAACAAGAAAGAGTTGAATCAAGCCTATGAAAAACCCATCTGGACATGTGTATTCTTGGAAAGTTAAAAATGCTTAATTCTACTTAAGGTTTGACATTTAGATACTGATTATGGAATAAACTGCTAAACAAAGAAAAAGGACTTAAAAATTTAACACAATGCTACTATCTTTAGAATGTTAAGATGTTTTAGAAGGATTAGAAGGAAATAAATTTAAATTCTCTTCTATCTTTATATTAAAGTATTTAAAAATATCAAAGTAAGTTAAATTTACCATCTGACTTTTTATACATTATAATAAAAATGAGCTCATTAAAAAATAGGAAATATAGACCACATGTGAAGATAAATATTTATTTGTAGTAGTGTTTTTATGAGAATTTATCTATGCTGAATAGACCAGACAAAACAGGAATATAGGCAACTCAGTTCTTACTAGATCTCTTCAATGTAGTCCCAGAAGCTGTGTTTTTCATTAACGGAAAAAAGTTTCAAAATTAAGATGACTAGTATCAAATAGATTTTACAGACTAGAGCCAGACTGATTCTTCATACAATATTGTACAGAAATAAGTTTATACACCTACACAAAGAATTACACTCCATCTAAGATTTTAACAGAATTGGCATGCTCTTCTCGCTAGTTAACCACAAGAAATACTGAATTTGAAATGCTGTGCTAGCTAAGTTAAGCCTCTTCAAAATAGATACAATGAAGGAAATAATTTTATGGAACAAAAGTGCTTTTAATAACACAATGAAATAAAATGAGGCACCCTTCCCAACACAAAACAGCTAAAAGTAAAAAAGACATTAACACAATGAGTCCAATTTTAGTGAGGAGATAAGCGGTGCATTATATTTTAAACTTACCACAAGAGCAAAGAACAACATAAAAAAAAATGATAAACTACTTGTGTAGCCAAGGAAGCCTGTAAAATAACAGTAAAATAAAAAGCAATTTATAAGGAAAGTGATCTTAACGTACAACTAAAGCTATACATCTTGGGCATGTTTCCTATTACAGTGCTTGGTATCTGGGGCTTAGGGCTCAGAATAACAACATTCCAACTATCTGTCACAGATCATTTATGCAGCTCTGTACAGCAGAATTGGAACTGGCTTACCACTAATGGTACACTGTAAGGAAAGGCTGCTCTTTAATGTTCCGCTGTAAAGATTTTATTTTAGTGGGGCAGACAAAATCCTACTGCAAAGCAAGTAATAGGTTAACTAGGCAGGCCTGAAGGCTGAACAACCCAAAATAAGACCAAGTTTAAAATTATTCACAACCACCATCCTTCTGCCAAAAATGTGGTACTGTGAAATTTTAAAGCCCCTTAATATTTCTCTCTTTCCCTCCCTCCCTTCTTTCCTTTTCCCAAACAAATCATGTGCTCTTCTATAAAGACTTACCTATTTTGGGAAGAAGTGCAAGAGGGAACACAATGCCAACACATACGATTATTAGTAGTGTTTGTCCATCAAGATACCAATATCTATTAGAAAAAAGTTCTATTTTAGTCATGGGACTCCAGTGTTTGTACACACACACACACACACACACACATTCAAATAACCACTACAACCAGCCATTAGGAAAAGTCCACTTCCTTTCATTAAAATGTTCTTGTGGGATCCTATTATTCTTATTAATGAATTTACATTTAGAAATGTATAAAAACAAAGAGATGCCATTTCCAACTACCAACTTAATAAACATTTAAAAATAAAATAATAGTTAACACTAGTGAGGAGTGATGAGGTATGCAAAAAGCTGGTGAAAATGCAAACTATATAAATTACCTATCTGGAAAGCAATTTGGCAATAGATATAAAGAATTTTCAAACAATTATGTCTTTTAACACTTATAAAAGATTATTAAAAATAAACAATAAGAAGAAAGAGTTTTAAAAATTTTATTTTAAGTTCTGGGGTACATGTACAGAACGTACAGGTTGTTAACGTAGGTAGGTATACATCTGCCATGTTGGTTTGCCACACCTATCAACCCGTGATCTAGGTTTTAAGCCCCACATGTATTAGGTATTTGTCCTAATGCTCTCCTTCCCCTTGCCTCCAGACCCCAACAGGCCCTCGTGTGTGATGTTCCCCTCCCACTGTCCATGTGTTCTCATTGTTCAACTCCCACTTACAGGTGAGAACATACGGTGTTTGGTTTTCTGTTCCCAAAGAACAAAGACTTTTATAAAAAGTTGTTTACTGAAAACCGTTAAAATTATAAAAATTAAAAACAAACATCCAAGACCATGATAATTTTGAAATAACAACATACTGAATATTCAGTAAAATCATATGTGTGTGTATAGCATGATAATTTTAAGGAAAAACAGATGCATTTAAAATGGAAAGGAACTAAAATATATTGATAGTCATTATCTCTGGGTAGTAAAATAATGGGTCACTTTTCTTCTTTATAGTTTTCTATATACATTTTTCCAAATTTCAGGAAAGGGTATGAATTACCAATTGTAAAATATTAAAATTTTCATATAAAAGCATTAGAATACAGAATGAGAAAAAGGTAGGCTAACAGTGATTCTGTATTTGTTCATTGAAAAAAACAAAACTGGATACACATATAAAGCCAGAAGGATATATTTAAAGTATCAAAAAGTAGGTATTTTTATGTGATAGCAATATAAGCAATTTTTATTTTCTCCTTGTTTGCATATATATGGTTTCAATTTTTCAATGTGAGATAAATATGGAGACATTTTCAAAAGTTAAATTCCCCAAGACCTTAATAGATTTGTATGTAAAAGAGAAACAATTCATGAAAGAAAAGAAATACAACTAGTAAATACACAAGAAGAAAATTCAATCACCAGTGCTAATTAAAAAAAATGAGATTGCTGCTATTAATCTCGCAAAATTAGCAAACAAAAATATTCAAGGATGTGACACAACTGGACTTTATATATATATATATATATATATATATATATATATATATATATATTGCTAGTGATGTTGCCAATTAGTACTACCTCTTGGAAAAACAATGATTATATGTTACAGGGGCAATAAAAGTGTAGTGGCAATCTTCTCTAAGAAAATAGAGAAAAGTCTATGTACATGAAGCTGCTGGATACATTATTGTAATATTAAGAAGCTAAAGGAAAACTCTATATGTTCTATATACCCAACATTTGAAAATATTTAGAACCGCATACTCAATGGAATGTTACATGGCTTTAAGAAAAGACACAATAGAATCAAAGGGAAAATGATGATATAAATATGATTATTTACTATATTTTTCAAAGCTTTTTGGAAAAATTAAAAAGAATTAAAAGGACAGTGACTAGGTTACAGATGTTATGCATGATTTTTCTTTGCTTTCTTTTCTAAATTTTCTTTAACATAGCTGTCAGATTTTTACATTAAAGTGTGAAAATACATACATACACATGCACAATAGCAACACAGTAAAAGGTATGCAAAAATGGGAGCTTGGGGCATCAAAGACCAACAAGGACTTTTTCAAATTGTTTGGTAGATAATCTCAAAATTCCCACTTTGCAATAATGCATCCTTTTTCATTCTCTACCAGATAGCCAGTCTCCCACTACCATGTTAAATTAAGCAAAGGTCTTCCTTTATATGGATTTCAATCCATGGCTTCTAATATAAACTTTATGATTCACTGAAGTTCTTTTACACCTTGGTTTATGAGGGAGTACTCGACATTGTATCTTTAATTGTTATTATTGGGTGCTGGCAACTTTCTCTTTAACCAAACAAGAGAAGGAGCAGCAGCAGAAGCAGCACCATGATGACACTTTTCCCTTCCCCACCCTAATTTGTGTCATTAGGAAATGAAGATGCTAGAAACTATAACCTATGCATAAGTATTTGTAGTGTTAGTGGGAAGCTTTGCTCTCTGCATTTGCATACGCTCCTCAATTTCTGGTATGTAGGAAGTACTAAAAGAATACACATATTAATAATACAAAAATGATACTCAACATGTTTATCTTCTAGTCACTCTTGGGTAAGAATCAAAACAGGAACTTCAAAAGATCTTTCATTGAGGAACACCTGGCAACCAAATTTCTGAAGCTGGCAAAAGGCCCAGGGCTCTATGTCTGAAATCTCTTCCCTTCTGGGACCCAATATTAGACCCAGACCGTTGCAGTGCCAGGAGGAAAAATGCCCAAAGAAGCACCAAAGTAGATTCCATCTGTTAGTTTTGCTGTCCCTCATAGATAACAATACTGTATTATAAACTTAGACACCTGTTGAGAGTGCAGATTTCATGTGAAGTGTTCTTACCATAATGAAATAAAAAATTATTATAAGCCAATTTCACTCTTTAAAAGAAAAAAAAAATGTCACGAAGCTAAGGCTGTACAAAAGGGACCATTTAATCCCCAGGACCAGGACTCTTTACTCTTGCATAAGAATAAAGGAACACTTTTTGAAATTCTGAACACCAGTTACTTTATACTATTTCAGATCACAGTTCATTTATGTCCAAAGAAGTCATACAACTGACCAAAGCACTGAACTGTGGGCCTGAAGATAACTTTACCTCCTCCCAGCAGTAACTCAGAATCACAGTTATGGAATGTTAGAGCTGGAAGAGACCTTAGAGATCATTTGACTCAAGAGCTTCATTTTATATGTCTGTAAAATCAGCAAATGGATGATGATGATCTTAGTGTCAGTGGGAAAGGAAATACTTTCAGATACTACCTCATTTATTTCAAGATCATGCTTTGCATTCTCCTTTTCATAGGATTGAACTTTAAATTCTTAATATAAAAAGAATTTTACTGTAAAATGTAATTTCTGTATCCTTGGCATGGCTACTGGTTATTGTTAATCATTTCTTATCCTTAATAATTCATCTTAATAAAGCCAATTGTAAATACAGTGCTTTTCTTTACCATTCATTAACAATAAAGGCAACACCGTAACACACAGTATAATTAGTTTAGATTTCACGTGTGTGTCACAGACCAATGAATTGTGTTTGGGAATGGATATTTTCCAAAGAACAGAAATTATTAAACTTACAAAATAAAACTGCTGTCTGAGAAATACAAACTAGTAAAAAGAAATCTCAAGAAGTATATATTAAATACATTTCTTTTGTAAATAAGTATTTTAGAAGAATGTACTAACTTTAATGTTTTCCTAAGGGGAGAATAAAGAATTATCGAACAGAACTCCTATTTTCCTACTGTGATCTAAATATACATTCTCTTTAAGCCAAAAGAATTAGAGTAAAAACCTTTATACTTCCTAGAGAACTTGTTTGATCTGTGGATTTAATCCTGTATGATAAAAATGTTCCAAGTATGAAATATAGAGTATAAATCCTTAGCTGTATTGCAAATGCTTTGGCATGCAGATGTTTTTTTCCAAATTTTAATGAAAACCAGATTTATTTATAAGTCGCTTTAATTTCATTCTCGAAAGGAATGGAACAAGAGTATCATATGTTCTGAATTAGGATCTTACTCACATCCCATATCAATTATGTAACTAAAATGCAAGACAACTTAATTGTGTCAATCATATTCCCCTGACAAGATCATTAAATGTTAACAGAGAGCTTCCAACTTTAACAGCCATAGATTTTAAAAATGTAAGTTATTCTATGAAATATAGATATATCAAGAAAGTTCAGTATTAAGTATTATAGCTTCTGACTTCTAACAGTATTTTTGAAATGAGAATATTATGCACAGTTTTTTTTATAATATCTTTATAAAGGTTTGTATTTCAAAGGTACATCAAGCTAACAGATAACCCAGAAAATTAGCACATCTGAAAGATCTTAACTAAAATTTATTGTAAATCAAACCCTAAAATAAAAACATAGCAATATCATGTTGATCTCATAGAAGAAATACTGCTATGTAAGTCTATCTAGAAAAAAATTGTTCTTTATAGACAGTAAAAGTCAAGTATCATAATATTTGTTTCTTAGTTATTTTACAGCATCAAGCTTTCAAGACTAATGATTTATCAGCATTCAAATCAGTTAATATAATTAGCCAAAATAAATGAAAATATATTACACTTAAGATAAGGCTAAAAAAATGACAATTTTAAAACATCATAACAGAGATGATGCAAACTGACCACATTATTTTGAAGTATATGATTTAAAAAATCTATTTCTAACATGGAAAAATAATATTTTAATCAATTTTCTATTAATGTGAGTGAAAAGGAAGTTCATTTTAATTTTTATTTAAAAAAACAAAAAATCAATGCAACAATGTAAATCATTTGCTAATCATTTAAAATAAAGCTATGGTAAAAATATCACTTTTAGAGAAAGAAGACCTAAGTTTCAATACCAATTCTGCCACATACTACTTTAATTATTTCTAAAATATTACATGTATTTATAATCCCTCCGCTTCCCACAGACATACTACAATGAAATAATTCAAATAGAAGCCACCAAATTCAGGTCCAAGAAAAAAGAAAACACAAGTGACAACTATTGGAATTAACACAGATATATTAATTCAAATGTGTCCATTTGACTCTGAGCTTCCCAGCAGTCAGGGCAAAAAGGAAAACACTACCTTTAATATAGTAATTATTAGAATTTCTTAATTGTCCACATTTATACTGTGCTATAAGTTTGTGTACACATATGCTTGTTTATACATATGCTATGTGTCTAGATATCTTATTTGATCATCCCAGCAACTTTATTAAGAAGGCAATATTGGCACCCCCTTTATACCACATAAAAAACCTAAGGCTCAAAGTAAGTTACATAGTCAAAATAAGTTAAATTAAGTTCCTGAGACTATTGAATATTGAAATGGATAGAATATACATCACCTTTTTCTTAGTCTAGCACTCTTTATTCTACCTCATATTGCCTTGAGTTCTTAACCCTAAAATATAAATTTCTCACATATAATTTGAGTAATAGAAGGTGCCCTCTGTATTTTTTACAGCAAATACAAAAATTAATTTCACATAGCTATTTTTTATAGGAATTGTTTATCAAACTAAGCATAAAATCACAATGTGACTAGATAAAGCTGCAGATAAGGTAGTTTTGAGTATCAGATATGATAATGAATGTGGAAACCTCATTAACTGTAAAGTATCATACAAAGGAACAATATCTTCTGATGAAGAAAAATTATTTAGGACTTCTACTTATCTCTTTTCAACTACATTTTCTTGATGGTTTCTATTAAGATCTAAACTTTTCTTACAAATATGTATTTGTAGTTGTCTAAGAAGAATTATTTAATGGAAGCTGAATTGCCAAAGCTAAAAATTAATTTTTGAAGCCTTTCCTTGCATTCCAGAACAAGTTCGATTATTGAAGCAGAACAACCCAATATTCAAATCTAAAAGTCTGGCAGGTTTTGTGTTGTGGTTTGAAACTCAATTATGTGAAATAACTCTATGGCAATTAAAATGATTTATCCTGTCTTTTCAAGTTCATTTTTCTAAAATGTTCCTGTTCTACATAGTGAAAAGAAAAGCACAATTAATTTTGTTTTTTCCCTATAAAGAGATGAGTCAAATGTAAGATGCATTTTTTAAATAATGAAGAATAAAAGAGATACAATGTGGTTTAGTATTGTTTATAATATTGTTCTAAAACAGGAAATGAAACAATTAAGTCCTTTAAAATAATTTATTTTTTTGCCATGCAATATTATAGGAATCTCACACAGGTATAGTTGTAACTGCCACAATTTTTTGTCACTACGATTTGCTGAGAAATGACAGCAATATCATTCACTCCCCTCCTTTGTTTAAGATCTGTACTGTCAGTATATTCAACCTTCTCCCATCCCCAACCCGTCTTGCATATCCCCAGAAATTTATCCTTGACACCTCCTCAAGAGCATCTCAATCTCAGACCTGCCTTAGCCCACAAGGAATGCAAGGATTATAACCGGTGCTTCAGGTGATCCACAGAACAGCGCTTTCATATGGGTAATCAATAAACATTGGTTGAGTAGTTTTTCTATTCTATTACTGCTTCACTTCTGTCTAATTTTTAAGAATTTGAGGGTAAGGACTACATTTATTTTGCTTGCCACTAAAGCTTAATAAATATTTTTTTGAATTAATAAATGAATGGACAAAATGTAAAATATTTTTTCTTACCTATTAGAGTCTCCAGTCAAAAATTCTGCAATAGCAGCAGGAAGCTCTGTTTTAATAATTAAAAGATAAGATGACATAGCTGCAAAAGAATAAAAAGTGTTCCTATTAGAATTCTATGAGTTTAAACTGTTTAAAGAATAATCCACCTAGGAACACAGATGTTCATTAGAGTTATGACAACGTATGAAAGATTAACTTACATAAAGTAACTGTAGAGAAGAGTAATTGTTAAGTTCATTAAGTATCTTCTGTTTACATTTCAAGTCCAAGGCAAACTATTTAGTAAGAGAAAGGGTCTTGATTACAGGCTACTTTTAAATGAAATTTTGTACGAAGTTTTACAAAAACTCTCTTATATGTTATCACCCCATCTAAGGCATTAGAGGTTAGTTTAGCAACAACTGACATAGACATAGAAGTTTAATGGGTATGGCTAGTAACTTGATTATCTGTTCCTTCTTATTAGAGAAAGATGCCTCACCACAACAGAGAAGTCTCATTCCCTCTGACCCTTTCTTTCCCTCTCTCTACTACCCAGCCCCACTTTATGAACACATGCAATTATAGGACAAAAAAGAATATATAATGAATTACATATTCTCTAAAAAGATTACAGAAGGTTTGGTGGAAACCATTAAGCATATTAAAAAGACAAAATTTCCAACTTTTATTCCATTTTATTAACAGGGCTCATCTGTATTACGCAATCATAACCTGAAGCTAGCATTATTTCTCACATTTAATCTAAGAGTCCAAGAAATAACTAGCTTTTACAGGACTTTAATAATTATCCTAATTCTGATGTAGATATAAAAACCAAATTCTATAAACCTTCCATCAAATACTAGAAAAAGTTTTAATATGGTTACAGAATACAGAACTAATTCATATGCAAATACTTGAGTTTAAGCCTAAATACTTAAATATATAGAAACTCAGATGATTTGGAGTCAGAACTTTAGTTTAACAGAGTAAGATTCTCTTTCCCCCCGAGAGATTGTGTGTGTGTATGGGCCAAAAAGAAAATGTCCATGAAGAATAAAGAGTGTACTTTGTGTGCACATTAATTTTATTACTTATTTATATTTCAGGAAACATTTCACTTTCTCCTTACAAAACTTACCAAAAAAAACTAAGAACAAAAATGAATGCCAAGTTTCAATGGCAAAAATCTGAGGAAAAATTAATTAAAAGGCTCAAATAGTTTAAGAAGAATGTATTTCTCAATCATCATTATTTGAAAGGAGCTGAACTTCATGATTATAGCATTATGCAACCATTTAACTTCAGGAAAAAAAAAAAGGATACATACTAGTTTGTGTGTACATTTGTATGGAGAGAGAGAATACTATATACACAAACATACACATGCTCTCATTTGTTTTTTAGTAAAATGACATGTATTTATGGCAAAGTAAAATTTAGAACAGTTAAATAATCACTTCTCTGTGATGAAAATATACATACACATATTTTTTCAGTTTACGATGATTTCTTTTCCCTAGAAGAAGTATAGCTGTTGAATAAAACCCACTGAGACATTTCTGCAAACTCTTTTAGTTATGGGGTATTACAACTGATTGCATGTGAAAATGTGTTCTGTACTGTCCATATTCTCATAAGGAGAAATGCTATCAATTTGGCACAGAACAGAAGGAAGGTTTAGATTAACCTCCTCCACGCAAGAATTTGGAGTTTTTATATTATTTTACTGATTCCAAAGAACTCCACACATAGGGAGCAATGATGAAAATCATGAATTGAATTTTCTGAAACTGGCCTAGACGTACTTAAATATATCGAGAAAGAGAGAAAGAGAGAGAGAGAGAGGAGAGAGGGAGGAAGGGAGGGAGAGGGGGAGGGAAGGAGGGAGGGGGAGAGTGAGAGGGAGAGAGAGAGAGAGAAAATACCTTGAAAACCATTTTCCTATATAATGTAATTTATTATCTGCCCATCTTTCTTTCTTGTTTGGATTAATCCAACACCACATGCATTTCTAAAGTTTCAGACATTCATCTCTTTCAGTAATTTTCTAATATTTCTTTTGGACCTGCAGCTGTAGAAAGCGTCAGTGAATATGAGATCCTATTTCTTCCTAACAATAATATCTGTCATTCCTTCCAGAATTTCTGTTAGCCCCTGGCTAATCATTTGATCACTTTTATCCTCTGTTTTGCCTTAACTCTTTGGTTTTCAAATGGGAGTACTATTTCATTAGATTGCAGTCTGAAGAATCATGTATATTTTAAGAAATATGAACTCACCAAACATGTGTTTCTCTCTCAAAGAAGACCTCACATACAAGATACAAATATAATAAAACATGAAAAACACTGCTTCTTTTCTAGAGCATGTTAGTATATATTTTAAGAGCTACACAACCACAGAACCTACTATGGGGGAAATCCCACACAGATTAAGCCAGTAAAACAAAGAACAACACCATTCTATTCACTGTGAAAATGATTTTCTTAATCACAAGTAAACTTTCATGTAAGACCCAGCACTTTAACATATCATATTATATATAATACAGAGAAGAAACAAAAAGATAAAGATATACTATTGACAGGACAAAAAGATATACAATTGACAGCCTTTGTTTTAACTAAAAGGTTTACTAGATCAAATAGCTGGCTGCCACACTTTTTGTCTCATGTCTTCTATAAATGGCATAAGAAAGTGTTTAAGCACTTATCTTACGGACCAGTCATAAGCAAAAATTTGTAAATAACTTTGGGTGACATCAACACAGTACAGATACCTAAAACAAGACACACCATGCTGCAACTGGGTCATCCACAAGAACCATGCATATAGTTAAGTGGCCCCCAAACCACTAATCTCAAAATCAGTGCTAGAAGATATAACTTGACGACAGGTATTCGGCCACTATAAATTGCTTAGTTTTGCCACATTAACTAAATAGGTATTCTTTTCTATTTAATTTTAAATACAACTAATAGAACTCATTTAACAGAAATTTCAGCTGGGCACAGTGGCTCACATTTGTAAACCCAGCACTTTGGGAGGCCTAGGCAGGTGGACCACCTGAGGTCAGGAGTTCGAGACCGGCCTGACCAATATGGTAAAACCTCATCTCTAAAAAACAAACAAACAAACAGAAACTTCTCTGGGAAGAAAATAAAACATCTGCCAACTTAAAACACACAAGCTGAAAGCATTCTTTAAAAGCAACATGGAAAATCAACAGTTATATTAAAAAATGACTAAAATGGGGTAAAATCTGATTAGGTAATAGCAAGCTGTTGCAAGGTGTTAATACTGGTTGATATAACCATAAAGAGAAACACATGAGTTGGGCCTGGGACGTTGAGAGGAGAGATGTTAGAAACAGAGAAATGGGGAAGGAGCTCTGGGAGGAGATCTATGAAAACAGCTAACATCTTTGTTTTTTAGATGCCTACTGTATGCTTGTGGTAGTATTCTACACAAGTTATTTCCTCACTTAATCGTTACACAAACCTGTGAGGTAGATATTACTTATTTCACAGAATATATGGAGGCACAAAGAAGTAACTTGCCCAAGCTAGTGATGGTGGAAACAGCTAGTCTGGGTTGAGAAACTCGTTCTATTAACTAGTTTCCTAGGAGAAACAGGAGCAAAATGAAAGAGTAAACAACCAAAACAAAGACAAATAAGGAAAGTCTACCAGAATTATTTTTCTTTTTTAAATCAGTATTTAAACAAACTACTTCTGAATGCTGAGATTAACAGCTGACTTCAAAGGAAAAGAATCTCTATCACACAGAACATTAGTCAGAAGCTTTAGTAACACTTAGAATTTTCATTTCATCTTGAGATATATTTTCAATGTATTCCATTTCAGTTTTGTAGCTGGTTTGGTGAAGTTGAGTTCAAAATTCATGGAGTTTCACAATGAGATTCTATTGCATCTGCTGCTATGACTGTACTGCATTTACAGCTACGGTTATACTTTTGAAGAGAAAGTTTCCTATTCTCACATATTTGAAGTATTAACACTTCACTGAAATCTAAAAAGTAAAAATCAGTCCCTGTGCTTCCAAATTGTGTATTCTTATGGACTATTTTTCCCAGAACTCTGAAAATGTTTCTCAAATTGTTATTAAGCATATAAACTTAAAAAAAAAAATCCTTAATTTGAGTTTGGGCCTCAAAAAATCACTACAGTTTATGAAGATAAATATCTTTTTTGTTAAACACTTAAAATACATGTATGAGGATAGGATTACTTAGAGCTATTTTTAAAAAAGAATTAGGTTTTTAGCACTTGGGGGAAGTTCAGCAATTCTTAAAGGATTACTCAGCCCTAAACAAATGGATGTACCATGGGAAAAAAATAAGTTTGCTCTTCTGTCTCAGAGAGATTCAGTTTTATTTCAAACATGTTTTTAGACATGGATACTAACTTTCTTATTCTATTTAATGTGTCTTATTAATTTGGTGGTTCCATTATTATCATTTATCAAGATCTTAAATTTGAACTAAAAATGACCAAAATACCTACTGTTCTGAAAATTTTATAATTTTCAATAGAAATTACTAAAATATTATTTTCAAAACCTCAAAACATGATACATTACCAGTAAATGTTGTCAAATGAAGTACTTGTGAAAAAGACTCTCCAAATTTCCTGTACCTCTCCTATTCTAAGGCATTGCTTTCTAGAACTTCTAGACAATACTGCTCTCAAGAAAGCTATAGTTTCATTAGAGATAAATTGACCAGCAGATGGCAGTGTATCTGCACACCCAGTCCTAGTTTCCCAAGAGACAATATGAAATTGGACTTCTGAAACACTCTTAGCACTTTACCACCCCACCAAAAGTAAATAAATAAAATGCATGAATGAATATACAGGAAGAAAGTAAATCCAAATAGTTTCTAGCATTTAATAATATATTGTGAATTTTTCAAATACTGAGGATTTGAGATTGTTATAGATCTCAACTGAAAATTACCTTATTTGTATCTTTCTCTTTATGAGATTTAGAAATGAGGTTACCTGAGTCCATAGGTTACCAAACTGAGGTGTTAATAAAGGCTGTAAGAGTGAGGTTTGTGGATTCTGTGCCAAACTGAAACATCTGGGTCATTCTAGCAATTTCAGGAGGTTTCAGTAAGACTACTAATGCTTATGGTTTTCCTTTGTAGTAATGACTAAATCTTTAATCTCCTTTAAAGAACTGGGGTTTTGAAGAACTAAGGAAAGCATATGCCATTCATGGTGATCCTTCACATCTATAAGAGCAAAATAACAATATAACATACTCCCAGGAGCTACTAATCTTTCCACATTTTGAATTGGGCAAGATATGAAACCAGAAATAACATAAATTGACTTCACCATTATCACGTGCTTGTAAGAGTTAATAGGACTTTCTCTGGCTTCATTAAGAAGATGATTGGGATTTACTGTTTGATTTCTAGTGATATTCTAGCCTATTGAATGGTTTACTTCAGGAGTTGAATGTGAAAATTACTTAACCTTAGTTTTTAGGAAAAGAATCACATAATACAACACTGTTACAGGAACTATGTGAAAACCACCTATACTTCTTTTTTTTATTTTTTTAAATTAAAGTTCTGGGATACATGTGCAGAAGGTGCAGGTTTGTTACATAGATATACATGTGCTATGGTGGTTTGCTGCACCCATCAACCTATCATCTGCATTAGGTATTTCTCCTAATACTATCCCTCTCCTAGGCCCCCATCCCCTGACAGGCCCTGGTGTGTGATGTTCCCCTCCTTGTGTCCATGTGCTCTCATTGTTCAACTCCCACTTATGAGTGAGAACATGTGGTCTTTTGTTTTCTGTTCTTGTGTTAGTTTGCTGAGAATGACGGTTTCCAGCTTCATCCATGTCCCTGCAAAGGACACGAACTCATCCTTTCTTATGGCTGCATAGTATTCCATGGTATATATGAGCCACATTTTCTTTATCTAGTTTATCACTGATGAGCATCTGGGTTGGTTCCAAGCCTTTGCTGTTGTGAACAGTGCTGCAATAAACATACGTGTGCATGTGTCTTAATAGTAGGATGATTTATAATCCTTTGGGTATATACACAGTAATGGGATTGCTGGGTCAAATAGTATTTCTGGTTCTAGATCCTTGAGGAATCATCACACTGTCTTCCACAATGGTTGAACAAATTTACACTCCCACCAACAGTGCAAAAGCGTTTCTATTTCTCCACATTCTCCCCAGCATCTATTGTTTCCTGACTTTTTGATTGTCATTCTAACTGGCATGAGATGGTATCTCACTGTGGTTTTGATTTGCATTTCTCTAATGACTAGTGATGACGAATGTTTTTTCCTATGTTTGTTGGCTGCATAAACGTCTTCTTTTGAAAAGTGCTGATATGATACTACACCCACTTTTTGATGGTTTTTTTTTCTTGTAAATCTGTTTAAGTTCTTTGGAGATTCTGGATATTAGCCCTTTGTCAGAAGGATAGATTGCAAAAATTCTCTCCCATTCTATAGGTTGCCTATTCACTCTGATGATAGTATCTTTTGCTATGCAGAAGCTCTTTAGTATCAGATCCCATTGGTCAATTTTGGCTTTTGTTGCCATTGCTTTTGGTGCTTTGGTCATGAAGTCTTTGCCCATGCCTATGTCCCGAATGGTATTGCCTAGGTTTTCTTCTAGGGTTTTTATGACTTTAGGTCTTACGTTTAAGTCTTTAATCCATCTTGAGTTAATTTTTGTATAAGGTGTAAGGAAGAGGACTAGTTTCAGTTTTCTGCATATAGCTAGCCAGTTTTCCCACCACCATTTTTAGTCAGGAATACTATCTGGTTAATTCCATTCAATGTGTCTTAATCTGGTGGTACCCCAAAATATCTAAATGCCACTAAAGTTCTATCTATACTCAAATAGTACAGAACACATACATAAATGAAAATTAAAATATATGGGGAAAAATGCTCCCCATAACCCTAGAAAAATATAATCTCTTATTTTCTACTGCAGTTCTTAATCCTTTATCCTTATTTAGGCCACCAGATTCAAACTCTCTAAGTCTGAATTGTCTCACCTATAAGAGCATCAAATATTAAAACTTCTAGACACCTCTTTTCTGGACTTTGGGTCCCAGCAGCAGCGGCTCTCAGCAAATGCTATTCTAGCACCTGAGGAAATGGCAGCAGAGGGTTACCTCTGGCTCCAGCCAATTTCGAGCCTCTTATTCATTAGTATTAGGAGGATATCAGGAATTGGTTTTAAGTAGTAATTTACTATATGGTTCTTAATTTTCCAAAGGAAGGATTTCCATAACCTTAGAATAAGAGTGTTAAATTTAGTGTGCTGCATTTTTTTCCATTATAAAATTTAGAGATTTTATTTGAAGACAGATTTTTCCAATCAATTTGCTAGACCACACTAGAGCCTTGTGACTAATATTTGGTGCCTGATTAATCTTAGGGGAGAAAAAAAGACATGTTTTGTTTAGGTTAGACTGAACTGTTGTTTAACAGTTTATGAAGACTGTTCAGTTCAGCAATTTAGATCCAAATTTGTGACTCTGGCATAATGCCCATTGTTGTATTCTATGACTCTTTTACCTTGATTCCTTCCCTGTTCTCTAATCTTGTTTAGAACTGTTACTGGAGATGACTATAATATAGCACTCGCTGTTACTAGATTTAAGTTCTCTCTCTATATGCTCCTGTACCCCAGATTGTTAAGTTCTCTATATATGCTCCTATACCCCAGATTGTTAGATTGCTAAGTTCCTTTAGCTCAAGGATTATGCCTTATTTCTCTTTGTACTCCCAGCACCTAGCATTATACCTGGGAATTGATAAACTTTTCCTGAGCAGAATAGAGCTAAAGTAATTTGTATGATCTATTTCTAAGTACTTTCAATATTCTAGATACATTTATCAAGAAAAGGGGAATGCTAGACTGGCCACTAGCTTCAAATATTTGAAAGACTGAACACACACACACACACACACACACACACACACACACACACACACACAAAGACTGGACTAATTCAAGTATTGTTCCAGAGCGCAGAACTGGTGCTAATATAAAGAAATCTACAGAGAAGCTGATTTGGGTTTTCTCATTTGGAGTACCCGGTAACTAAGCTGTGTGATAATGCGGATGGCCTACAACCCTTTGAAAATGCTCCTTATCCCTGAAAACATTCAAACAGAGCTGTTTGGTCAATTGCCAGAATTCTATATAGGATTCTTGTTTTGGTGGTGGATAAACCATGAGTTTTCCCAACTCTTAAGTTTGTTGGTTTGCTTGCTTATTTTAGAAGTTTTAAAAAAAGGTAATTTAGAGCAGTTACTACAGTTTTTAATGTCCCTTAAATTCAGAAAAGCTGGTAATGTTTACTTAGTTTTTAGAATGATGTCCTCATGATTTTCTTCACATTGGTTAAAAGCGTATTAACTGCCCAATCAGTAATAACTGAATACACATTTTCAGAGTTTTTCAGTCTTTTTTTCTTAGCCAGATGTAAATAAATCATTTCTTTATTATAATAGAATTGGAAGCTTCCTCTTGTGAGCAGAACACTGGATTGAAAGTCAGGTACCTTGAATTCTGTCTACTCCAGTCTCTGCCATTGGGTAGCCATGTGTCTTGCGGAAATCCCTCACTCACTCTCTTGGCTTCAGTTCCCTCTTTGTTAAAGTGTTGGTGGTAGAGTGTGAAGCAGGGAGCTTAGGGTCCCTTCTTACCCCAAAATTTGAATTCACATTAGGCATATTGGGAGGCACATTAATTATTTTAGCATATTAACATATTTTAATACAGGAAAGTTCAATGAGAGGGTTATACTAGGTTCAAAAGATGATTTGTCCTTTTCTTAGGTATTTTTAACAAACCAATAACTATTGCCCTAAAAGCATTCATGGATGCTATTCTTTGTCACTAAGAAAAAGGAAACCTCAGTTCTTAGGAGTACCCCTCAGAGCAGCCTCTTAGGTTAAAGTCTAGGAACCCTAGCCTTAAAAAGTAGTTTGTTGATTGATATATACAGAATCTGTGGAACCTCTAGTCCATGTATTCTTCTGAATAAACAACATACTTATTTGGGAGAATATTTAATACACTGTATCATTATAGTAAATAAGTGTATATATACTGTTTCATTATATTAAGTCAATAACAAAATGACATGATAATATGACTTATTAAATGTTACTTCATTAAAATGGATTTTTATTATTTTATTAATCAGAAAAACACTGGATATTTAAAAGATTATATTAAGTGTAAACCAGACTGAATTTTACATATAAGTACCTGTCTGCAAATAATGTAGTTCAGACAACATTTTTTATAAAGATAGAATGTTTATTGTTAGTATAAATTATCTGAGTTTTGCAGTGGTCATTTAAAACTGAAAAATAATGTAATACATTCTATTTAGGTCAAGCACTCTAAGAGATACTTTATTTAAAACAACTCTTCAATATAGATATTATCTTCATTTTACAGAGAGGAGATTGGTGTGCAATGGGAATAAGCAGCTTGCTCACATTTATCCTATAATGAAGCCTGAATTTAAACCTTGCTCAGTTGGCCTTTATTCCTTCTGCTATGATATAGTAAATGTTTGAAAATTGTGAAAAGATTAAATGTTGAGGATTTTTTAACTCCTTGGGGACAGACACTATATGTTTTCATTTATTTGTTTTCTTAACTTTTCCTAGTTTCTGAGAGGAACTCAGTAAGTAATATTTGTTGGATGAATGGGATAGTTTTTAAAGTTCTGCTTAAAAGCCTAAGATTTTGCCTCAAAGAGGCAACTGAATATACTATATAAATGATTTTTAAAAGAGACCACAGAATAATTTCTAGTTTGGAATTCTATAAACATTTTAAAATTCAAAGTATTGGGGAAAGTTGATCTTATTTATGTAAAAATAGGTTAAAAATATATTGAAATAGGCTGGGTATGGAGGCTCAAACCTGCAATCCTAGCACTTTGGGAGGCCAAGGCGGGAGGACTGCCTAAGCTCAGGAGTTTGAGGCCAGCCTGGGCAACATGACCAGCCTCTACTAAAATACAAAAAATTAGCCAGGCATGGGGTTGCATGCCTGTAAGTCCCAGCTACTCAGGTAGTTGATGCTTGAAAATCATTTAAACCTGGGAGGTTGAGGTTGCAGCAAGTCAAGATCTTACCACTGAACTCCAACATGGGCGATATATATATAAAATATCTATTATTTTCAGGGTAAGTAAATCACATCTGAATGTTTCTTAACTCTCTTATTCTTTTTAACATTTAAGTACTTCTCAATTTTCATGATATAATTCCTGTGGTGAACCAGTGAAAGAAATGGAAATAGAAGGCCTTTAGAAGCAAAATGATCATGAATTGCCCTTGATCAATATTTGTTTCATGTGTCTTTCACCAAAGACCCAGTTTATTTCCTATATTTCCATATTCCATAAATCAAATTAATGTCTTCATTTATTTACATCCCTAGTACTTAGCACATAGTATGCATTTAGTAAATAACATTTACTAGGAACATTAATAGGAAGAAAGAAAGGAGTAAGAGGGGAAGAGGGAAAAGCTAGCGACCTGGTTTAGTACTCCTGGAGCAACAAGAGTTGATTGATCAGGAAGAGAAACCCACAGTATATGTAAGTGACCATGTAGCTTTTAGGAAAGCATCTACTGTCAGAAATTCACAGAAAATCCATGACTAAAAACATGTTTGAAACAAAATTGAATCAATCTGAGATAGAAAGGCACACTTATTTTTTTCCCATGGTACATCCATTTGTTTAGGGCTGAGTAATCCTTTAAGAATTGCTGAACTTCCCCCAAGTGCTGAAATAAATCCAGTAACAGCTACTGCAACAGTATAGTCATCTCCAATAACAGTTACAAACAAGATCAGAGAACAAGGAAGGAATCAAGGTGAAAGAGACGAAGAATGCAACAGTGGGCATTGTGCAAGGGTCACAAAATGTGATAGCTCTTTGAACCTATACACAGAGGATAAAGAGGGATTCAAACTACAAAAATATACATCATATTCAGAAAAATTATCAGTGCACAGTTAAGTAATACTTATTTGCTAAATAAAATAAATTATCCTAAAATAGATCTTAAAATCAATGACACTATAATAAATTCATAAATGAAGAGACTTGTTTTCTTGACTTCTACTGTGAAGTGTGAAGTAGTGTGTGTTAGGAGAAAATTATGTGGTATGACATGCAAGAAAGCATTCTTTTAATTCATGTTTTCATGAAAATTCAAAGAATTAATATATGAATATTCAAGATTCCAAAACAATGGCAGCACAACTTATTGATGGAATGTTAATTTTTCCTTAGCCAAGAAACCTATTAAAGATAGAATTTGATTGAACAATAATACTTAAAGTGATATAGCTCACATCTCTTGAGTATGAGGGCTGAACTTTATTAAAACTGTCATCTTTGAATAATTTTAAACTATTACATGTAAAAAATAAGATTAAAATGCCCTCTGACTATACAATCCTGTATAAGATCCAAAGTGCATGTCAACCTTTTCTGTGTATTTTCCTTTAAGAGCATTTGTTTAGCATTCCAATCAATGATAAAAGAAAACTAAGATATTTTTAAGCACTATGCAATTTCTTTACAGCACAGACACACATGATACCCATATTTTGGATTTAAATGCTTAATACATTTATTCGGTACTGTCTATAACTAACAATAGTTTTACTTCTACATAGTTCTCAACATTGAGATCATTTCTAGAATCAGTTATTAATAGAAATGAGACACAGGATAAATGTGAGAATGCTTCTTATTTATCTCAGATTTATTTATGTTTTAAAGCACTTGGTAATTTTAAATTATTGGTTATAAGAGGACATGATTGTCCATACCTGATCACTCACAGCCAATGGAATACTAATCCTTCTAAAGCAGTATCTGCCAATAGGGTGATTAGAACAAAAGTAGAGGGAAAACATTTTAAAATCACCAGGTGAGTTTTTCCCAGACTGTACTCTACCTTCACAACCACAGAAAGCCAATGTTTTAGAGGTGTGTTGTAGACCTAATAACACGACCGTAATCAGGGTTTAGCTAGAACTGAATTTAGAAGCTGTCACAAGTGCTGCTAAAAAGGATCCAAAAAACAAACAAACCAACAAAACAGAGTAATGAGGCCAACACACAGGGCTTCTGAAGAAATCTATGTCTACAGAGGTTCTCAGCTAGATCTGTAGTAAGACAACAAAGGAAGGACATTATTGCCATCACATCTATGCATAAGCAGTGCACTTTCAATTGCTTACCTCCAATATTCTGAATTATTATGGTGCCTGCCACCATCACCTGTAAAAGAACAAATATATTCAGAAGATAAAGGAGGAAATAATATAAAAGGATCAGTGTTTTATTAATATCCAGCAACTCTTACTAAAAAAACAGATGCAGGAGTGAAAAGAAACTAGAAAGAAATTTGCCAGTCATTTGTAATACATAAAATTAATAATCATCATATTAAAAACTATTTCTTTAATAGTTCCATAGTTACTATAAAAATTTTTTTGAAATCTTTTTTTGGCAGTGATTTTTAAATAGTTAAAATTGTTAAAAGCTAGTAATCGATGATTATCAAAGTATAAAAATTAAAAGTGAGGAAGAGTATCTCCTTCCCTTTCTTGCTGGTTTTACCACACTGCTTAAATAAGTAGAAAAAGACAGGCTGGGGTGTGCTGCGCCAATGCTATATTGCCTAAAAGGAAATGATATAAGTTTTCTGATCATATCAGCTTGGCATATACCAAGACTTTGAACATCTCAGTCCCAGGGATTAAGAAAGTCTAGAGCCCAAATATTCTCAGACCCCAAAAATACAGGCAAAATGTTCCAAACTCAGTAATGTGTATTAAGCTGAGTATAAGACATGGGAGTTGGCAAGAACTGTATTATATTGGAGAATTTTTCCCCCTTCAGTGGGGCAGGTGCTACTCAGCTCTGGCCAGTTGATAACATGTGAAAATGTGAATCCAATGTAGCCAGATCTTCTGATTTTTCAAAGAAAGCCAGAAATTAAATGTTTTCATACTTTCATGATGCTTAGTTGGTAATCAGTTAAAAATTAAAAAAAAAAAAAAAAAATTGAGCCACATAAAATGTGCCTGAGGACTAAATTCAGTCTGCAGTTTTGTCAGCTTATCATCTTTGATGAGATTCCTGGGAAACTCAAGGTAACAAATACACTTACAGGAAATACTAAAACACTGTGCTTCCATTTGGGCCTTTCAATCACTCAAATCTTGATGGATTGGAACCCCCAATGTATGCTTGGAACTGACTAGCTGTCTAGCATCATTCAGTTCTACTTGAATTGGTAACAGGTCACCCTTCATGCCCATCTTTGCTAGGAATTCTATCAATGGTATAGCATTTGCCTATCCTGAAAACAATCTAAGTCATTAGGACCTAGGAACTTTGAGGTTTGCAGAGGGGGGCTACTGATATGAAAATTTGGCAAAGTGTCTTTGAAGAAGTGGTGATTGTCACTTGACCGTTCTCCAGAAAAAACTATGCATTTCAGCCTATTTAATAATTAGTTCCAAAATATAAATTTGTGAAAAGATGATTTTGAACTTCTGTACACTATCTTCGGTGCAAATAATACCTACTGTCAATAGTAGGTATACCTGAAATTTGGTTTTCTTTTCAATTAATATATTGCAAAAACAGTAATATTAACTTATTGATGGTTAGTCTTTCATTCTTTTGCTGAATTTAAACATTTAATATCATGAAAGCCAGAATATCTACCTACCTACCTGCCTACTTATGTTTTTAATGCCTAGCACAGTACATGGTACAAGGTATTTGACCAATAAATATTTGTCTGGTGAATAATACCAATTTATAGACATTTAAATAAATCTTCCTTAAAAAGTTCAAAACATTTCAAAAAATTTCTTTATCAGATTATCCTATATCATATCCATATAATATCTGGATAGAAGGAAATAGTTAAGTTTCAACCCAACTGTGGAAGTGGGGAGAAAATTTAAACAAGGAACCAAACAACTCCTCATTCAGAGTATGCTTTGTCAAGTGTGCCTGCCTACTATAAACTTGTTTGGTGCATGTATTAAAAAATGTTTTAATATTTTATAGGGTTTTAGGAAAAAGAGACTCAGCAGTCCCTACTCTTTAAACTTTGCTGCTATACAAGGAATGCAGGAAATATGAACGTGAAATGACAGTGATGTCAGTGACACTACTTAGAGTTATGTTTATAGGTTATATTAAATTAATTGGGGAATTTTCTCATTAAAAAATTTTCTTCTTCTTTGTTTAAACTAGATGGAAGAAATTTATCCCTTGTTACACCAAACATCCTAATCCTCTAGAACAGAGAAATTGCTACTAAGGAAGATTAACAAAACCCTCTACCTTCAAGTAACATATCCTGTTTTGTTCAAGTTTCAGGTTACTAAGGTCCAAGCCATGATGCTATATAGTACGATTTAAGCATTCCTTTCTGTACTTTAAAAACAAAGTTAATTGGAATGTAACTACATTGCATAGCTATATCTTTTTCCTCCAGACTAACTTTTAGAAGTTAGTCACTTCCAAATAGAGTATCCTTTTATAATAAAAATAATATCCTTTTATAATAAAAATAAAACAAAAAATGATAAGTATGTGAAATAATACAAATATTAATTAGGTCAATTTAGCCATTTCACGTTTGCATATTTCAAAATGACATGTTGTCCAGGATAAACATAAATAATTTTTGCCAGTCAAAAACATAAAATCACAAACAACAGAATTACAAACAAAATAATTCCTGTTTGGAGCCAAAATGGATATGAATTTTAGAAGTATTCAGAAATTTTTAAAAATTACACTATAGCACTAACAGCAATGTTCAACTCCTGATTACTGATGGAAGATGACTATTTTTCTCTACCTTTTAAACTAGTGTAGTATGCCTATTGCAAATGAGTGCCCAATTACTGTTATTTCTCTTATTCTGAGTAAGAAAAGCAGTAGATCTAGAGCTCTAGGATGTGGTACTTGGTTTATGTAATAGTTGACAAATAGGGCCCTTAATTTCTCTGGTCCTTAATTTCTTCACCTATAAATGAGAGGATAGCTAGATAATCTTTTAGCACTGTTCAACTCTTAAGTGATATCTTCTGATGACTGGTTTTGTGAATTTAATTCTATGTTGTGTTTCTTCTCTTGTCTTTATGAGGGTTTACTCCTATGAGTACACAGTCAAACTTAGTAAGAAAAACTTAGGTCATGGTTACTCTTTTAAAATCATTCACGTCATTGCGCTCCTTTATTAGAATGAAAAATGTCAAAAGATTCAAGCACTGGGCCGGGTGCGGTGGCTCACACTTGTAATCCCAGCACTTTGGGAGGCCGAGGCGGGTAGATCGCGAGGTCAAGAGATCGAGACCATCCTGGTCAACATGGTGAAACCCCGACTCTACTAAAAATACAAAAATTAGCTGGGCGTGGTGGTGCACGCCTGTAGTCCCAGCTATTCGGGAGGTTGAGGCAGGAGAATTGCTTGAACCCAGGAGGCGGAGGTTGCGGTGAGCCAAGATCGCGCCATTGCACTCCAGCCTGGGTAACAAGAGCGAAACTCCGTCTCAAAAAAAAAAAAAAGATTCAAGCACTGAATTAAATGTATTGATACATTTTTAGGAAGGGCACACAGACTTCTCTTTCTCTGCCTGCTCCCATCATTCTCTTTTCTCACTTTAGTTTCCTTTTATTCCTCTATTGTCTTCCTCTTATACATACTTGTCTCTTTTAACTTGAACCCAAAGGAAAAATGACACTTTGGGTTTTGGACACAATGAGGAGAAAACAAAATTACCTTTCCAGGTAATCCAAATGCAAAGAGTCCAAGATCTTCATAAGATGTTACAGCTGTTAAGAGAAATTACAATTTTCACTTTTACACAAAATGATTTATGTATCAAGTCTTAAAGAGAAGAAAATTAATTCCACTACTACAAACTAGTACAGGATAATTCTTATGATCCAGGCCAATCAGGACTAAACACAAAATGAGAAAATTTTCCCTAATATCCTCAAATAAAGGCAATAGTAAAAAGCATGGTTGGGCTTAATTGACTATTTTATGTAAAAGTCTTGGTAATTTTCATCAAATCTTTAATTTTCACTCCAAAATATAAAACACAATACCTATGATTTTCAAATGTTTTTGTACCTATGATTTTCAGATGTCTTTGTAGTAGTGATGGTTTTTACTTTAAAAAAAATTAATCACCAAGGACTCTTTTGTTTCTTTAATGTATCTCATTTCTGAAAGATTCTGTCTCTCAAGCTGCACATACTAATAATTTTCCCTTTTTACTAAGAAAAAGCTTCTAATCGATATAAGGTAACCAATGTCAACATGCAGATTAATGTAATTTTGGTCACGAACTTACGACCCTCTATCTATCTGACATCTCTCTGTATCTATTTTAAGTTAATCTGTGTAGGCTGATCATAAGTAAATTTGTGATCTTAGGCATTCTGAAATATTTTAAGTTGCTAAAACACTCTCAATACTAATGTTGCAAACTCCTACTGGTTTAATCCATCTGCCTTATTGTAGCTACTGAATGGGCAGACTAAATTTAAAGCAGAAGTAACCATTTGTGTTTGGAAAACTTGACCGCTTATGATCTGTAAGAATACAGTCCTCTTAGAATAAGTAAAGCTTAACACATTTCAAGGTTGTCTCACAACCAGCCACGCTGGATTAATTCAAATGGAATAATTACTCAAGAACATCCCTGCTTCTCACTATACAGTACTTGCATACCACATTGTCCAAATATGTTTTATTGGCGATGGTTTCTAAAAGCTGTATAAGTAAATAAAGTATAAATGTATGCTACTTTCAGAGATGTTCACTTATCCAGGTGCCTAGAATGATAATGTGTTGACAAAAAATAATAATCTTAACCCATAATTGGTAGGGCATATACTTTCTTTTTTCATCATAAAAGAGTATTAAATTACATTTTCATGTCACATGTTTAATAAATGTGGTCACAGAAAAGATGAAAATTAAATGGCTCATAAAAGAACCAAACTGTGTCTTTAGATCATCTAGCTTTGTGTTTTAACTAGTGGTGTCACTATTTGTATAATCCTATAGTTTGAGAAGTGCTTACACTAAAGAGGATAGCAGATATTGAGGCTTGGTACAGTAATACACATCTTTTATTGTGTTAAAGAGATGGCTCATCATTTCTCAAAGCTAGTTTTAATAAATCTTCTCAAGATATACATAAGTTTTCTTAAAATTGTCACTGTATAAACAAAAAAACTTCTTGGTACTTTCATAATCAAAGACTTCCATGTATGTAACAATAAGCATTTTTAAAGCCAAATATAATCTTTACATATTATTACTACAAAGTTAGAAAGAAAGCAGTGGAATGCTGAAAAAAAAGGAGATTTACTAATTAAAAACAAAAATTTTAACTTTATTATCACAGTTGATCAAAGAATTTGGAAACTTCATGAATGATACATCTCTTTTATAAAATGTATTTACATCCTGCTAAACAATGCACAAGGGCAATTGAGCTTTGAATTTGAGATACACAATTTAATTTATGAGAAGAAAACTTTATGCTTTAATAATAAAGACTTCAATAATAATTTTATAGGGGTGGATTTTAGACACATTTTGGAACATTAAAAAGTTACAAAACTAAGAACTTAAATTTTTTCCTCCTGGCCGGGTGCGGTGGCTCAAGCCTGTAATCCCAGCACTTTGGGAGGCCGAGGCGGGTGGATCACGAGGTCAAGAGATCGAGACCATCCTGGTCAACATGGTGAAACCCCGTCTCTACTAAAAATACAAAAAATTAGCTGGGCATGGTGGCACGTGCCTGTAATCCCAGCTACTCAGGAGGCTGAGGCAGGAGAATTGCCTGAACCCAGGAGGCGGAGGTTGCGGTGAGCCGAGATCGCGCCATTGCACTCCAGCCTGGGTAACAAGAGCGAGACTCAGTCTCAAAAAAAAAAAAAAAAATTTTTTTCCTCCTATGTGAAATGCCAACATTCCTTTTTTTTTCAAATCACATATTCTAAAGTAAATGCTATCATAAAAATTAATAATTGTTTTGATCATCAAATTTTTACTGGCTTGTTTTAATATTCTTCAACTTAATTGATAATGTTATACATGGGTACCATTCCTTATATTTAACACTCTACTGCCTTGGTGTATATATTAAACCTAAAAATTATGTACATATTATCTTGTAATTTGTCATTGAGAATGTAACTTTGTTCCATATTATATGAACCAAGTCTCCAGAGCATCTCTGATATGTCACTCTGAGGCATGAGATTAAATATCAGCGTTCATTTTTAGCTTCCCTTTTATATTACAGTTAAATATATACATTTTTTTTTTTTGAGACAGGGTCTTGCTGTATCACCCAAGCTGGAGTGCACTGGCACAATCATAGCTCACTGCAGCCTTGAACTCCTGGGCTCAAGCAATCCTCCTGCCTCCGCCCCCAGAGTTGCTGGGACTACAGGCACATGCCAGGGTAACTTTTTATTTTTCCTGTTTGGATAGATAGGGTTTCATTACATTGCCCAGGCTGATCTCAAACTCCTAGACTCAAGCCATCCTCCTACCTCGGCCTCACAAAGTGCTGGGATTATTGGTGTGAGCCACTGCATCTGGCCCATTCTTTCTTTAGAAAATTTTCCTTCCAAGAATTTAGAGCAACGAAGCTTTACAGTGTTACATATGGGGATATATCAAACACCTGCTTTTCAAATGACCTATTTTGCATCAATTTCTCAGTCAGTGAGCAAGTCATTAATGTAATTCCCTAAATCAAAAAGTTTAACTGGAGTTTGTTTTAAACAATAAAATGAAGTATAGATAGTATATTTAGTAAACCTAACAAGCAAATATCTTTGCTGTGAGCAAAAACCATAATACTGAAAGATTTCAAACAGAATTTGTTTTTCCGTTATATAAACTTTTAAAAATTAAACATTTATTTTTAATTAAAAAAATTAAAACAGCCCTACTGTTTGAGAAAATGTAATTAAACTAACAGCTCAATGAAGACAGTTTGAACTGCAACTACTTGCTCTCTGGGTCTATTTTTTTTTTTTTTTTAGTTTTATGAAAATATGTCTCAATACAGTAAATTTCGAAATTGAAAAGAAACCATTAGGCTCTTAAATGGAGACTGAGTACAATGCTCAAATCCTAATTCTAGCTTTCCGGTCAGCATACCTAGCTAGTCATTCAGTTCTGTCACTGTCATCAGACTTTTTTTATGTTGCAAAAATTAGAAGCACTTTTCCATGCCTGGGACAGCATGAATATGAATAATGGCTTCTTGCTTAACATTGAGGCTTTACTAAATAAAATGTGAACATAGCCAAATGTTTGATCTTCACATACTCACTTTTTAAGTTTTCTGGAGCATCTCGGCATAGAAACCAAATCAACACTAGGGAAATACTTTTAAAGCGCTGCTCTGTCATTTGGGCAATTTCTTTCTTTACATTTTTTGAGATGGGGTCTTGCTCTGTTGCCCAGGCTGGAGTGCAGAGGTGCAATCTTGGCTCACTACAACCTCTGCCTCCCGGGTTCAAGCAGTTCTCTGCCTCAGTCTCCAGAGTAGCTGGGATTACAGGTGCCCGCCACCATGCCCAGCTAATTATTTTTGTATTTTTAGTAGAGACAGGGTTTCACCATCTTGGCCAGGCTGGTCTTGAACTCCTAACCTTGTGATCCACCTGCCTGGGATTACAGGTGTGGACCCGGCCTATTTGGGTAATTTCTTAAAATGCTGAAAACAGGGTAAACTAGCACTGACTGTTGAAATGCTATTTGAACAATGAACCTTTAAAATATTTAAAACGTTTGACCCCTAAGAGCTTGTCTTAAGAAGTAAAACTAATAATCAAGAGTAATCATTATATGCAAAGATACTCACAGGGCATTGTTTTAACTGGAAAAACAAAACTAATCTAAATGCTCAACAATGGGAAAATGGTTACATAAATTTTGGTAGGTATTTTTGATAGAATAATATGTAGCCATTAAAAACTATAATAATATTAAAATGCCAATATTATTTTAAGTGAAAAAGATACATAAAAAGACTGAATTGATTTACATACAAATGGTCACAAACTTTTTTCTTTTTCTTCCTTCTTTTTTGGCAGGGAAGGGTTTCCATTATTCTATAATGAATATAATAAAAGTGGTAGAACTTTATTTTTAAAAACCATGTTTTTGTATAGTTCCATTTTCTCTACCAAATACCTTGTAGGTTTGATTTAAACTGTAATTTTAATTTTCTCTGGTGTTTAGTAATTGAAGTATTTATTGGTCTACTAATAGGAGATATTTTTTCAGCTCCTTCCTACCATCAATGTTTCATGAAAGATGTTTTGAGAGATACAAAAATAAGATGTGATGACCAGTCACATTAATAGCATATTCCTACAGAACAGGAATAACATTAATTATGACAATCACAAAATTAATTCAGTCTTTTGCAGGAATTCATACAAACAGTACTTGGCATGACCCATCTTGAGTAAACGACTGAAAGCAACCATTAGCAGTTTATTTTAGGAAATTAGTTTTTGATATTAAAGAAATTGATGCTATGTTTTGTGGGGCAGAAAGGCTATAAATCTTAATCAAGTAAATTTAGGGAAAATTTCTTCCTTAATGTACCATCAAGGTACACTTTAATGCTTTAATGTTTTGGCAAGAGAAAGAGTTTGGCCTCCACAGGAATCATTTAGAAAGCTGCTTCCCATGAAATAGTGGAATATTTCCAGCTAGTTATTCCAGTGTCCTGCCTCCTCTATATTTTTCCTCAATGAAATAGGACAATTAATAAACTCTGGTCATAGTACAAGCCCAAGTTTCAGCAGCAGCAATATTATCTTTGGATCTGGGTTGAGGAACATTAGTTATTTAAATAGAGTTCAATTCTCAGAAAGCTAGCTACTTGGAATGTGTCCTTATTATTTTAAAATTCTTGTCTTTCTTGTGTTTTCTATAATTTTCCTCTGATCTTTTTTTTGTTATTTGTCCTTGAAAGTCATTCATGTTTTTGAATACTCACTGCAATTTCATTGACACTTGTGATCTTTTTAAATATTTGTTTAGATGTCAGTGTGCCAACTGAAAGTGGCATGATTTTAAAACACTCAACACAGAAAACAGAATGCTAGAATACTAAGAACATTCTTTCACATGGCACAGAGGATGTGACATTGCACATACAGAGATGATTCTGGGAATCCCAGTATAATACTACTTAGCTATTCAGTGAACAATATTTACAGTTATATCCTACAAATGGTAATAATTTTCAACTTTTGGCCTCAACCTATGGATAAAAACAAACTAATATAATTATAAAACAGAAAGTAAATATTTTCAATCTGACAAGTAAGGGTACAGCAGACAGAATATGGGAAACAGGAATAAGGTAAGTGAAAGAAAGAGCAGAAGCACTAATATAATAAAAGCAGAAGATCAAAAGACAGTGACTAAAGTTGATGAAAAAAATTAAATGTTTAAATGTATTATTTAGAGTTAAAATATAATGAATATTAGAAGGGAGAAGAGGAGGGATTAGTGTAGCTGAGCTTTTGCTACCCTTTTGCAGTGAAGAGTCAATAGATAATCTCTTAAGTCAATAAAAAACCCAAAAGATACTATTTAGACTTAGAGAGGCAATCACCAAAAGAATTAAAAACAGAAACTCTTTAAATGCTGCTAACTCTGGGAAATGGGATAAAACTACGGAAGAATGGGTGGGGAACTGCTCTAAGTTCACACACACACACACAATCATATATTACTTTTGATAAAAAGGGAAGGTTAATGTCAAAATGTTTAACCCTGCAGAGATTCACACCCATCCTTCACTGCAACTCAGTAACAAAAAACTCCGCTTCTGCTTAAGGCAACACTTAATCTAATGTCAAGGCAAACACTACAAAGAAATCACTATGTGAGGAGAGCACACACACAATGTAGCCACTGTTTCTCAACCTTGCCACTACTTACCGGCCCAGATCATTATTTGCTGTTGGGGGCTGTCCTGTGTATTGTAGAATGTTTAGGAGCATCCCTGAGCCTTTACCCATTAGCTGCCAATAGCACCTTGCCTCACGCTGCCCTCCCCAATCCCCAACTGTGACAATCAGAAATGCCTCCAGACATTGTCAAATGCCCCATCAGAAAAACAAAACAAAACAAAAACCAAGTCCAGTTTAGAACCACTCATTAATGAGAAGGATGAGACAAGTACACTAACCTACTTTAGATGGACCCATGTAATTAGCCCTCTTAGTTTAACTGTGGGTTTACTCAACTATGATTCCTGCCCAAAAGAAGAAAAACAGATCAAAACATACTTTTGACAGTTCACTACCATTCGAAACCATAAGAAAACGTCCACAGTGAGCTATGAAATGGGAAACATATATCTATTGCCTTTAATCAGTTTTAGTTCTTCTGTGATTGTTACAGTGAGAATATCTCACAGTGCTGAATGGAATTCATTACGTCCCTGAGGCAACTCATGTCCTTCATAGGATGCCTAAACCAATGCGGGGGGGGGGGGGGGGGGAGGAGGCTGTCAGCTCTTTATTGAGAAATTGTATATGTCAATGTCCAGTATGTCATGTAGACATTGGACATTATATTAGATAAACTATGTAAGGAATTTTTAAAGATAAGTTTGACTACACATAATTTTTGCCTTGCATGTTAATTTTGGAACTTATGTAGTCTCTCTGTAGCTTTAATACATCCATCTATTCATCATCCATGCATCCAGCTTTTATTAAATATTCTTTCTGTGTCAAGCACATGGTAGATGCTACAAACAATGGTTAATGATTTGAATATACATTAAAATTTCCGGAAATACAATTACCATGTAAAAGCAGAAGACTATTTGTTCTGTTTGGAATTTTGCCAAAAATTGTTTCCTACATGGAAAGTCCATCACCAACATTTACTTTTTGTGTTTTATTTATTTTGCTATAACATTACATTATGTAAGTACTATATTAGTTTCCTAGGGCTGCTGTAACAAATTATCACAGACTTCATGGCTTAAAACAACAGAAATTTATTATCTCTCAGTTCTGGAGTCCAGAAGTTCAATCAATTTCACAATGTCAGAATCAAGGTGTCCACAGGGCTACACTTCTGTAGGCTCTAGAAAGAATCCATTCCTTGCCTCTTGCAGTCTCTGGTAGCTGCTGGCATGCCTTGGTTTGTGGTCATGTCATTATAATCTCTGCCTCAGAGGTCATATTGCCTGTATCTCCTCTCTCTATAATTACCCCTCTATAATACATATGACTAAAGTTAGAGTCCAACAGGATAATCTCTCCATCTCAACATCTTAACTCAGTCACATCTGCAAAGTTCTTTTTGGCCATATAAGGTAACAATTACAGGTTTCAGGGACTAGGATGTGGCTAGGGGAAGCATTACTTAGTTCACTGCAGCAGGGTATAATATTTACGGGAATTGCATTTCATATAGTAAAGCGTGCATTTAGAAAATGTTTGTTATAAAAAGAAGGTATTGAGAATCAGTGCTCTAGAGGGTTTTAAAACCTTTTTGCCTTAAAAAAGAAACAAACTGAGAAGCACACCTAGGCCATTTCACTCCTTCTTTATTCCATTATTGTTACTAGAAATTACAATCTTCATAAAATAATTGTAAACTTTAGGAAAAGGAAGACAGAAGATTACGTTCTCTTTGCCAGAGAAAGATTATGTTCTAGGCTCCAGGAAGGACCAAAATTCTCTTTGGAAGCAACCAACAGTAGATTCCAGTATTTACTTTGACTCTTTTTAAACAACCTCAGTGGCTTCTCACTGCTTCAGGAAAAACTAAAAATCCCTTAGGATCTGAGACTTGTCTAACTCTCCAGTTTAATTTTCTCCTTTGTACCTTATGTACTACTTGTAAGGTCTTTTAGGCTGACTGATGGCGCCATGGACGTCATGTTAACCTCTGTGACCTGTGGGGACACTACAGATGAGTTCCTGGAAAATGTGAAGTCACTGGAAGACCACGAAAAGGGGAAGAAATGATCAACTCCTGAGCTGCCTAATTAAGACATTCTCTATTGTTCCTTATTCCTGCCCCAATTGATAAGGCAATTGGACTTTGTAACTGACCTCAGTCAACCTTGTGACTCCAGGCCCTACAACCCCCTCCCAGCTTGCAAAAACTGCACTAAACTGTAACTTCTGTAACTTTCCACAACTACTCCAAACCTATAAAACCAACTCCTATCCCACCACCCTCTACTGACTCTTTGGACTCAGCCTGCCTGCACTGGGGTGAATAAACTGTCATGTTGCTCACATAAAGCCTGTTTGGGGGGGTCTCTTCATTCAGAGTGTGCTTGATTGCTGAAATCCGAGACAGGGGAACTCCTACGGGAGACCAAACCTCCTGTCCCTGTTCTCCTTGTGCTCCCTCTGTGAAGAGACCTACCTATGGCCTAGGTTCATCAGACCAGCCTATGCATCCACTTGCCATCCTCAGATCAGGTAAGTGTTTGCCTCAACTCTTCTCTTTAGCCCTTCTTGCCACCTGTCAGTCTCCTTCTATCAGTTTCATTTTCCTTTCCCTTTCAGTGGAGACAAGAAAGACAGGACTTTCCGTGAGGTTCATGACTGGAAAAAATCCTACGTAGGTCACACCACTAGGAAGATAGTCTTCCCTCGGTGACTGATCACTGCGGAGACATCTGCCCTGGTCACTCATTCGTACTCATAGGTGACAGATCAACGAGGGGACACCCCCTTTAACCAATTCATCCCAGGTTCAGACCAAGGTTTGGTCTGGGACGCCTGCTAAACTGCTTGGTAGTGCATTGACTTTCTTTGTCTCTGCTGCTCTTCTTAAACTATGGGCAATCTCCCACCCTCTATTCCTCCCTCCTCTCCCTTAGCCTGCCTTCTGAAAAATCTCAAACCCCTCTAGCTACCACCTGACCTGAAACCAAAGCCTCTTATTTTCTCCTGCAATACCGCTTGACCAAAATATAAATTGGACAATGGCTCTAAATGGCCAGAAAACAGTACCTTTGATTTTTCTATCCTGCAGGATCTAGACAACTTATGTAATAAAATGGGCAAATGGTCTGAAATTCCCTATGCCTAGGCATTTTTTTACACTCCAACCCCTCCCTAATCCCTGCTCTTTCTCTCCCTTCTGTCTGCCCCTCCTGCCTCCACCATTAACTCAGAATCCTCCTTGTCCCTCAGCTGTCTTCTAAACCCGCAAAGGTCTTGATTTACCAATTGCTGAAAATGGAAGTCTTTGCCTATTCCTAAATGAAGAATGTTGTTTTTAAGCAAGCCAGTCCGGCCTCGTATATGATGCCATCAATAAATTAAAAGACAAAGCCTGTTTGGTGGGGGTCTCTTCATTCAGAGCACATGTTTTAACACTCCTAATAACAGTAAACTATTTTTGGTACCTTGAATACAATATGCAGCATATATGCCTTTGTATCCTTGCACATGCTGGAATATTCTCTCTTGCCTTGACTCAAATTCCTTTACAGCTTAGTTCTCCAGGAACATTTACTGACCCTCACCCTCCAACTAAGACCAAGTTGAAACGGGAGAGTCCCCTGACCCCCCTCACAGGGCAGGACATGCAACAGGGGTGTGGTCTGTCTGTTCAGCTGCTGCACTCGCAAACCCCTTACAGGAGGGGGAGCTCACAGACGGGCAGGTGCAGGAACCGGGGTGAGCGCTTTTGGGCTCCAGGCCCATAGCAGCATCTAGGAGTAGATGCCTGCAACTCCTGGAGCCCCAGTAGGCATGCAACAGTGCTCTTTTAGCTCTGCCATCTGCAGACTGCTTAAGTATTAACCAGCTCAGTGCTCTCTTCATACCCGGTTTCTTGTCCGGTGTCCAGGAAGAATCAGGTCACACACGGACTTGAAGAATGGTGAATGCGGGAATTTTATTAAGTGATGGAGGTGGCTCTCAGTGAGATGGATGGGGAGCTGGAAAGCAGATGGAGTGGGAAGATGATCTTCCCCTGGAGTATGGCTGTCCCATGTCTGATATCCTCTCCAACTGTCCCCAGCCGAACTCCCCTTGACGTTCAAACACTCCGTCTCTTCTCTTCTCTACTCTGCTGTGCCGCTCTTCTGTTCCTCTGTTCGTCTGCCAATGGCTCCTGGAATTTGGGGTTTATATGGGTACAGGGTAGGGGGGCATGGCAGGCAAAAGGCAACATTTGGGCATGAAAACAGAAATGCCTGTTCCCATTTAGGGCCATGGGTTTCCAGGCTTGGGGGTGGGGACTTTGCTGGGGAGCCACCCTCATCTACCTAGTATTTTCCTGCCTCCTGTCCATATCAAAGTCACTTCTCTTCTGAGATATCACTATACCTTACACATGTTTAAATTGTTAAATTTATCACACTACATTGTAAATTATTTGCTTATGTATTTGTTTCCCCTATTAGACTATGAGCTTTTTCAGGGAGGTAACTGGTTCTTATTTATCTCTTTATTACTAATAGACAAAAGAGTACTGAATGAAAGAATTTCTATCGTGTGCTTCAGTTCTAAGCCCTGTCCACCCACATATCCTTAAAAGTCCAAAACTGAACTCATTTTTATTTTGAACAACCTCCTCCTAATGTGTTCCTGCTTCATTGATGACACTGTCATTAATCCAGTTGCCCAAGCCAGAAATCTGGAAGATAACTAGACATCCCCTTCTCCTTAATTGTCCATGTTTACTCAGATATCAGCTCCTCTCGACTGTAACTCTGCCGCACCCCACCATTTGCTAATCTTTTTCTTTCTTTTATTCACCTTATTACTACCTTAGTTCAATCCCTATTTTATTCTTAGACTTTTTTTTTGACACTCAGGCCTGACTGATAATCTACTCAAGCACTGTTAATACAAATTAACAGTTAGACCAACAAATGAGAAACACAATCCCCTTCAGGCGAAGGAATAAGAAAAAGGTTTCCATCCTGAACACAAGACCGAGGGCAAGCATGACCTGGAGCCAGGACTGTGCCTTCCTGAAAAGAACAACTCCAGCCAGGTGGTGGCTCACACCTATGATCCCAGTACTTTGGGAGGCTGAGGCGGACAGGTACCTGGAGCTCATGAGTGTCAGACTAGCCTGACCAACATGGTGAAATGCCATCTCTACAAAAATAGATGTACAAAAATTAGCACACCCATAGTCCCAGCTACTCGGAAGGCTGAGGCAGGAAGCTACTCAGGAGGCTGAGGTGGGAGGACTGCTTGAGCCTGGGAGGCAGAGGCTGCAGTAAGCCAAGACTGCACCACTGCACTCTAGCCTGGGCAGCAGAGTGAGATCCCATCTCAAACCCAACCCCTACCCCCAAACCTCACAACTCCAATTGGTAGATGGTGCTTAGATATGCTGCTCAGTTATGTCCTGAGAATTCTCTTCACTTCTCTCCTGTGCCAGATTCTTTGCTTTTCTGTTAGTTCCTAACTTTGGGTATACTCTATTGTCCCCTAAGTAAGGGTGAATAAAATTTTCTGAGACCTTGCATATATGAAAATGTCATTGTTCAAACTTCACACTTAAGCCATAGTTTGGCTAGTTATAGAATTCTATATTAAAATCATTTCCCCCAAGAATTTTGAAGGTATTGTTTTATAGTCATCTAGTTTATAGTATTGCTCCAGGAAGATTTTCACTACTATGGTTCTTGATTCTTTGTATGAAAATTTTTGGTGTTGTCTTTCTCTTCTCCCTGTAAGCTTATAGAATATTATCTATATAACTGGACTTCTAATTATTCAAAATAAGTCTTGGTAGGAATTATCTTAGAAGTATTATACTGAACACTAAAAAAAAAACTTTTCATTTGGAAACCAATTTCCTTCAGTTACACCAATTTTTTTGTGTTATTTTGTTAATAATTTTCTACCATCCCTTTTACTCTTGCTAGAGAATTTCTATTATTTGCATGTTGGACTTTCTGGACTGATTTTCTATTTTCTTATCTTTCCTCTCTCATTTTCAAGCTTTTTCTATTTTTCCACCCCCAGGAAACTTCTGTAACTCTCCCAACCTGATAATTGAACTAATTTTGAATTCTAGGGCTTTGTGAAAACACAATTTTCTGAATATGTCCTTTTTATAATTTCTTGTCTTTGTTTCAAGAATAAAATCTCTTTTTTTAGTTCTCTAAAGTTATTAAATATAGCTTTAAAGTTTTCATCCGGTCTTGTATTGCCTGTTTCCTCTTTTCCTCTGAATTTCTTTCTTTCTTTATTTGTGTTTTCTTTATAGTTTTAGGAGTAGTTTTAGATTCACAGCAAAGTTGAACAGAAAGTACAGAGAGTTCCCATATACCTCCTGCCCCCACCACATGCACAGCTTCCCCTACAGTCAACATCCTGCACCAGAGTGGTACACTTGTTACAATCAATGAACCTATATTAACATGTCATTATCACACAAAGTCCATACTTTACATTATAGGGTTCACTTTTGGTGTGGTACATTCTATGGGTTTTGACAAATATATAATCACTGTGTCCACTATTACAGTATCATACAGATTCATTTCACTGCCCTAAAAATCCTCTGTACTCTGCCTATTCACCCTCCGTCTGCTAATCTCTGGCAACCACTGATCTTTTTTATTTTCTGCATAGTTTTGCCTTTTCCAGAATGTCACACACTTGGAATCATACAGTATGCAGCCTTTCAGATTGATTTTTCTTTGTTTTATTATATATATATTTAAGGTGTACAACATGATGTTTTGATATATATATAGAGAAATGATTACTAAAATCAAGGAAATTAACATATTTACCCTTTCACATAGTTATCTTTTCTTTCCTCCCTCCCTTCCTTCCCGCTCGCCCCCCTCCCTCCCTCCCTTTCTTCCTTGTGGTAAAAGCACCCGAAATCTACTCTCTTGGCAAATTTTCAGTAAACAATATTAAATATAATCATCATGTTGTACATTATCTCTGTGGACTTATTCATCCTACATAATGGCAACTTTATAGCCTGATGAATATCTTCCCATCCTCCCCCCCAATAACCACTGTTCTAGTCAGTTTCTATGTATTTGATTTTTTTAGATTTCACATGAATGTGAGATCATGCAGTATTTTTCCTTCTGCGTCTAGCTCATTTCATTTAGCATAATGTTCTCCAGGTCTATTCATGTTGCTGAAAATGGCAGGATCTCCTTCTTTAATATATTTATTATATTATTTCATAGTACACACATATCACAATTTTTTTATCCACTCACTTACTGACACTTAGGTAGTTTCTCTATCTTGGCTGTCGTGAATAATGCTGCAATGAACATGGGAGCAGAGATATCTCTACAAGGTACCAATTTCATTTCCTTTGGATAAAAGCCCAGAAAAGGAATTACTGGATCATATGTTTTCTTTCACTTTATAATATGCACTTAAGATTCCTCCGTGTCTTTTCATGGTTTGATGCCTCAGTTCTTTTCCTTTTTTTTTTTTTTTTTTTGAGAGAGTCTTGCTCTGTCACCCAGGTTGGAGTGCAATGGCACCATCTCAGCTCACTGCAACATCTGCCTCTCGAGTTCAAGTGATTCTCCTGCCTCTGCCTCCTCAGCAGCTGGGATTAAAGGCATCTGCCATCACGCCTGGCTACTTTTTGTATTTTTAGTAGAGACAGGGCTTCACCATGTTGGCGAGGCTGGTCTTGAACTCCTGACCTCAGGTGATCCACCCACCTTGGCCTCCCAGAATGCTGGGATTACAGCCATAAGCCACCGTGGCCAGCTTTTTTTTTTTTTTTTTTTTTTTTTTGGATAGAGTTTTTTTCTTTTTGCCTAGGCTGGAGTGCAATGGCATGATTTTCAGATCACTGCAACCTCCGCCTCCGGACTTCAAGCAATTCTCTTGTCTCAGCATCCCGACTAGCTGGGATTACAGGTGCCTGCCACCATGTCCAACTAATTTTGTATTTTTAGTAGAGAGGGGGTCTCACCATTTTGGCCAGGCTGGTCACAAACTCCTGACCTCAGGTGATCTGCCCGCCTTGGCCTCGGAAAGTGCTGGGATTACAGGCGTGAGCCTCCGTGCCGGCACCTCATTTCTACTTAGTGCTGAACAACATCCTATTGTACAAATACATCAGTTTTTAAAATTCTTTCACTTCTGAGGAACATTTTAGTTGCTTCCAAAGTTTGGTGATTATGAATGAGGCTGTTATTAGTATCTTTATGTAGGTTTTTGTGTAGAAATAAGTCTTGAACTCATTTGGATAAATACCAAGGAGCACTACTGTTGGATCCTATGAAGATAATAATGGCGCTTACCTCATAATACTATTATGAAGATTAAATGAATATTCATAAAGTCCTTAGAATCATGTCTGGCACATAATAAGTGCTATGTAAGTAAATGTTACAGAAGATAAAAATAAAAGCGTGACTTAAACAAGTGAGAGAGAAAGTACTGGAAGATAAATCAGGGAGACACAAAGGGCAGAAGACTTATGCTGAACTTTGTAATGATTTTTGCTTTTGCTTTGATTGAATTGGGAAGCAACTGGAGGATTTTGAGCAAAGGAATGCTATGACCTAACTTACATTAACAAAATAATTATGGTTGTTTTGTTAAGAATAGGTTGTAGGAGGGTCGGGTGCGGTGCCTCATGTCTGTAATCCCAGCACTTTGGGAGGCTGAAGCGGATGGATCACAAGGTCAGGAGTTTGGGACCATCCTGGCCAACATGGTGAAACCACATCTCTACTAAAAATACAAAAAATAAGTTGGGCATGGTGGCACCCGCCTGTAGTCTGAATTAGTTGGGAGGTTGAGGCAGAAGAATCACTTGAACCCAGAAGGCAGAGGTTGCAGTGAGCCAAGATCGTACCACTGCACTCCAGCCTGGCGACAGAGGGAGACGCTGTCTCAGCAACAACAACAACAACAAAAATTAATTAGGCTGGGTGTGGTGACTCACACCTGTAATCCCAGCACTTTGGCAGGCCAAGGCAGGTGGATCATGAGGTCAAGAGATAGAGACCATTCTGGCCAACATGGTGAAACCCTGTCTCTACTAAAAATACAAAAATTGGCAGGGTGTGGTGGCACACACCTGTAGTCTCAGCTACTTGGGAGGCTGAGGAAGGAAAACCCCTTGAAGCCAGGAGGCAGAGGTTGTAGTAAGCCAAGATTGCGCCACTGCACTCCAGCCTGGGCAACAAAGCAAGACTCCATCTCAAAAAAAAACAAAAAAAAAAAACAATAGACTGTAAGAAGTAAGGGTGGAAGTAAAAACAAAAAGATAAGCTATTACTTCTGATGGTGGTAGTAGTAACTGAAGATGGGTGGTAGCAATTAAATGAGAAAAAAAATCAGATTATTAATTTTTTGGCCAGGTGCGATGGCAATAGCTCATGCCTGTAATCCCAAGCATGCACTTTGGGAGGTCAAGGCAGGAGGATCGCTTGAGCAGGTGTTGGAGAACAGCCTAAGCAACAAAGTAAGAGCCCACCTCTACAAAAAATAAAAAAAAATTAGCCACGTGTGGTGATGTGCATGGTGATGTGCACAGCCTGTGGTACAAGCTACTCAGGAGGCTGAGGTTAGCCAGGTGTGGTGATGCGTGTGGTGATGTGTGCCTGTGGTTACCAGCTACTGGGGAGGCTGAGGCAGAAGGTTGAGGCTACAATGAGCTGTGTTCACACCTCTGCATTCTAGCCTGGACTACAGAGCAAGACACTATTTCAAAAAAACTTTTTTTTTGAAGTGAAGAGACAGTATGGCATGGATTGAACATGGAGAATGAGGGGAAAAAGGGGAGATACAGAATAATTTAAAGATCTTTGGCTAAGCAATTAGAAGAAAGACATTACCACTTACTTAGATGGGAACAGTTGAAAGTGTAGACTGGTAGTATAAAGATGGGGAGTTTTATAAATCTGGGCTATCTGTTAGACATCCAAGTAGAGATGTCATAGAGGCAGCTGGAGATGAGACTGAAATTCAGGGGAGAGTGAGCCAAAGAATGAGTGTAAAAGAAAAGAGATCACTCATGTCTGTAATCACAGCACTTTGGGAGGACAAGGTGGGCAGACCACTTGAGGCCAGAAGTGCGAGACCTGGCTAACATGGCAAAACCTGGTCGCTACTAAAAATACAAAAATTAGTCAGGTGTGGTGGTGCACCACTGTAATCCCAGCTACTCAGAAGGCTGAGGCAGGAGAATCACTTGAACCCACAGGGCAGAGGTTACAGTGAGCCAGAATTGCGCTATTGCACTCCAGCCTGGGTGAGAGGGAGACTCAGTCTCGAAAAAAGAAAAGAAAAGAAGAGATGAGAGGAATAGTCCTAGGGGTACACCAATGTTTAGAGGATGGGAGATTAAGAGAATTTAGCACAAGAGAAAAGGAGTGTTCAATGAAAGAGGAAGAACTAGGAGAGCATGGCTTGATCTTTCCAAGAGGAAGGAGTTATCAGCGATGTCATATGCTGCTGAATCGTCAAGTAAGTTGAAGGCTGAGAATTGACCACTGGATTTAGCAATGCGGAAGTCACTGGTACAGCAGTTTCAGTGGAAAAGCCTGATGGGAGTGGGAAAAGAGAAATTATCTGGTTTAGACAATTCTTTTTTTTTTTGGGACAGGGTTTCACTCTTGTCCCCCAGGCTAAAGTGCAATGGCGTGATCTCCGCTCACTGCAACCTCTGCCTCCCTGGCTCAAGTGATTCTCCTGCCTCAGCCTCCCAAGTAGCTAGGACCATAGGCTCATGTCGCCACATGCAAATTTTTGTTCTTTTCTTTGTAGAGATGGGGTTTCGCCATGTTGCCCAGGCTGGTCTCAAACGCCTGACTTCAAGTGATCCTCCCGTGTCTGCCCCCCAAAGTGGTAGGATTACAGGCATGAGACACTACACCTGGCTTGGTTTAGACAATTTTATTAAGGAATACTGCCATGAAGACAGGCAGCATATTCAAAAGATGTGGAGTCAAAGAGATTTTTAAGATGAGAGAAATTGGACTATTTGTAAAGTGACAGGAAAGAAATGGTAGAAAAGGAAAGAAATAAGAAAGAAGGGAGAAGGTGGCTGGAGTAATATAGGGAAGAGCAAGTGAAATCACAGCACAAGTGGAGGGGTTGGCCTTAGACATAAACACAAAGAGCTCATCCCCAGTAACAGATTATATGGGCACAGATAAATATGTGGTGGCAAGGGCTTATAAAATTCTTTTATGATTGCTTCTATTTTTTTCAGTGAAACAGAAAGTTACAGATGAAGTCAAAGAAAAAAGTGTTGAAGGTTTGACAAAAAGAAGATATAAAGAAGCAATCTTCTAGATAGCAGAAGAATGAGCTAAATGAAGTGATGAACTAAGGAAGTGAACCAGAATTGTGTGATAGCATCATAGGTCCACTAGACATTGAATTATAGTGGCATCAGTCTCCATCATTGTGCTTTTCTTCAGGAACATTCAAATACATGGGTGCAAATGTGAAGTAGGCAGAGTTATATTTAACTATGGTTTGAATTTTGTCAGGGAAATATGATGGTCCAATGGACAGGCAAGGGATTAAATAACATACTACAAAACCTCAACTGGATAAAAATGGAAATAAGAATGAGCATGGGGGTCAGTGCAAAGGTGGTAGGGTCAATGAACTCAAAGAAGTCTTGGTAGGATTGAAAACTGTCAGCACTGAAGTACTTGAGACAGTGAGTCAGAAACACAGGAGGTGGTGGTGGCAGATGGGTGGATACTGGCAAATGCTATTTTGGTAATGACAAGATCAATGCTATGATGATGGAAAAAAATAAGTGGCCAGTGTAGGTAGAGAATATGATCATTAGAGAAGAGGTTCAGGAACTGAAAGCATTAGAAGGATTAGCTACATGGATATTGAAATCATCCAGAATTAAGACGGGGTAATTCTGAAGAAACTAAAAGGCAAGTAGAAGCTAAAATTTAGCTAAAACTTTCATGAAATGACAGGAAATGGTCTAGAAGTCTATAGATGACAATAGTAAGGAGAGCTGTAGATGGTATGTATTCATGAAATTCAAAGCTCTGGAATTCAGGGAGTAGAAGATGGTTAGGAAGCAGAAATGAGGTACAAAAGGGACACCTATACCATCTTCAGATCAGCCTGGGACACATAAAGAGAAAGAAGTGACCTCTTGAGAGAACTACACGGAAGCCTCAGAGGTGGTTCTCTTAGAGTAAGAAAGAGACAGAAATGTTCAGAAAAGAATTAAAGACATGGATTTTGCTGATGACTGACTGTGAGTTCCAGAGAGCACAGTAAAGTGTCTCAGGAGTTAGAGAGCAGTGGAAGATGATGTCAAAAACAGATGACAGCTATATGAGATGAGTCAGAGAAATGAAAGATAACCTAATATACTCGGAATGACAAACACAAATTGAGATAAATGGTATAATATCATAATCAAAATGGTCTCAAGGCAAATACTGGCAACAAGGCAGTGAGTAGCAGGGATCAAGGACTATGGAGTTGTGGTTTGGCCACAGAGATATGCAGAGTTCTAGAACTCTCATTCTCTCCAGTTGACAGTGACATGGAAGCCAGTGGAGGGGAGCTGTGGGTTTAGTACCAGAGCATGAGAAGTATTCCAAAAGAATGGCAATGAACCAACTATTTCTGAGATAGTAGTATGTACAACACCCTGCAATCTTTAGGGATTTCTGCCCCAGTGAGCAGTCATTTGCCAAGGACTTGACATTTTATATACATTATTTTACTTCATTCTCAGAACAATTCCATGAGGGAAGTGTTCTCATTGCAATTTTACAGATGACAAACTAGAGAGAATAAGTTTCTTTATATGCCACCTCAGATCCCACGAAAAGTCCTGACAGACCCCAAACTCTCCATAAAATCTGAAGTAGAATTCCATGTGAAGATATCCTTTACTTTTATAAAGATAAAAATTTCTCTTTATTCTTTACCTTCAGCAAATAAATGAAGAAGTTATTTCATAAAAACTCATGACAGCTCTTTCTCTTATCAATGAATTCAATCTGAGCACAATACTCCTTTATGATAGTCCAACAAACTGCTGGGGGAAAGTTAGTTACATATTATTCTCTAGTCTTTATATATGATTGTATGTATTGAAAAAAAGAAAAGCCTACCTCCACAGAGAATTTTACAGATTGAAGGAATTCAATCAACAGAAGACAGGTGCGTCAAAGTGCAGGCAGGACCATGAAGTAGTTAGTTCATGGGCCCAAGTAGGCTACAGAAATCAAAGAAAAAGAGAGAAGAAAGAGAAACATATATATTCACATCATACATCCCAGAATTATAGAAAAGAACAAACATGGTGTCAGAATCTTAAAGTTAAATACATGTGAACTGAAGGAGTAAAAAAATTAACATTACTTAGAAATCTCCACACATTGAGTACTACTCCTACGTAATTGAAATTAATAAAACATTTTACTTTAATTAAAACTAAAATGAAGTTTTAAAATGAAGCTTGAAAAACACAATTGCCACATAGTTGACAAAAGTATTAATCTTTTAATAGAATGAATTAAAAGACTCTACCAAGATGTTAAAGTTATCACAATCAAGTAAAAATTTTTTCACATGAAGCGAAATTTCAATACATGTAATTAAAATTCAAGTTTCAGCAGGATTTACAAATATATTTATCTAAAGCTATTATTCCTGAATTCAGGATGCTTTTAGGAACAACTTGTTACTTTGGGATTGATATTTGCACTGTTTCCTATTATTTTTATCTGTCTGCACATTTACCCAAGCTCCTTGAGAGCAAAGGCATGCACTGGATGGCCAAAGCATTGTTAGAAATTGCAGCTATAAACCATGGATCCTAAACCAGAATTGCGTAAGAATCACCTGGAGGACTTGTTAAAAACATATTTGGCGCTGGATAGCCAAAGCACTGGTAAAAGTTACAGCTATAAACTATGGATCCTAAACTGGTTTTGCCTTGTTAAAAACATACTCTCAAGTCTCACCTCAGATTTCTGAAATTAGAATCGCTGAGGCTTAGAACTCTCTGTGAATAAAAAGATCTATGAGTGTTTCTGATGATAGACAGGTTTTAGGAAAACAAACTAGAACAGTGGTTTCAGAATTATTCTGAAGTCTTAAAATTCTCAAGAAATATCACTGGGCTTCTCTCACCCGTTTCAGCACAGAATAGTCTCACTGCTACAGTTTGGTTTGTCAGACCCTTCCAAACTCATGTGGAAATCAGATCTCCAATGTTGGAGGTGGGGCTGAAGCTGAGATGTTTGGGCCTTGGAGGCATATCCCTCATGAAAGTCTCAGTGCCTTCCTTAGGGTAATGAATGAGTTTTCACTTTTATTAGTTTCATAAGTGCTGGTGGTTAAAAAGACCCTGGCCCGCCCCTCCTCTCTCTTGCTTCCTCTCTTGCCACGTGATCTCTGCACACCCTGGTTCCCCTTTACCTTCCACAATGAACGAAAGCAGCCTGAGCTCCTTACTAGATGCAGATGGAGCAGAGAAGCCCCTCATAAGAAGGACTATGCCTCTTGCAGAGCTTGCAGAGCTATGAGCCAAATAAACTTCTTTTATTTATAAATTACGCCAGCCTCAGGTATTCTTTTATAGAAATACAAAATGAATTAAGGCATCCATTTTTATCTATTTTGTGTATTTACTCTGCTTCTTAAAATCCAAAAATCACAAGGCTGGACAGGGCAAAATGAACTCACCCGTATGAGAATTAAACCCGTGATTTTGGCATCAAAGCTGACCTAATCCAAAGATAAAAGAGACTAGACAGATAAAAAGGCCAGGACTGATGAACATAGAATATTTGTTAATGATAAAAGGAAAACCTTATAAAAGCAATTCTATAATCCATTTACTTTTATTTTTTGGATCCTAAAAGAACTTATTCAATATGCAACTGAATTGCATAATAAAATTCCAAATGGAAAAATATATATATACAAATATATTGAATTAATTGCACATACTTATTTCTCTTAGGAAAAACTACCCTCAATTTGCAATTAAAAATCCAAAATATGTCTAAATAAATCTGAAGCTTTGTGACCTTTCTTCCTACAATGCTAATTCTGCCATCCCTACCTCTGACTAGGAGACAGATGGGGGCAGGGAAGGCAGCAGTAGCTCTGGGAAGGTGTTCTCCTAGAGAAAATGATTTCCCCATAAGCATAAGGTTTGGAACCTGTGAACATCTTTTAGATCCTCTCACAATCTTCTCTACTACAGAAAATTAGGTTATGTGTTGTTGAGGAAAGCAAGCAAAAATGCTAGTTACCTCCTCCCATCCTGTGCTTGGATATTCCCTCATAGTATTGGGTCTATATATCCTGGTTTTTCAAATTCTCCATTCCAAACACCCTACCTAATAAAAATGTATGCTCACTGGATATTCAATTTGAGACACCCAATCTTATATGTAGATACAAACTCAAGGGACTGCTTTATTAAATGAAGCAGCATAGTATTTTTACTCACCTGTCTGAATACACATACTAAGCAGAAGATGGACTGAGTAAGAAGTCAGAAGAGCAACTGTCATCAGCAAGAAGCTAAAACATAAAAGAACACTTGGTCAAATCCTCCCAAAAGTTTGCCTTTTTTATGGTATCTCATTACAAAAATGAATTTCTTAACAGTCAAATATTCAAAGGAACTATCTCTGAGTAACTGAATTATGTGCATTAAGGAAGAAGATACTTTTCCACATTTTTGTATTTATCAAATTTTATTTAAATAAAAATATTCTGATTTTAACATCAAAAAAGAAAAACCAAGCTTTATTTAAAATACAAGCAAACTTCCTCATTTTGCATTCTTGTCTGCTGACTGCTGAAATAGCACTAAATAATCTTGTAATATTTCCCTTTTATGACTGGTTTTCTTCCTATTTGAAGTCTAAATAGAAGTTTTACTTACGCAATATCAATGTCTTCTCTTTTTCCCTTCTTCCCTCTATTTCCAGTGATGTGGACCTCTTAGATACCTTGACCTTATTGAGGTGTATTTAAGATTTATTTAGACTATATTTTCTAGCATCTATTAAACACACATGCTCTCCAAACCAAACCAAAATAATGTAGTTAACACACCTCTAATGACACAGTTCGAAAAATGTGCAAACAATGTAATGATTGAGAACTTCTTACCAACAGTGTGAAAGAAAACCCACAGATAACTTCCCATTTATTTTCAGGAAGACAGTGGTGGGACAAGCTTCTATAGAGCTATCCCCAATTAATTTCCCGTCATTGAAGAAATTTTCTCTCTGTGGTCCAGTTAATACTTGTTACTAAGTAACAAAATTGAGAGGTAAAGTATACATGCCATTAAACCGACATCAGAAACTTCACAAAATAACAGTTTAGTATCATCAAAAAAGAGGCTTGATATTACTGGATGAGCACACATTCAGCAGTATATATCTGCATGTAAGACCCTCGTGCATAAAATATGATTTTTTAAAGAGAACCAGAAAATAAGTCCTCTGACTATGTCTTGCTTAAAGTGTCACACATAGTTTTTAATTTTTAAAAATAATGAAAGTTTGTGAATACATTCCATAATAAAAGCAAGTTGGGTAACTTAAAAGTTGCTTTGCTTAACAAAAAATTCAAAAGAAAAGCAGGAAATAAAACTATAAGAGACTCCCTATGCACTTTAAATTTCCTAGTAAGTATGTCTGCTTCTGTTGACAAACAAAACCAACTTGTTGTTCATTCATTCTATTAGCCAGGTGGTGCTAGATGCTAAGGATGAGGTCTGGTTATAAAGGACTTTTTTATTTTTAAAATTTTTTAGACAGGATCTTGCTCTGTTACCTAGGCTGGAGTGCAATGGCCCAAACATGGCTCACTGCAGCCTTGACCTCTCTGGCTCAAGCAATCCTCCTAAGTAGCTAGGACTATAGGCACATTCCACCACACCGAGCTAATTTTTGTATTTTTGGCAGAGACAGGGTTTCACCATCTTGCCCAGTTTGGTCTCAAACTCCTGGGCTCCAGGGATCTGCCTGCCTGACCTCCAATTATAAAGGGTTTCAGTTTAGTGGGAAGATTAATTTGCAAACATATCATTATAACAATTATAATAACAGAATGAATATACAAAGTACTACGAGAGCACAGAATATTCAGGATGGTCTTCTATTTGGGGCAAACTGGTCTACAAGCCAAGTCCTGAAAAATAAAAAAGAACAGGGAAAAAACACAGGCCTGGCCTCAGAAAGTGAAATAAGACTACTTAACAATACAGAGAGAAAGGAATGAAAAAATTATGTGTTGTATTTGCACTCACAAAATTGCTATTTAGTAGTTAATCTGTATGGCTTTGCTTCACTTTGGCCAAGCAGACACAATGAATATGCCCCTCTTAAGGTTATAAATGAATGTGGACCAAATTCCCAGTTTTAAATCTTAAGAAGCTATGTAGTATCCCTCCAAGCTACAGACTAGCAACAAGAATAGCAAGAAAAATGCTATAACCCGAGAAATTACTTAACTAGAAATTGTATAATAGCAGTTTCTGGAACTGATCTCTCTACTTCTCAGTATATTATCAAAATGGAAAAAAAAAATGTCATGGCAAAATATGAAGACTCACCTAAAGCCAAGGATACCGGTATTAGCCATAACATAAGCTAAACCAAGGATGCCACTTCCCATGATGGCGTTCATCAAATTAAACACTGAGAAACCAAATGAAACACCTGGGGATCCCTGTCTGTGAAGTTCCTGTAGGCACACAAATTTAGTAGTATTAAATGTCTGGATGGTGAAGTTCAAATTTCATGAAGAAATTCCATAAATGAAAGGTTATGGAAAAAAGCTGCGAACCATCAGGCTTTGTATGACAGACACACACTAGTTGCTTAACCAACACTAGTTTCCTTCCCACCTCCCACTACTGCAGCTCCAGGAATCTAGAGTTTCTTAGGAAAATCATTTCCACCAGGACAGGTAGGGTTCAGGAAGGGGCATGACTAACCTTGTGACTGCAAGAGATGAAGATAGGATAGGAATGGGGTGGGGAGGGATTGGAGGGATATGGCCTTAGCTCATGTGATTACTAAAGAATTGCTGAGTCAACCTGGGACTGCTGTGGACAGTTGTTCCTCAATTACCAGGACTGCACAACTAATCTCTACTTATATACCTAATGAATCAGTTCTACCAAACTGGAAGGAGGGTCAGATATATCTGCAATGACAATATTAGAAAAAGAAGCAATTCACATTGTTCTGGCGGTATCCCTGAAAACATCCCCTTCCCCACAAACAGCATTGGGAACAAAGTCCTGGGAACAGTGTCTAGGACTTGAGTTAAAAAGCGAAGTGCCCACTGCACAGGCTTTAGGGTCAGGAACGTGCTATGGACTTACTACCAAGTCACTTCCATTCTAACGCTAAGAATTTCAGTATTAAAATGTTTATTACTCCACCATAACTAAGTAGCAAAAGGAAAATCCTGGGACTCTTGCAAAGATCTCACGAGACTGGTGGAGTAAAGAAGGTGACAAAGACACTAACAGCAGTGAGTACATAATCCTAGGGACGTTCATCCCATCATGTTCGCAGCTTCCACTCAACACTGCATCTCTTCCACCTGAGGCTTTTCATCTTTTATGCTAGGCTGCTATCACATTCATAACTGCACCAATTTCATCTGAATCTCGGCGGCTGCCTTCAGACCCCATTCCCCAGGGTTCAGGCTCCAGCATCTCCCCTGTCCCGCTACGGTCCTACTTCTTTTCTGGGTCTTATTTGGCAGGCACTTAAGGGAAGCCGGAGGGCGTCAGTAGCTGGAAGCGAACAGAGCCCACTTACGTTGCTTAGCAACGGACTCAACTCTTCGGCCTCCGCTTCTTCAGGCTGCTGGGCAGAGACATACCAGCCCTGCTCAGCGTTGAAGCTCCCCCAGGACGCCTCCATGCTGCTCTCCAGCTCACTACCAGGTCCATCTGCGAGCCTCTACCCCAGCTCTGCTCTCCGGTCGTCGGTCGCGCCAGAGGCGGAGCTATGAGCCCGGCCCTTCCGGCTTTCCGTACCTCACCAGGTCCGGGAAGGAAAAGACGCTTGCCCTCCCTACGGCGAACAGTGATGATGTCATCGAAGGCCCGCCAGTCCAGCCGCGACCCACCTCCGAGCGGTACCGGAGCGGGAGGTGAGGGGTCGGCTCGTGGATCCAGCTGCAGAGCGACGCGAGGTATTGGAATGGTGCTTTGGTAAGGTGGCCGCCGCGGTAGGGACTAATGATCCAAGGGAGGTACCAGTCCGCCTGGGGCTGCTCTCCGCCTCGTACTGCTTGGACACGGAAACGTCGCGAGGTCACCCACCAGCCCAGGTGTTGACCTTAGGTCAGAGTTACTGGATAGTAAGGAAAGGTTCAAAAGCCCTTCGCCACATTTTATTGATGGGAAAACCGAGACTCATAGTAATTTATCCAGAGTCACCCAGCTGGTTAGCTGCTAGACCCAATTTGAACTCTGACAGCGTAAATTAAGTTGCTTTACAGGATTCTGGAACAGGGTCCTTTTCCTTTAAAAGTAAATTCGTTGGTATTTTAAAAGACAGTGAATAACTGATTCTGTGCATCTAACACCCAGCAAAACTCTCGTCCGCAGAATTCAGAAACCTCTAGTTAAAGGCAGGACATGTGGCAGTAAAGCATCGAAAACAAACAACAGAGCAATATATTAAGAACACAAGCACCGAAGTCAGTCAAAACTAGGTTTTAATCCATGCTTAGCCACTTACCAGCTGGGAGACTTTGGGTGGGTTACCTTACTTCTGAGCTTTAGTTTACTCATTTACAAAATGAGGGTGCAATACTGCACACCTCCCAAAACTGATAATGTGCATAAAGCATTTAGGCATCTGACACAATAAGCACCCACCCACGAGACTATCCTAATAAATATCGCCACTAGTAATGGTCATATATAATGACTATTTCATTTAGAGATGACCGCTTAACTCATACTTCAGCCTTCCAATCCCAAATGTATTATCTAGAAAATTGTGGGTGGAGAGGATCATTGAGTATGGCTGATGGATCGCTAAGCAGCAGGTGAGTTGAAGGTGTAAATTTAACATATACCACTATTATCTACCACTAATATGACTTCCTGAAAAAGTCACCTTTTTCTGGAAAAGATGGTATACTTCACACACACCACTAAACGTTTTATTTGTCAGCATTTAGCAGGTTATTTGAGATAGTAGAATTTAGATTTTTATTCTCAAAAGCTGTTGTGTGTGAATTTTTTTTTTTCTTTTTTTTTTAAGGATCTTATGGAGGCCATTTGGATTCTCAAGAAGACTTCTGAAACTGGAAAGCCATAGCATAACTGAATCAAAATCATTAATTCCATTAGCTTGGACATCCCTGACACAGACGCTTTCAAAAGCACCTGGTATTCTCTTATTGGGTCAAAGAAAAATATTCTCAACCATGCCAGAAATAGAAACACATGAGAGAGACTCTGAATTGTTTTCACCACCCTCTGATGTCCGAGGCATGACAAAACTTGATAGAACAGCTTTTAAAAAGACAGTCAGCATTCCAGTGCTTAAAGTGAGGAAAGAAGTAGTCAGTAAATTGATGCCATCCCTTAAAAGAGCAGCATTGCAGCGCCCAGGTATAAAACGTGTAATTGAAGATCCAGAAGATAAAGAAAGTAGACTAATCATGTTGGATCCCTATAAAATGTTTACTCATGATTCCTTTGAGAAAGCAGAACTCAGTGTTTTAGAGCAGTTAAATGTCAATCCACAGATCTCTGAATATAATTTGCAACTAACATACGAAAACTTTAAGTCAGAAGAGATCTTGAGAGCTGTGCTTCCTGAAGGTCAAGATGTAACTTCAGGGTTTAGCAGAGTTGGACATATTGCACACCTGAACCTTCGAGATCATCAGCTGCCTTTCAAACATTTAATTGGTATGTGTGTCATAGTAATATTCATGAATTTGAAGAGAATTTGCAAATTTTTAATTTTAGCTTTAAGAATTATTTTTTTGGGCCTGGCATGGTGGCTCACACCTATAATCCCAGCCCTTTGGGAGGCCAAGGCGGACGAATCACGAGGTCAGGAGATCGAGACCATCTTGACCAACATGGTGAAACCCCGTCTCTACTAAAAATACAAAAAATTAGCTGGGTGTGGTGGCATGTGCCTGCAGTCCCAGCTATTTCGGAGGCTGAGGCAGGAAAATCCCTTAGGGAGTCGGAGGTTGCAATGAGCCAAGATCGTGCCACTGTGCTCCAGCCTGAAGACAGTGAGACTGTCTCAAAAAAAAAAAAATTTTTTTTTAAATGCCAGGTTACAGAGATAGAACATTTTATCATGTTAACTGTAAGCTAGATCTTGAGCTACATACCCTCTTTTCAGGGTCATTTTGGAATATCGTCTTTAGAGTCATAGCAAATTCCAAATACTGGTCCAGGCTTTTGTGTATACATCAGTGTAGATTAAACTTGAATCACATGCTTTGGCAGCTACATTGAGCAAAGTTCTTTTTGGTACACAATACTTCTTAGACCTTCAGGGCTGTTAAATACTAGGTTGCATAAATTTGGGTACTTTATAGCCAAAAGTGCAAGATGTTTACATTGATTCAACTATTTGAGCCTCTTCTGTATGTCAGACACCATACTGTCCTATTATGCATTTCTTCTGTTTTTATTGATGAAGGGGGTGATAATGGATACTGGTAACATAAATCCTTAAGCAGATCCTTGTAATTGTGACTGGGTACAAATGTCAAGTCTAGGCTTTCCTATGAGTCACTGCCTACCTTAATTCAAACATCCCTCTGGCATTCCTATTTTATAAACTTTATTTCATAGAGGCATTCATACATTAAAAGTGAAACATTTTCATACAGTAGTAATTTTAAAGCTTTTACTATCGACCTTCAGAATAGTTTTTTTTTTAATTTATAAATTTCATTCCTCATTTCAAACTAAATTCTGTACCTAAAAAGCTGAATTCAAATACGTGAAGCAGAAAGGGAAAGAACAATGATTAAATTCGTTTATTGATATATTCAAAAATAAGCATCTGATAATCAGAAATTGGACAAATGCTGGTTGTAATTCAGGATATTGTGTAATTGGGTATTGTGTGCTGACTTACAAATCAAGTTATCTTATGCAATAAGATAGCATATGGATTTTTATAACTTTTTAAAGTGCTAACTAAAAAAATATATTCATCAGAACGCCATCAGTATGCCAGCTCTGTAGCTTTTCTGCTCTGAAATAAATGAACATTTAATTTAGATAGGATTCTGAAGGATCTATGTTCCTTTTTTTGGAAACATTGTTTTGCTGTCATATATTTCTAAAGTGGGGGCATTTGTTCCAGACCATCAGTAAAACAGACATTTGGCCTGAGGCCAGTGGAACTGGCAGATGTTTTACTGTTTTCTGAGGCCATTTGTTGCCAGGGTCCTTACATCTCTTTCCATTCTTCCCCAGTTCCCTGTGATCTACCTTTTTGGTTCCTTGTTTATTGGTTCGTTTGAAAAGATTTAGTAAAACATGGAAAAATATTAGATAGACCCAAACTCAAAATGTTTTCTTTAAAAATGTACCCAACATTGTGTGTGTGTATGTTGGCGACTGTCAAATATTAAATTTAGTCATCTGTTGAATTTTTTAAATTGCATGCCACATTACATTGTAGGTGCAGTTTTTATCAGCCAAAAGAAATACAACTCATTTCTGTTTCATATTAACAATTTTAGCTTTTATTTTGCAACCAATAGGCAGTATTTATGGATTCATTTTTTCTTTTAGGCGAGGTTATGATTGACAAAAATCCAGGAATCACCTCAGCAGTAAATAAAATAAACAGTATTGACAATACGTACCGAAATTTCCAAATGGAAGTGCTATCTGGAGAACAGAACATGATGACAAAGGTATGTTTTATTATCTCCAAGTAAGGTGTATATCAGGATTATGTTTAGAATCAGAGTAGATGACAAAGATTTAAAATACTTACAACACGAGTCTGTGAGAATGTGAGCCCTTATGAATGCTGTTGATGGAATAACATTGATAAAGCCTTTTCAGAAGAATTGGTTAAATTCTTATATAGTGATACAATGGAATATTTCCATCATTAAAGTTTTTTGAGCTCCATATTTGTTAAAATAAGTTGTCTATTGATAGGCTGACAATGGACAATTGACAGCAATATGTGACAAAAAGCAAGTTATAGAGCAGTATGTATAAAACAGTTCTCGAAATATATTTAAACCTTCTAGGTTATACTCAGACTTCTGGTTGGCAGAAATTTGCAGAAACATTTCTACCTCTGTAACCTTAGTAATTTGCCAGAAGCATCTGTTATGGTTGGGAGGAGGAAAAAAAAAAAACACATACAAATTGGGAATTAAGGTCCTGGAAAGCAGATGATGGAAGATGTATCTATCAGATTTATAGAACTTAGGAATTTTCTGGCCTTTGATTCTTTATCCATAAATTAAGGAGTTTAAGATGATGGCTGAGGTCATACTGCATGACTGTAACTTCAGTTTTATTTTCTGTTTTTTAAGGTGTCTACTACAGTAGACCCAAAAGAAATGTTACAAAGTCTTTTGTTCAAGACTTAGCTTCACTGTATATATTTGGTTTACCCATGAAAACTCAAATTTGGGAAAGGAAAGAGAATCTGGGAATGATTCATTCTATACACTGGCTCTAATTTAGAGACAAAATTTGCAAAGTTTTTGTAGGTATCTAAAAACATAGTAAAATACCTCAAAATTCAGTGACACATCTAGCCTGGCTCCCTTTTACAAACACAAAACTAAATAAGGAGGGTTGCTTGTTTGCTGCATAAAAGTACTATCTGCAACTTGGCTACCCACCATGAAGATATGGGTGGTGGTGTGTTGTTTCAAAACTGTAGGTCTTGTCTATCTGGTGACATAAGTGAGTATAATTAAGCCAGTTAGTTGGCCGGTCTGAAAAATTGCTCATATCATTTGGTAACTAATTTATAGCCATGGCCCTTTAGGATTGAGATGGAGAGACATTTGGCTTTGAAGAGATTATTTTTTTCTCACCAATAAGTCTAATGCAGTGTATCAAATGGCTCTAGAAATAGCATAAACACCTTTAAAAATGCCTTTAAATGCACTGTTGTTGGCTCTCATAGTAGTAAATTTAAATGTGTATGTGTTTGTCTGTGTGTATACACACCTATCCAATATCAATGGTTAGGATTTAGGACCAAGGAGATTAACCAAAAGCATAACACCTTTCTTCAGGTTCGAGAAAACAACTACACCTATGAGTTTGATTTTTCGAAAGTCTATTGGAATCCTCGTCTCTCTACAGAACACAGCCGTATCACAGAACTTCTCAAGCCTGGGGATGTCCTGTTTGATGTTTTTGCTGGGGTTGGGCCCTTTGCCATTCCAGTAGCAAAGAAAAACTGCACTGTATTTGCCAATGATCTCAATCCTGAATCCCATAAGTGGCTGTTGCACAATTGTAAATTAAATAAAGTGGACCAAAAGGTGAAAGTCTTCAACTTGGATGGGAAAGACTTCCTCCAAGGACCCATCAAAGAAGAGTTAATGCAGCTGCTGAGTCTGTCAAAAGAAAGAAAACCCTCTGTGCACATTGTCATGAACTTGCCAGCAAAAGCTATAGAGTTTCTTAGTGCTTTCAAATCACTTTTAGATGAGCAGCCATGCAGCAGTGAAATCCTTCCCATAGTGCACTGTTACAGCTTTTCTAAAGATGCTAACCCTACTGAGGATGTTCGTCAAAGAGCTGGAGCTGTGTTAGGCATTTCCCTGGAGGCATGCAGTTCAGTTCACCTGGTAAGAAATGTGGCCCCAAACAAGGAAATGCTGTGCATCACCTTTCAGATTCCTGCTGCTGTACTCTACAAGAACCAGACCAGAAATCCAGGTGAGCAGTTTCTGGAAAATTAAATGTAAACCTTGCCATTCAATTGTGACTAGTTCCTCCTTGTTAAACAAATTTTAGTACAGTATTAGTTCAGTCTAATAGAAAGCTCTTTCATTAAAATAGTAAATCTGCGAGAATGTTATTTCATGTCCTAAGTTGACTAGCTTAAACATCTTAAAAATGCCTATATTGTTTGTTTTTTAAGAGCATCTTCAACAGTTAATATCTTACCTAAAATAGGTTTTCTGGATTTGTTACAGAGAATTGCGAAGATCCGCCTCTTAAAAGGCAGAGGACAGCTGAAGCCTTTTCAGATGAAAAAACACAACTTGCTTCAAACACTTAATTGGAAATGTTTTCTCCATCTCCCTACCAGACTTACATGTAGCAAAATATAATTTGTATTATTAAATAAAATTTTAGTGTTCAGTTTTTACTATTGAACCCTTGTACTTTGCCTTATTTTATAAATTGAGGATTACGAATTAAACTTTAACTAAAATAAGTCTACCAGACACATTCCCTGTTATCTAAATTATAACATGTAATTATTTTATAATCTAAATTATATATAATTTTTATTAGATAAATATGATTAAATATTTTCTTTCAGGGAAAATCATTTACGAAAGCAGGGTAATTGAATACTGACTAGGAAGGCACTAACACCACTTTCTGGTTGTCCTTTATATTACTGCTCCTTTACTACCAATTATCACCATAAAAGTAATAAAAAATGAAGTTATTTAGAACAGGGCAGGCAAACTACATCCTGCAGGCCAAATCTTATCCACCGCCCGTGTTCATATGGCCTGTGACCTAATAATGTTCTTATATTTTCCATTGGTTGAAAAATAAAAGAACATTTTGTGATATGTGAAAATTGTATGATATCTACTATGTATCAATTTAAAAAATTGAATTGTGCCGTTCGCAGTGGCTCATGCCTGTAATCCCAGCACTTTGGGAGGCTGAGGTGGGTGGATCACAAGGTTAGGAGTTTGAGACCAGCCCGGCCAACATAGTGAAACCCTGTCTCTACTAAAAATACAAAAACTTAGCCAGGTGTGGTGGCATGCACCTATAAGTCCCAGCTACCCGGGAGGCTCAGGCAGGAGAATCACTTGAACCTGGGAGGCAGAGTTTGCATTGAGCTGAAACCATGCCATTGTACTCAACTCTGGGTGACAGAGTGAGACTCCATCTAAAAAAAAAAAAAAAAATTGTATGATATTAAGAGTTTCAGAGTTCATATAAAGTTTGATTGGAACATACCATGTTCCAAGTGGATTTTGTTGTATTTTTAAAATATAGTAGGGTGTAAATTATTTTGATGTTGAATTAGATGACAAAGCATCTATAGCTATGCTAAAAGAATAAAATAACTGTTGACATTACCAGACAAACCACTCATCACAGTATTCCCAACTCATAGGCAAGCAACTGTCAGAAAAATTAGAAAATTTAAAATGGAAATATCAAAGCAGACTTTCTTCACAACATGAAAATGAGGCTGCAACCAAAGTAAGTCTCCAAGTGAATCATTTGTTAGCCAAGCAAGGAAAGCCATTTATTCATGGTAAATTAGTTGTGTTTGGATGCAGCAGCTGAAGTAATGTGTCCAGAGAAAATAAACTTGATAAAGACTACTGGCCTTTGGCAAGAACAGTTGCTCAAAGAGTTAAGGACATTGAAAGCAACTTAGTCACTTAGAAAATGATTCTAGATGGTTTTTTGAATCTATTTTTATTTTTACTTAGAGACAAGGTCTTGCTCTGTTGCCCAGGCTGGAGTGCAAAGACAGTCACAGCTCAATGTAGCCTTGAACTCCTAAGCTTGAGATCTTCCCATATTGGCTTCCCACAGCATTAGGGTTACAGGTGTGAGTCCCTATCTGTGGCCCTCATGAATGGTTTAGCACCATCCCCTTGGTGGTGTCCTCATGATAATGAGTTCTCATGAGCCGGTTGTTTAAAAGTATGTGGCCCGTGCCCCCACACTCTTGCTCCTGCTTTTGCCATGTGAAGTGCCTGCCCCTGTTTTGCCTTCTACCATGAGTAAAAGCTTCCTGGGGCCTCCCCAGAAGCAGATGCCAGTGCTGTGCTTCCTATAGCCTGCAGAACCAATTACAACTCTTAAAAATTACCCAGTATCAGGTATTTCTTTACAGCAATGCAAGAATGGCCTAAAACACAAGGCAAAACAACTTTAATATGAAATATACTATGGTACAGTCATTTTGACAATATTTGAAGCACAGTATATTTACACATTTGTCATGCTATCAGAAGATAAAACAAGAAGCAAGATTTCCATTCTCACAAATTGTAGCAAATATATTTTCTGAGTTCAGCATTTTTAGGGACCTTGGTGCAAGTGCAAAGAAAATTTCTCCTTTTCAAAATCTATATAACTGCAATTGAGGTTATGCAATCTAATTTTCAGTAAGAAGTGATTAAAATAATGGCACGCTAAAAGGCAAATTTCAAAACTGATGAATATGCTCAATTAATTTCATGTGCCCCTGGATTGATAGCAGTATTTGGCAATACCTATCTGTATGAGAAGATATTTCTAAAGGTAAAATATGCAAAATCTCATTACCATTAGTATTAATGGTTAATGATGGTTAATGATAACCCTTAACAGGCAATCATTTACAACTGATTTTGATCACAGGGAACATTTACTTAGAACCCTAATTAAAGGCAATGCTATTCTCACCAAAAAAGGCATTACAAAAAATTGGACTATATTTTGAATTTTGTCAATTAAAAAAGTGTAGGAGCAATGTGAAGAAGAGGCAAGAACGACCCCCATCCAACCAAACCCTGCGTGCCGCTGCATCCAGCACCCAGCACCTACGTCCCGCCACTGCCATCGCCACCGCCACCATGTCCAAGAGAAAGGCTGAAGGGGATGCTAAAGGAGATAAAGCCAAGGTGAAGGACAAACCACAGAGAAGATCTGCGAGGTTGTCTGCTAAACCTGCTCCTCCAAAGCCAGAGCCCAAGCCTAAAAAGGCCCCTGCAAAGAAGGGAGAGAAGGTACCCAAAGGGAAAAAGGGAAAAGCTGATGCTGGCAAGGAGAGGAATAACTGCAGAAAAATGGAGATACCAAAACAGACCAGGCACAGAAAACTGAAGGTGCTGGAGATGCCAAGTGAAGTGTGTGCATTTTTTATAACTGCATACTGGTGACTGTACAGTTTAATACTATTTTTTGTCAGTTTTGTAAAAATGCAGAATTTTGCTTTCCTTTTTTTTGTTGTTGTTGTTAAGCTATGTTGTTAGCACACAGAACAATTCATTGTTGTTTTTTGGGGGAAGGGGCATATGTCACTAATAGAATGCCTCCAAATCTGGATTGATGTGGGGAAAACACCTTTCCCTTCTAGTTTTGAGAGACTTCCTCTTGGCTCCTAGGAGGGATTCCCTTTGACACACATGGCCACCTTGGCACAAAAGCCTTGTGGTATGGAAAAAGAAATTCATTTTTATGTCCTCTTCTCCCTTTCCATCTTTCAGCACAGACTTAACTCCCTTAAGCCCAGACATCTGTTGGGACCTGACTCCCAATCATTGGTTACCAGTGTCAGGCAATCTGGACTTTCCCAGTGATGCCACTGAGATGGCACCTGTCAAAAGAGAAGTGGTTCCATTTCTAGATTGTGGCTCTTCAGATAACTTCCGCCATTTTCTTTCACTTCCTGAAAGGTCCAGCTTGTGAAAAGTTGTTAAACAACATTCTAAATGTGAAATGTCAACCCTCACTCTAAACTGTCCCTGTTCAGAGCATCAGATGAAGATTTCATTGGGTTTTCTAGTGGCTTTCTGCTTTTTGGTAGTCCATTGAAGAAAGGAGTTTGAAAGTTATATACTGTTAATGATTGTCTGCCCTGTGCTGCCTGAAATACCATGATTGTTTATGGAAAGTATCGTTAATAAAGCTGGATACAGTTTGGAAAAAAAAAATAGGGCAATTTGCTTTACCTCGTTCTGTAAGTAATCTCCTTGATTTTGCTTGTTACCATTGCAAAGCCTAAAATATTTACTATCTGGCCCTACAGAAAATGTTTAAGAACCCTAATCTAGATAATTAATTACAAATTCAAATGCCTTCAGAAGTCTGGCAGGTCACGTAACAAATGAAGGCGATAAATGGTAAGCAGTATAGGGATGTAATAAACTGGAGCCCTCATTCCTTACTTAAAGGAACTACATTCAAATTGTTTTGAAACTCAATCCAAGTATAGTACATTGATATCCTAGGTTATAAAGTATGTGTACAAATGATGTTCTTATTCATACATGTAAAGTGGTAAGAGTCTTGTCTCCCTTTAGTTACTCTGGACAAAATATGCAATATGTAATTGTAAAGGAAACAGAATCCCTAAGTGTATCAATTAACATTTTAACTTCCCCCTTTTCCTTCAGAGTGGATAAGTGAATATGTGATTATCCTTTATTTAAATCTAGGTCCACCCTAAACTTTCAGATGTGATACCAAGTAAATGAGTTCCTGATGAATCTACTAGAAAATGACAGCTAGAAAGCTAGAAAGCTTCTTAGATACAATTTTTAATTTTGTTAACTTTTTGACAAGTTTTCTGCCACCTTAATTGGATTTTAAAATAATTACCTGACAACCTGTTGACAGCCTAAAGATAGCTTCTAAGAGAAGAGTAGGTGAAATATTAATTGAATCAAATTAAGGAATACTAAGTAATCGTGCCTACTAACTATGATGTAAATGCATTCTGTACCATTAATATCTGCTTAAAAGGAAGTATAGTTAGTAAAATCATTTTCTACAGCATGAATTTGTCAGAACTTCTCTTAGGACATCAACAAGTTCATTTAGTTGATGTCATTTATATCCCATAAAAGATCTAGATACTTGATCTGTAGAACTTCCTGGAAGTCTTATGAAGTTCAACTACCCAGGACTAGCTTTAGCACAGCTGTTGTTTGACAGTCATCTCTAGAGCATGGATTCTGGAGTCTGGCTGCCTCAGTTCAAATCTTAGCTCTGCTATTTTTAAGTTATATGACTGTTGGCAACTCACCTAACCTCTGTCTCAGCTTCCCCATCTGTTAAAATGGGGAAAATAATAGAACTGTTCTGAGGATTAGGTAATAAAGAAAGCATGAAGCACAGTGCCTGGGACACAGGTAATATAGTAGTTGTTAACTGTTACTTCTGTACTCATAAAATACTTGAAGACTTAATTCATGTAGATGAAAGACATGTACAGCCTTTGTCTCTTGAGAGTAAATCACTCAGAGGGTAGGGGATAAGCACCTTAATTTAGAATATTTCTGTTGCTTAGTAAATTCAGTGAATTCACTAAACCTCAGTGAATTGTCACTAGGTTATTTTTCACCATTCCCTTTGATCAAATAAGGTCAGTTCACTTCTAAATTTGGCCTATTGAAAAAAGTACAGCAATAGCAAGTGCAAAATATTTACAAATGTATAAAGGTTTTGGAATTTATTTGCCAAACCAGGTGCATGCAATTTCCACAATAAGGTAGGCTCAAAACAAGTCTTAAAACCTTGATATGTTTTATTAATTAATTCATTATTTTTAAATACATTTATAAAAGGTATGAGAAGCAGTAGTGTTTCTTTTCAAAAGATTGGATTCCTTACTTTTGCAGTTGGCTGCTGCAAAGCTTTAACTGTACATTCAATGTTCTAACTATTCTTTGAACAGATTTGCAGATTGTACTTAAAAACACTAATCCTCAGTTGGGGAATACCTAACAGATAAAGGAATAGGATATGCAGTCTGGTAGAGTGTAGATGGAACTGGACTTCAGTTTAAAAAAACAAAACAAGAAAAAACCCTGTATTCTAATTCTGGCTTTTTACTAACTTGTGTATATGATCTTTGTCTAGTCTATTATTTGATGCCTTGGTTTTCTCATTTATCAAAGATAGTAGAAGTACAATAAAGATGAAGATGTATTCCTAAAATTAATTAATACCTGCTTAGTAAAATAAGAGGGAGTTGTTACATATGGATAGTCCATGCTAATGAAACCACAATTTCTGTTTCACATAAGTTTCTATCTATAAAACTAACATCTGTTGTAATAGAGATTTGATAGAAAATCCCTTAATTTCCTTAAGAAACTATATCCCATATCCAATGGTCTACGTAACAAACTCATACAAGGTTAAGATGCTGCAAATAATCATCCTTTTCAAATCTAAACTTTTTAAGCAAAACCCTGGTAATAAAAGCCTTTGAAGTTTCAACAAAAAACTGTATCAGTATACAATTTATACATAGGGAAATTCTACTAAAAATGTACCTTCTCCAGTCTCCAAGGATTCATCATAAAGCGAGCTTACATTGGAGGTTAAAGGTATCATTTAAGTATTAAATTTTATTAACTTACTTCTTCGAATGTGTCATTAAAGTAGGTTAATGCTGGGCTCTGTTTTAGCCTGAGTGTGGCTCACAGCTGGGAACTATAACACCTTGATCAAAGTTTGCCTCACTTTCCACCGCTTAAAACTGGCATTGAGTCCTTAGCATTGAGGGAATGACATTATCATGGGTCAGGTTTTTCTTGCCATAACTTGGTCAAAGGAAATATATCCACTTGTCTGGACTAGTAGTAACAAGATATTAGGAAAAAGGGGAACATTTTATGAGAAGAAATAATAGACGGATATTAACAGTAAATGTTGTAATCAAAATGGTATTTAAAATGTGTTCAAGTAAAACACTGTAATAAGAGAAAAACCACAGAACTTAATATAAATTCTAGCTTTATTTTTTAAAAAGATTTTATAAGTCTGTCAACCTCAAACACATATAGGTGAATTATTTATTCCTCTCTTCCATCAGATGAGGCTTATTGTGTCAAATCCTCTGAAAAATATAAGTAAAAAATCTTTTTCACAAATACATATTCCTTATATTACTCATCTTAGTCTGAAATCTCTTTATATACTTTAACACAGCTGCTAGTGGTAGAACTGTGTTGTGCAGCTGCATATAGCTATAACTTTACAAGTCTGCTTTACTTTCGCTAGTTCCCTGGTTCAGCTCCAAGGTCTAAATCTTATAAATGGTTAACTGGGTTGCCAGAAAAGCCCACTGAATGCATCCTGTAGTGCTCTGTGACAAGCAAGAGAAGAAGTATAGCCCCCAGCAAGGTCCTGTGGAGAGGCAGCTCTGACATGGTTTAAATACCTAAAACAAAACAAGAAGTACAGAATTGATATAAAAAGCAAATATAAATTGGTAACATTTTAAAAAAGCAAATATAAATTGGTAACATTTTAAAAAGCAATAGTAAAACTGATTCAAGTTTTAAAGAGGAATTCCAAGATTGAAATATCCAGGCTTTTATTATAAATAGATTATTACCTTTCAAAAGGAAACATGCCAACTGTATGTGTAGTGCCTAAACTAGTACGAACTTAGGTAACAAATTACCATGGGGTCTAAAAACAGTTCTGAAAGAGGTTTCAAAAATAATTCTAAAATATTCCCTACTTCACAATTTTGAGAGCTGATTTGTTTTGTTGGCTGTTTTTTGGACACCTAACTAATGCCCTTCCTAGCATATGCTTAAGAAATACACAGTATCACGTTACTATTGTATTACTGATATTTCTACGTAAATATGTTTTAAAGCAAGCCCTAAATACCTAAACAAATCGAAGAGGGGAGAATACATAGGAGTTACTTCAAAAGTACTTCAATATTCCAAGAATATATTGTCTCCTTCCTTGCTGGAAAGGAAACATTAGAAGATTAATGTTGAAGAAATCTCTGCGACTGAGACTGAGTTCAAAATAATGTCTGAAAAAGTAAATACAGAGAAGTCTTACTGATCTCAAAGAACAACGTAACAATTCATTTTTTTCTACAACCACACAGTTTTTTGTTGTTGTTGTTGTTTTAGCAATTAAACCTTTCTAATGTGACAAAAATAGACAAAACAGGCCTAAAAAAAAATCGGACAATCTAGCCAAAGAGGGGCAACTTAACATGACTACTACCATTGCTGGAAGCAAATAATTCCAGCTTTGTTTTAATGCTTAGTTTAAGAAACTACCTTGTTTCTTCAGGAAGTAAAGGAGCTTCACCCACCTTAGAATTACTGGTATGGCAAATGAATAAATCAGGTACCAGAATATTTTAATAACTTGGAACCTTTTTTACTCATTCATTCAAACTTCCTGTGTGTCAAGATCTTAATGCATGAGCAACTTATAATTTCAAATATAACAACAAGTCTGTTTTTCGTTTGTATCCATGTTTAATAAACCTGTGTAATGAAAATATATACAGCAATATAAGAGTCTAATCGAAAAAATGAATCAAGTTAGGATGCAGGCTAAGTTCCTGGAATTAGCTATAACTTATTCACATTGCCACAAATCAAGGTTTTAACTTAAGTCTTTGCTTCTCTGCCAAAGATCAAAGGGGAAAGTGGAAAGAAGAAGAAAATTAATATTTATTGAACAAAAACATTTTGATAGTATTTTATAGCCATAAAACATATCTGAGCATGCATCTCCAAAATGTGTATACTTATTTATACATAATATACTAAGTATATTATAAAAATAGAAAACTTCAGGGATGAAATACAAATATTTAAAAGTTCTGGCTGAGTGTGGTGGCTCACGCCTGTTATCGCAGCACTTTGGGAGTCCAAGGTGGGCGGATTACCTGAAGTCAGGAGTACGAGACCAGCCTGGGCAACATGGCCAAAACCCTGTCTTTACTAAATACAGAACATTAGCCGGGCATGGTGGCATGCACCTGTAATCCCAGCTACTCAAAAGTCAGAGGCAGAGCGAGACTCTATCAATCAATCAATCAATGTTTTAATATTTTCTTCCTACACCCCATCTTACCTACCCTCATCCATTTTGGAGACTACTGTTACTAGTCCTTATTGTCTAGGTGTGGCGGCTCACACCTGTAGTCCCAGCACTCTGGGAAGCCAAGGTGGGTGGATCACCTGAGGTCAGGAGTTTGAGAGCAGCCTGGCCAACATGGTGAAACCCTGTCTCTACTAAAAATAGAAAAATTAGCTGGATGTAGTGGCAATTGCCTGTAATCACAGCTACTTGAGAGGCTGAGGCAGGAGAATTGCTTCAGCCCGGGAGGCAGAGGTTGCAGTGGGCAGAGATCATACCACTGGACTCTAGCCTGGGCAACAGAGCAAGAGCCTGTCTCAAAAAAAAAAAAAAATTAGTCATTGTTAAATTCTTTATAGAATCTTAGGTTGCATAGGATTTAAATAGGGATTCACCATACCTACCCCATGGCCATAAAGTTATCTGCTTATTACTTCCCAAGACACAATAAAATATCAGCTGTTAAGATTCTGATGCATGAGAAATGAAGTAAATGTTATGTTACCTCAGAAGTGTCTAAAAATTAATCTGGCGTCACAGGGAATTCAATAACTATCATATAAATAAGTAATATTTTTATAGGTAACTTGAAATGTTCCATTCCTGATACAAGTTTCCAGCTAATTTTTATCCACACACCAGATGATGATGTACCACCCTTTTCTTTCCTCAGATCCTCAAAAGAAAAGCATAGTCTTAGCTTCAATAGATGTTCACTCACAGTAAAATTCAAGCACTGCAGTAGAATGTTTGTCAACCTTGAAAAGCCAACCATCGTAAATGAAAATTGGTTTTCATAGCTGTAATACAAACCACTGTGCAACTAGCTGTTTTGATTCATCACATTTTGGTACAGCTTACTTCTGGGAAAACTGAGTCATACCATATCTGGCTTGGCAATTTGAACACAAACTTGCAATGTGCATACAGCTTTTTATATGTTATCCTGAGAAACCTGAAACAGCTGCACTGCTGGCAGGAAAACACAGGACCACCAGTAAAATATTCAAAACAGTTGCATCTTTTAATTTATGGCCGCGTTTCCATAGAAAGTATATAAAACAGTTCAGCTTTAGAGGTAAAATGTTACAGTCATACTCATTGATGCCATAAATGTGTAAAAAACATTTATCTAAAATGATTAGTGTTTGAAATTAGTATGTTTTGAAATAGTCATAATCCAGAGTAATGAGCAAATATTTTTAAATTTGACTTACTAATGCTGAGTTGTACAATTCTCACTGCCAACATCAAGTCAATTAACATGTCTTTGCATAGCACTGAAGAAAATGCCCTTCCCTTCTAGCAATCATTTACATTAAACATGTCTGTGAGTATGAGTCTTTAAAAGTCCTGTTTATTTACATTGCTGTTTTTGACCTCTAGGGCTACACAAAACTGTTACTGTGAAGTATTTCAAAATATTTTCACCATAGCAACGTACATTAATGCCAATAAAAAACAAAACAAAGTTCATTTTTGTTATTCAATTGTGGGCTTTTTTCCTTATGTATCTTAACTCAATGTTCTTAAGCCCTTTAATTATTGTAGCATGTCAAAAGTATTTTAAAGAATCTGCCACATTGAAACAGCACAATGAAAATTTAGTGTTTTGTGTACTTTTCTACCTTAATCCACATCTGTGTTTTTATTCTTTCATGACCATTACAAGTATATCACTGAGTAGGATTCCTGGGGTTTCTGGCAGAAGTCAGTATCATTTCATGTATACCTTTATAAAACAGAATGAGGAAGAAGTCTTGGCCAAATTTATTTCCAAAAGTCAAGCTCAGTTGAGTTTGGGAGCCTGGAGGTAATTGCTCTGACTGTTTAGCCAATCCCAGGACACTATTCCTGTTTTTCATGGGTTTATTTTAAATATGTGTAAATCTTATAAGCAGAAACCAGGAAAGTAAAAATGAGGTTTGCTTATTTTGGTACCTATACCTTATTTTTACTGAAAGCAGACTAAACTCAAAGACTTAAAAAATCATACCTTTGATTATTTTCTTAATAACACCAAAAAAAAAGCATGTTTTCAAAAGCATGTCTAAGATAATTCTTGTACAAAGGACATCTTATGCCCTAATGTGTCCTCTGTCTAAAGCTGCCTTCCTATCCCATCAAAACCCCTTTCAAACAGACCTTAGAGAAGGGGAAGGGAAAAGGAGCGATGGATCCTGAGAAAAGCGGAAGACAGGATTAAGCATTAGAAAACCACACTTGAAGGTTTGTTCCTGAACTTTGATTTCCTACGCTGTCATTTTCTTGTGTTGTATTTAGCAGCTTTTGCTCCCAAAGAAGGTGGTATAATTTATACTTAGCTTCAGAAAGTCTTCATTTTCTTGGTTCTTTAACATAAGAGTACCTCTGAGATTACTCTTTTCCTATTTCCCTTCCTTTAAAAGCCCTATATTGACCATCTGGCTGAAGTCTTGGACTCAGCTCATTTTAGTGCTATTTAACAATGCTTTGAGTTCTCAGCTACGGGCAGAGGGCAGGGCTTGTCACTCAAGACCAAGAGGCAAGCTACCCTTTCTGTCCTGTCATAATCTGTTTGTGACAATCCTTAAAGCACATTGGCTTGGAATTCATATTGAAATGAAAATGTAAAGTTCACATTAGTTTCCTTCACCTCAAATTACCAGGCCCTATGGAGAGTTAAAAACTTGGACTGGTTCAAACTAAGAAAGGTAGTGAACTCTAGAGACTGACTTTCTTTTTACAAGGTGGCCTGTTTTTTAAACTCTGCATTTAAAGCTATCGTGCATTAAACAGACCATTTCCAAAGAGATCTGTGTCCTATAGCGCACAAAATTGAAATCTGACTGCCATTAAGAAAGATCAGTCACCTGATCTCAGGTATCAAGACCCACAAGTTTTGTAGGAAGTTCAGCCAAAGCTATAAAAGATTTACATTAACAACCTGAAGTCTATCTCAGTGAGATTTAAAAATAACCAGAGCAATAGCATGCTCACACAACTATCACTAAAAAGCAAAAACATTCTGAAAACTAAAGTTAATAGTTAGGTGTCTTAACCTAAGCATAGTACCAAAATAATAGACAAAAATTTACAGAGTGGTAATCATATATTTTTTAAGTCAATTGGAAAAACACCACAAGTCAAAAATACTGTCCATAATTCTGACCGCAATGTGGTTATAAAAACACATGGCGGCAGGCTGGGCGCGGTGGCTCACGCCTATAATCCCAGCACTTTGGGAGGCCGAGGTAGGCAGATCATAAGGTTAGGAGTTTGAGACCAGCCTGACCAACATGGTGAAACCGTGTGTCTACTAAAAATACAAAAATTAGCTGGGCATGGTGGTGCACGCCTGTAGTCCCAGCTACTCAGGAGGCTGGGGCAAGAGAATCGCTTGAACTCAGGAGGCAGAGGTTGCAGTGAGCTGAGATTACACCACTGCACTGCAACCTGGAAGACAGAGTGAGACTCCATCTAAAAAAACAACAACAAAAAAAAAACATGGCTTTATAAAGTCCAACCAAAAATGTAACAAACTGCCACAGGCAGCCATATGTTACTCTTATACTTTACCATCTAGACAGCAAGAGAATACAATTTGAATAAACTAATAATAAAACTGAGTTCAGATTTATACCAACACACTTGGAAAGAGACCGAACAATTATACCAGACATTTAGACCATCTATATACCAAAACTCATATTTGGAAATTAAAAGACACATCTTTTCCAAATGAACACAATGATTTATCATTATTCATATTTAAAACTTAATTTAGATGGCTCAGATAAGACTTTCTGACTTATAGCTGGAGTATAAGTCCAGTTATAATTGTGTAATTTATTGCTATCAAAGACCACACTGGGTATTTTGGATAGAACAGTTATTACTGAAAGTTAATATAATTACCTAATGAAAGGATTACTTCCTTGATTTAAGTGTGAACTATAGAACACACAGAAGATATAGCTACTTAAGTATAATATAGCCTATGAACGATATTATTGGTAGTGCTGGATATCTCAACTGATAGACCTCTAAGGATAGATTCTGTCTTTATAATGCATACATTTAAACATAGGAATATCTCAGGACATGGCCTATGAGATAGATAGGGCCATGAAAAATAGATAATACACAGTAGCTAATAGGCCAAATGATATCTGATAAATTTTAAATATACTATTCAAAGTCAGATGTTTATTTCCACAAGAGATTACTATGATTTCTGTCTAATTTCAGTACTGCCACTATACACTTAGATGAGATTACACAGGAAAATGGCATAAATAATGTTTTTATTTACTGATTCTTAAAACATTATGGGCCGGGAGCGGTGGCTCATGCCTATGATCCCAGCACTTTGGGAGGCCAAGGCAAGTGGATCATGAGGTCAAGAGATCGAGACCAACCTGGTCAACATGGTGAAACCCTGTCTCTACTGAAAATACAAAAGAATTAGCTGGGCATGGTGGTGCGTGCCTGTAGTCCCAGCTACTCGGGAGGCTGAGGCAGGAGAATTGCTTGAACCCAGGAGGCGGAGGTTGCGGTGAGCCGAGATCGCATCATTGCACTCCAGCCTGGATAACAAGAGTGAAATTCCGTCTCAAAAAAACAAACAAAAAAAAACATTATGATACTCATTCCCATGAATTTATTTGGAATAATGCCTGGGAGAGACAGAATAAGGCAACGTTTCATTAAAAAATCTAAAAATAGCAAATAATATGATTTTTGTGTCTCCCAGGGAAGAACAAGTGTCACTTTTTGGAAATACAGTAGATGAAAATCAATGTACTAGCTTCTGAATTTCTTTGATATTATTTCTTAAAAAATCTGCCTGATTCTGGTTTGTCTAACTTAAGTTTTTTTTACTAGAAATTCCATGTTAGTAACAAATATGTGCCAGGATTTTCATCATATCTTTATGAAGGCAGGATGAGTAATTTATCTCCAAGAGTGAGGCAGACAAAAATGCAGAAATTTAGATATATGCAGCTCATTCATTCTCAAAAAAAAAAAAATTACCGAGGACTACTATTTGCCAGGTATTGAAGTAGCCCTGATAATAAAACAGAGAACAAAGACTTCATGATCTCATTGACCTTATAATCCAGAAGAAAAGAAAAATATTAAATATTAAATATAAATATTACAAATGAGAAAGTAGGGCTTGATGAGTGTGGATAAAAAGGGAAGCCAACATGAATAAGATCAGAACAGGTATCCCTAAAAAAATGACAGTTAAGCTTAGATCCAAAGAGATAAAATTAGGTAGGAAGGCAAGGGAATAATAACGGTGATCCAGAGAGAGGGAAGAACAGGTATGAAGTAGTAAGGAGACATAGTACATATTGAGAATATAGCGGACAGGTGATTTCAGCTGAGGATGAGGCTAGAGATGTAGGCAGAAAGTACACAAACGATGGCCTTATAGAAAATGTTTAAAAATTGAATTTTATTCAAAGGACACTGGGAAGCCACTGAAGAAAAGCTATTAGAAACCTGGTAATGGAAATGGGCCACTATGGCTGCCCAATGGATTAGAGAAAAGCAAGAGTAGATACAGAGAGATTCCTTAGGAGAATGTTTCTCTAGTCCAGGTTGATGCAATGGTTACTTGAATGAGGGTGGTGGCAGTGAAAATAATGAAAACTACTGGTTTAGGGATATTTCAGTGAGTGGATGGGTGGGTGGATACAGGGGTGGGGATATGAGGGTGGGAAGGAGAAAGCAGTGTCAAGGTCAACTTCCAGGTACCTAGTCACATAGTCACATAGATCAGGGAAGGTGCCCTCACAGAGAAATGGAAAACTGGAGAAGCAAATAAGAGTGGGAGAGGAAAGAACAGAAAAATCCTGACTTTAGTTTTGGACTTGAGTCTGAAGTGATTATAGTGGAAACATATGCATGGAGATGCAGAATAGTAGCTGGATACATGGGCCAAGTGAAAAGAAGAGAGTTTGAGATTGAAGATATCAATTTGGAGTTACAAGTATTTAAATGGTATTTGAAACCATAAAAATAAATGTTAATATTTAGGAAGAAGGAATATAATGAGAAAAGAGGAGGGCCTAAGGCAGAGGCTTAGAGAACTGCAATGTGTAATGGTCTGACAAAATAAGCTATTTTGAAGTGACAGGTAGTAAATGCTGCTATCCCCAGTACCTCATAAACTTTCTTCCCCTCCTTTCTAGATTTGCAAAAAATGTAGACATAAGACAGGTGTAAGCCACCTGGAAAGGAGGAAAATAATAATAACAGAGACAGGGACAAGGTAGCCTACTTGATTTCCCCACCTAAGGACTCCAAAGGGCATATGCATAGCATTTACAGCAGTCATGTTTCTTATAGCAAAAGAACAGAAACAACCAAATGTCCCTGGACAAGAGAATGGATACACTTGTTATTGATACAATGGAATACTATCAAAAGTGAAAATAAATAAGTTACATCTATGTGCATGCATCAATACGACTGACTCACAAACAATGCTTAGCAAAAAAACCCCATAAAAACCAAGTTACAGAAGAATATGGAGAGCATGTTTCCATTAATATTAAATTCTAAACGAAAGCTAAACATGGAATATATAAATATGACAAAGCTATAAGAAAAACAAGGAATGATGTCAGAAAGATGGCAAAGAAGGAAAACTCGGCCTTCATTTTCTTCACAAAGAACAGTAATCGGACAGCTATCCATGAATGGGAGTAACTCTGAAAGAGCTCAGGAATCTACTTGAGAAACTACAGCAATACACTGGAAGGGAAATCCCATAAGTAACCACATAAAAATCCCATAAATAACCATACAAAAGAAGGAAACAGTTTCATTCTGCCTTCATCATCCCATCCCCAAGGCCAGCACTACTCAGTATAGAGAGGGAACTCCCAAGTTTGTAAGTATCCCTGGGCATGGAAATGGAGAGCAGGATGAAAAAGCAGCTTCCCAAAATTTTCAGGGTACTGCCTGAGCAGTCAACAACCTGCCTCAGTTATACCCAACCCAGATTGATGAAGAGACTGGCATGGGTGGAAACAAAGAAGGATGGGGGCTATCAGTACTAGCCATATAGGCAGAAATCACTACTCCTTAGTGGCCTGCTCTGCACAGGATTCCAGCAGCCTTCTCTGCTAAGGACCTCAACAGCCCTTGTGGCTACAACAAGAGATTTCACCCCTGAGGATACACGGTATTCACTGATGTGGACCGCAGCAGCTTGCTCTGCAGAAGACACTAATAGGCTTTTGCTGGCTGCTGAGGACTCTAGCAGTCAGCATAGCAACAACAGACCCCTGCAGGTTTGGCCACTGGAATCCCACAGTTTTTTTGCCTTCCCAATCTCCAGGTGCCTAAGTGGTGATGTGTCCTTGTAGTCCTATTTGGGAGACTGAGGCAGGAGGGTCACTTGAGCCTGGGAGGTTAAGGCTTGAGTGAGTCATAATTATGCCACTGCAGTGCAGCCTAAGTAACAGAGTAAAACCTTGCCTCAAAGAAGTAAAAAAAGAAGGAAAAAGAGAGAATGAACAAAAGAAAGAAAGAGAGAAAAAAGGAAAACTGTCCGAAAACTTTCTAAATATGGGGAAAGATGTAAACATAAAGGTACATGAAATAGAAAGATGCAAAATCAGATTCAACCCACAGAAGACTTTCACCAGACACATTATAATCAGATTTTCAAAAATCAAAGAAAAAGAATTTTTAAAGCAGGAAGGGAAAAGCAGCATATTATATATAAGGGAACCTAAATAAGACCACTGCTGAATTTCTCAGCAAAAACCTTGCAGGCCAGGAGTAAGTGAGAAGATTTCATGAAAGAAAGAAAATGCCAATCGAAAATACTTTATGCAACAAAGCTATCCTTTGCCAATGAGGGACAGATAAAGACTTTCCCAGGCAAAGAAAAACTGAGGGAGTTCATCACCCTTAGACTTGTGTTACAAGAAATGCAAAAGGGAGTTCTTCAGGCTTAAGCAAAAGGCCACTAATTAGAAATATGAAAGTATAAAACTTGCTGGTAAAGGTAAATATATAGTCAAATTCAGAATACTCTAACACTGTACTGGTAGTGTGTAAATTACTTATAACTGTAATATAAAGGTTGAAAGACAAAAGCATTTCCAGAAAATAACTATAGCTACAAAAATTTGTTAATGGATATATAATGTAAAAATACATAAACTGACACAGAAAACATAAAATATAAGGGGAGAATGATATGGTTTGGCTGTGTCCCCACCCAAATCTCATTTGAACTGTAGCACCCATAATTCCCACCTGTTATGGGAGGGACCCAGTGGGAGGTAAATGAATCATGGGGGCAGGTCTTTCCCATGTTGTTCTCATGATAGTGAATAAGTCACATGAGATCTGTTGGTTTTATAGGGGAGTCCCCCTGCCACTAAGTAGGATGCGTTTTGCTCCTCATTCACCATCAGCCATGATTGTGAGGCCTCCCCCAACCATGTGGAACTGAGAGTCAAAAAGAAATAAAGCGTATTCAATTAGGAAAGGAGGGAGTCAAACTGTCTCTATTTGCAGATTACATGATTGTATATTTACAAGACCTCATCATCTCAGCCCAAAATCTCCTGAATCTGATAAGCAACTTCAGCAAACTCTCAGGATACAAACTCAATGTGCAGAAATCACAAGCATTCCTATACACCAGTAACAGACAAACAGAGAGCCAAATCAAGAGCAAACTATCATTCACAACTGCTACAAAGAGAATAAAATACCTAGGAATACAACTAACAAAGGATGTAAAGGATCTTTTCAAGGAGAACTACAAACCACTGCTCAATGAATTAAGAGAAGACACAAACAGATGGAAAAACATGCCATGCTCATGGTTAGGAAACATCAATATTGTGAAAATGGCCATACTGCCCAAAGTAATCTATAGATTCAATGCTATCCCCGTCAAGCTACCAATGACCTTCTTCACAGAACTTGAAAAACCACTTTAAACTTCACATGGAATCACAAGAGAGCCCGCATAGCCAAGACAATCCTAAGCAAAAAGAATAAAGCCAGAGGCATCACACTGGAGGACTTCAAACTATAATACAAGGCTACAGTAATCAAAACAGCATGGTACTGGTACCAAAACAGAGACATAGACCAATGGAACAGAACAGAGGCCCCAGAATAAACACCACACATCTACAACCATCTGATCTTTGACAAACCTGGCAAAAACAAGCAATGAGGAAAGGACTCCATGTTTAATAAATGGTGTTGGGAAAACTGGCTAGCAATGTGCAGAAAGCAGAAACTGGACCCCTACCTGTCACCTTACACTAAAATTAACTCCAGATAGATTAAAGATTTAAACATAAAACCTAACACCATAAAAACACTAGAAGAAAATGTAGGCAAAACCATCCAGGACATAGGCATAGGCAAGGACTTCATGACTAAAACACCAAAAGCAATGGCTATAAAGGCCAAGATAGACAAATGGGATCTAATTAAAATTCAGAGCTTCTGTACAGCAAAAGAAACCATCATTAGAGCGAATCAGCAACCAACAGAATAGGGAAAAATTGTTGCAATCTACCCATCTAACAAAGGGCTAATAACCAGAATCTACAAAGAACTAAAATTTACAAGAAAAAAACAAACAACCCCATTCAAAAGTGGGCAAAGGTTAAGAACAGACACTTTTCAAAAGAAGACATATATGAGGCCAACAAACATATGAAAAAATGCTCATCATCACTGGTCAGTAGAGAAATGCAAATCAAAACCACATTGAGATATCATCCCATGCCAGTTACAATGGTGATCATTAAAAATTCTGGAGACAACAGATGCTGGAGAGGATGTGGAGAAATAGGAACACTCTTACACAGTTGGTGGGAGTGCAAATTAGTTCAACCATTGTGGAAGACAGCATGGCGATTTCTCAAGGATCTAGAAATAGAAATTCCATTTGACTCAGCAATCCCATTACTGGGCATATACCCAAAGAACTATAAATCATTATACTATAAAGTCACATGCACACATATGTTCATTGCAGCCCTGTGGGTACAATAGCAAAGACCTGGAACCAACCCAAATGCCCATCAATGATAGACTGGACAAAGAAAATGTGGTACATATACACCATGGAATACTATGCAACCATAAAAAACGATGAGTTCGTGTCCTTTGTAGCAACTTGGATGAATCTGGAAACCATCATTCTCAGCAAACTGAAACAAGAACAGAAAACCAAACACCGCATGTTCTCACTCATAGGTGGGTGTTGAACAATGAGAACATGTGGACTCAGGGAGGGGAGCATCACACACTGGGGGCAGTTGTGGGGGGTAGGGGAGAGACAGCAGGGGGTGGAGAGGGAGGGGAGGGTGGGGAGGGATAACACGGGGAGAAATGCCAGATATAGTATGCACTTAAAGTTAAATAATTAAAAAATAAAAATAAAAAAAATAAATTACTCAGTCTCAGGTATGTCTTTATTAGCAGTGTGAAGACAGACTAATACAGAGAATAAAAGTAAGTTTTTGTATGTGATCAAAGTTAAGTTGTTACCAGCTTCAAACAGACTAGCATAACTATAAGATGTTTTATGTAAACCTCATGGTAACAAAAACACAAAAACCTACAGTAGATACACAAAAGATGAAGAGAAAGGAATAGAAACATGCCCCTACAGAAAATCATCAAATCAAAAAGAGGAAAGAGGAAAGGGACAAAAGGTCTCCAAAACAACCAAACAACTAGAACACCATTAACAAAAATCTTTACCTATCAATAATTGCTTTAAATGTATATAGACCAAATTTGCCAATCAAAACACATAGAGTGATTGAATGGATAAAAAGTATAAGACCCAACTATATGCTGCCGAAAGAGACTCACTTCACATTTAAGGACACACACAAAATGAAAGTGAAGATACTCCAGGCAAATGGAAACCAAAAAGAGCAGGGGCAGCTAAACTTATATCAGACAAAACAGATGTTAAGTCAAACCATCATATGAAACAAAGAAGGTCATTAGATAATGATAAAAGGATCAATTAATCAAGAGGATATAACAAATGTAAATATATATGAATCCATGTCGGAGTACCTAACTAAATAAAGCAACTATTAACATATCTGAAGGGAGAAATAGACAGCAATACAATAATAGTAGGGAATTCAACATTTTACTTCGAACCATGGATAGATTATCAACATGGAATATCAGTAAAGGAACACTAAGCTGGAACTACACCTTAGACCAAATAAACCTAACAGACATATGCAGAAAATTCCAGCCAACAGCAGCAGAATACACACTCTTCTTGGGTGCAAAGAACATTTTACAAGATAAATCATATGTTGGGCCAGAAACTAAATCTTAACAAATTAAGTAAGACTCAAATCATGTTGAGTAATTTTTATAACCACAATGATATGAAAATAGAAATAAGTAACAGGAGAAAAACTAGAAAATTCACAAAAATGTGGAAATTAAAACACACACTCCTGAACAATCAATGGTTCAAGAAGAAATCAAAAGGGAAGTTTTGATTCTCAAGAAAAAGATCTTGAGAATAATGAAAAAGTAAACAAAACATACCAAAATTTATGGTATGTAGCCAAAGCAGTCCTGAGAAATTCATACCAATAAATGAAAATATTTAAAAAGAAAAAAAATCTCAAATAACCTGATATTACACCTTAAAAAACTAGTTAGTATAAGGAAGCCCAAATTTAAAGTAAGAATGGAAATAAAGAAAGGAAATAAACAAAAGGTAGACATACAAATGGAAATAAAAATCAGAGTAGAAATAGATTAAACATACAATAGAAAAGAAATCAATGAAACAAAAAGTTGGTTTTTGAAAAGATAAAATTCACAAACTTTTAGCTAGATTAACTGAGAAAAAAGAAAGAAGACTCAAATACATAAAACGAGAAATGAAAGAGGAAATATTACAATTGAGGCCACATAAGTATAAAAAAAATTACTAAACAATTAGACACCAAAAAATTGGAGAACTTAGAAGAAATAGATAAATTCCTAGATACAGACAACCTACCAAGACTGAATTATAAAGAAATAGAAATTGTAAACAAACCAATAGAAAGTAAAGAGATTGAATTTGTTTTTGTTTTGTTTTGTTTTTGAGACAGAGTTTCACTTTTGTTGCCCAGGCTGGAGTGCAATGGTGCAATCTTGGCTCACTGCAAACTCCGCCCCTGGGTTCAAGCGAGTCTCCTGCCTCAGGCTCCCGAGTGGCTGAGATTACAGATGCCCACCACCAAGCGTGGCTAATCTGTGTAGTTTAGTAGAGATGGGGTTTCACCATGTTGGCCAGGCTGGTATTAAACTCCTGACCTCAGGTGATCCACCTGCCTTGGCATCCCAAAGTGCTGGGATTACAGGTGTGAGTCACTATGCCCAGCCTGAATCTGTAATTAAAAAAAAAAAAAAAATCTCATTAAAGAAAAGCTCAGAATCTGATGGCTTCATTGCTGAATTCTCCTAAACATTTAAAAAAAGACTTAATACCAATCCTTCTTCAATTCTTCCAAAAACTGAAAAGGAGAGGATACTTCCAAGCTCATTTTATGAGGCCAACATTACCCTAATACAAAAGCCAGACAAGGACATTAACAAAAAAAAGTATTACAGTCTAATATCTATAATAAATATAGATGTAAAAATCCTCAACAAAACATCAGCAAACCAAAATCAACAGCATATTAAAAGAATCAATGTACCACAATCAAGCTGGATTTGTCACAGGGATTTAACATATGCAAATCTATAAAATGATATATCACAGTCACATGATGTACAAAAACCATATGATCATCTCAATACAGATACAAAAAACATTTGACAAAATTCAACATCCTTTCATGATAAAAACTATCAACAAATTACATGTAGAAGGAATGTACCTCAACACACTAAAGGCCATATATGACATGAAAGCTAACATCACACTAAACTGGGAAAAGTTGAAAGCTTTTCCTCTAAGATTAGGAATAAGCCAAGAATGCCCACTCTTGCCATTTCTGTTCCGCACAGTAGTGGAAGTTATAGCCAGAGCAATTAGGCAAAAGAAAGAAGTAAAAGGCATCTAAAATGAGAAGGAAAAGTTATATTGTCTCTATTTGCAGAGAACATGATCTTATTTATAGAAAACCCTAACAACTCCACCAAAAAACTGTTAAAACTAATTGATTCAGTAAAGCTTCAGGATGCAAAATCAGCACAGAAATCAGTAGCATCTCCATACACTAACAAAAAATTGTCTGAAGAAGAAATCAGTAAAACAGTCCCATTTACAATAGCTACCAAAAAAAAAAAAAAAACCAGAAAACCCCAACAACTTAAGAACAAATTTAATCAAGGAGGTGAAAGAACTACACACTGAAAACTATAAAACATCGATGAAAGACAGAAGTAAATGGAAAAATATTCCTTATTCATGAAATAGAAGAATTAATATTGGCAAAATGTACATAACATCCAAAGTGATCTACAGATTCAATGATTCTATCACTGAATTCTAATGACATTTTCTATCAAAATCCTAAGGACATTTTTCACAGAAATAGAGAAAAGAATCCTATAATTCATATAGAATAAGAAAAGACCACGAATAGGCAAGGAAAGCTTAAGAAAATGTACAATGAGACACGTAAACATTACCTGATCTCAAGTATACTACAAAGCTAAAGTAATCAAAACAGCATGGTACCAGCATAAAAACAGTATACACCAATGGAAGCAAGAACCTAGAAATAAATCCAAACATATAAAATCAGTTGATCTTCAACAAAGATGCCAATAACACACAATGGGGAAAGAATAGTCTCCTCCTAAATAATAGTGTTAAGAAAACTGGATATTCACATACAGAAGAATAAAATTGGAGTCATCTCACACCAGATACAAAAATCAAGTCAAAGTGGATTAAAAACTTAAATGTAAGTCCTGCAACTGTAAAACTACTAGAAAAAAAACGTAGGGAAAAAATTATTGACATTGGTCTTGACAGTGATAATGATTTTTGGGGTTATGATTCCAAAGTTCATGCAACAAAAGCAAAATACATAAATGGGACTACATCAAACTAAAAAGCACAGCAAAAGAAACAGTCAACAGAGTGATGATGTAACTATCTTTTCTTTTCTTTTGAGATGGAGTCTCACTCTGTTGCCCAGACTGGAGAGCAGTGGCACAATCTCAGCTCAATGCAACCTCTGCTTCCCGGGTTCAAGTGATTCTCCTGCCTCAGCCTCCCGAGTAACTAGGATTACCGGTGCAAGCCCACACGCCCAGCTAATTTTTCTATTTTTAGTAGAGACGGGGTTTCACCATGTTGGTCAGGCTGGTCTCCAACTCCTGACCTTGTGATCTGCCTGCCTCGGCCTCCCAAAGTACTGGGATTATTATAGGCATGAGCCACCACACCCAGCCACAACTATCGAATGAAAGAAGATATTTGCAAACTACACACCTGATAATGGGCCAATATCCAAAATATAGAAGGAACACAAACAACTCAATAGCAAGAAAACAACCTGATTAAAAAATGGGCAAATGACCAGAACAGACATTTTTCAAAGGAAGACATACAAATGGCCAAAAGGTGTACAAAGAAATTTTAACATCACTAATCATCAGGTAACACAAATTAAAATCACAATGAGGTACCACCTCACACCTGTTAGAATGGCTACTATGAAAAAGGCAACATATAACAAGGGTTGGCAAGGGTGTGGAGAACAGAGAACCCCTAGTATGGTGTTAATGAGAATGTAAATTGTAAGGCCATCATGGAAAACAGTATGGAAATTCTTCAAAAAATTAAAAACAGAACTATCATATGCACTCCTTATTAGTGTTTTTGAAAGATTAAACATGAAAATTTATGTAAAGCACCTGGCACAGAGCATTCAATTATGTGTAAGTGTTCTTGTCTACCCTCTATCTTCTCTGATAATTTCAATACAAAGCATGCTTTCACAAAAGATAAGTCTTCCAAAGCCCAAATTTCCAAAGCCCTTTTACCCTCCGCTAATAATAAGTACCTCTCCTTTCCCAACCCTGTGACCTTCCTGTCTATTCCCACATCTATTCCAACGATAATATTGTTGCCTTCTCTTTCCCCTTTCACTGTACCCCAATTATGAAGATCAAAGTGGAGATTTCAAAGAATAAGAAGAATCCTGCTTGCTAATCTTTTACCACAGGATAATAAAGTAACCCAAGGGTGTCAATACCTACATGCTAACAGACATATGGGAAAAATTTTTACATATATGCATGATATAATACATTTGTATAGAGATAAACATACACAATACAGATCTATATTTCACAAATACTATGTATACCCTAGTAGTTTTATTTCAAAAGAGAATTTACTACATTATTTCCACTCTCACTGCCTCTCCTACCACTTGTTCCTCATATCCTTGTATTTTGACTTTGGTCACCATCAAATGGCCATTTCTTGGACCTCATCCTCATCAACATTTTCCTCCACCTCTCTAATAGTGATAGTCACCAGCCGTGAAATGCTTCCAGTTTCTGGTTTCCATAATATCAGCCTATGCCATGGGGCATACTTCTACTACTCTTTACATATCATTCCCCAGAATTCTCTTTTTCCGTCTATTTTCTAATTACTAATTTTCTTCTTGGTTTACCTCCTTTCTACCCCAATTCCTGATTCTATATCTGAAATGTATGGCTTCAGTTAATGCTTCTGTTCTACTAAGCCCTGCATCTCTTTTGGTATGCTTCTATCGTATTTATAGTCCAACATGTTTATCTGCTTGGATGGCCCTTTGTACCAGGGTATCCCACTGGTACTACAAAGATAATATTTTTTCATAACTGAACTCATCTTTCTGTACAAGCCTAACGTTCTGTCTGTGTCTGATTTCCCTTAATAGTTTCAACATCCTCACTGGGGTTATCTTGGAATGCTCTTTCTCCTGCATGCCAGTGTGAAACCTATGTCATAATCTCTCTATAAACATCTATTTACCTCTCACATCATTTTCATTGCCACTGTTGTTACCGTATTTTGGGTCTTTATTACCTCTTTCACACACTAATGTGAACAGTATCTTAACTGATCTCCCTATTTACAGTATGTTCTCTCCATTCCAACCTATTCATGGTTACCAAATTAATCTTCTTAGAGCAAAGCTCTGCATGACTCTCAGGCAAAAACACATTCATTGGATTCCTGCTATATGTAGCAGAAAGTCCAAATTCCTTAGCCTACCATTCAAGGCCTACTGTACTTGAATCAAACCCACCTTTCCAAACATATTTTCCATTAATCATCTCCATGTACCCTGAACTTAAGCCAAAGTCAACTGTGAGGTTTTCTGTTATTCTCTATTAAAGGAAACAGGTCTCAGTCCTGTTAGAGGTAGGAAGCTGAAACTGGGCTTGCAGCCCTGTATGTAACCTAGTTCTACAAAATACTGTTCCATCTATGAAACAGCTCCTAGGAAAATTTTGCTTACTTGCTTGAGGATAGTCACAAGAAAGCTTGCAACCCATCTTCACTTACTAGCTTGGGGATAGTCACAAGAAAGCTTTTCCATCCATGGGTCATGGGTGGAAAAGGAATCACACATAAGGAATGAGACCACTCAAGCCTCCTCCACCCTCAAAAAATCAAGAATAACTACTGGTTCAGAGTCAGTGAAACCACAAGGAGTTTGTCAGAAGCAAATATGAATCTCTGTAACAGTACGCCTTCACAATCCAAGACCTGCAGGAAAACAACTCACACTAAAAAAAATTTCACAGTAAAATGGAAACAAAAATGTAAATGAACCTCACTTATAAAAGAGTCAGAAGACACTACTAATGGCAGGGCTGACACATCAGAATCATAGATAAGATAATAATCTGAAAGAAATTCTAAAATAAGTATATTAAACGTCAAAAGAAAACACAAAAGGAATAGCTGCCATAAGGCAGGGAAAGGACAATACAAAAAGAATAGGCGTTTTCTTTTTTTAAAAGAATCAAACAGAAATTGGAATAAAAGTTTCAATGGACAGGTTAAGCATTAGATTATCCACAGAGGGATAGAAAATAGTGAACTGCAAAACATATGTGAGGAAAACACAATGTATAGTAGAGCCAAAAAAGGAAAATGTGAAAGAACCACTAAAGGAAATGTTTCAGTAAGAAGCAAATTAAACTCCAATGGGAAGAGCAGGATGCAAGGAGCAAACATAAGCCAAAAACAACAATAACAATAAACCAAACTAGCAACAAAAATAGCAAAGAAAATAGAAGGGGAAGCCTGAGTTTAAGCATTCTAAGGTCTTTGTTTTGTTCAGAAGGAGTAAAGATATTAAGTTTAGAATTGTTTGATGTTTGCAAATAATATTCGTTAATTTCAGGTGGCACAATTATTACATGTCTTTATTGTATTACTCTTTGTACTTCTCTATGTTTGAAATATTTAACAACTGTTTTAGATTACACCACTTCTGGATTGTCCGGATAGAATTACTTCTTTCCTCCTGTGAATTCACAAAGCACTTTATCTCTACCACTCTTCTACATACTATGGCTACGTATCATAAATGCTGTACATTCCCCACTAGATAAGTTTCCTCATAGCAACATACACATTTATTTGCCATCATTTAAAAAAATCATCCTAACTTCTAATTAGAGAATACAGAACCTTAAAATCTAAATTAGGTTCTGGTTAGTTAAGACATAGATCTAAAGTGTGGCCATGATAATAGCTGACAAACAAAAATATGAAAACAATTAATACCACAAATTATGAAGCTTTGGAAAAAGATGACAGGGGATTGAATGAAGGGTAAGCTATACATCAGGGGTGTCCACTCTTTTGGCTTACCTGGGCCACATTAGAAGAATAATTGTCTCGGCCACACATAAAGTACACTAACACAAACAATAGCTGATAAGCTAAAAGCAAAATAAAACAAAAAGTCATACTGTTTTAACAAAGTTTACAAACTTGTGTTGGGCTGCATTCAAAGCTGTCCTGGGTTGCATGTGGCCTGTAGGCCATGAGTTGAACAAGCTTAAGTATACATCAATTACTGGGGTGGACAGGAAGTTTTCCTGGAAATTAGAAGATGCCTATAATAATAAAAGGGTGATAGGGTATGTAGTGGAAAATTACTTTATTTAAAATATAAATACTTGTATTTTCTTAATGAGTATATTTGAAAATTGCTTTGAGATTTAAATTTATCCTGTCTCATAAACTGAACTTTCAATGTGTTAACCAATTTTATACTCAAATATATATATTACAACAGAATACAACTATCAGTGCAAGAAAAAACAAAAAAAAATCAAACAGGACTAGATACACTCAAAGCTAGGTATTTTTTAAGGTATTTATTTTTCCATTCAAAACAACTTCTCAAAAGCTCTATTTCATACACTAGAATCTGAATCATGTCAATAGCTTAGATAAATCTCTAAAGCAAACAACAAGCAAAGACAAAGTCAACTGGATAAAATGATGTTTTTTCTTAATTATGAAAAATTATATTTTCTAGCCAGTAAAAATGGGTTCATAAAATATCTCAGTCAAAGGACCAGTGACTACAGCAGAAAAATCTGAAAAAGTTCCAAAAGTTCTGGTTTAATATATAATAATTTCAAGTTTTTAAGAAACATTTTTAATATTTAGGCCCACAGAAAACTTGTGCTCTCTTCCAGCAGTAAAACCACAACATCGCTTTGGAAAAAACATCGCTTTAGAAAAAAAAAAAAATCTATTCTCATTATCAGAAGTAATGTGCTAATGTAATCAAATGGTACACAAAATGAAGCTTTTCTGAAATAGAATGCTTCAACAGATTAGCCAGTTAATTGGTTAAATATCATTTGGACCAAAAACTTCATGTGTAAAGAAAATATTTTCCTCTTATTTAAAAAATTGTAGCATTATTTTCAGTATTCTATTTTGCTTCCAGACTACATTTTTTGGCAATGCCTTGTAACTATGCACATGCTGGTATAATATTTTAAATAAAAACACATTCTAATGAGTTACATATGACTTTTTTTCTAAAATCGTTAAGTTTTAAAAGTTTAATTTTACAGAACCTGCTTCAATACATTATAAAAATGCTTTATAGTTAAAAATGTAGACTTCTTATTTCATCACTTTAAAAAGTTAAAAAAAGAAAAAAGCCCAACTGTTTTCTTGAATTCTACTTTTGAGAGAAAAATTATTTCCACCTGTTATCCCAAAGTTCAAAACAGGCCACACAGTTTTCTTACATCAAGAACATGCTTCAGGCCGGGCGCGGTGGCTCACGCCTGTAATCCCAGCACTTTGGGAGGCCGAGGTGGGTGGATCACGAGGTCAAGAGATCAAGACCATCCTGGTCAACATGGTGAAACCCCGTCTCTACTAAAAATACAAAAAATCAGCTGGGCATGGTGGCACGTGCCTGTAATCCCAGCTACTCAGGAGGCTGAGGCAGGAGAATTGCCTGAACCCAGGAAGCGGAGGTTGCGATGAGCCGAGATCGCGCCATTGCACTTCAGCCTGGGTAACAAGAGCAAAACTCCGTCTCAGGAAAAAAAAAAAACAAAAACAAAACAAAACAAAACAAAAAAGAACATGCTTTGTAGTGAACCTGCTACAATTAGTCAATAGGAAGTAAAGAAAAAGAAAAAAATCCAAAGTTTACTCTTGATATATATTTGGCCTCATCTGCAAAAATTAATATTTTATGGAACTTAAAATAATTTAAAAAAACAATATAAAATAAATATCAAGAGGATAAAAGCCCATCCTTCTTTAACTATATACTAAAAATTAATCCATGTGATTATTAAAAATAAATTTTAAATGCTTTGTAAAATAAGTGAGAAGAATCATGAGTGAGGGGAATACAGTAAGGGAAATAACAAAGAATCCTAAAACTGGAAGGAAAAATTTGAAATCATCTTATCTTGCTGTTTAACAGATAAAATGGCTGACACCTAGATATGTTAAAAATTAGTTTTCTTAAAAAGAATACAGCTATTCAATTAACATATCTTGAACACTTACTATGTACCAACTACTCTGTTAGGTGCTAGATGAGAAGACAAACAGTACCTGTTTTCTAGATCAAAGTCTAGTAGGAAAAAAAAAAACATGAAAACAAGCCATTTTTAATGATAAGGGAATTGGTCACCTGGAGAAGTCAGGAGAGTACAGAAAACATGTTGATACATGAAAGGGAAATAACTTGCCAGGTAGATAAAGAAGCAAAGAGTGTATTCTAGAAATGAAAAAAGTCTACAATAACTTGAGGCCTGAGAGAACATGATGTATTCTTAGTGTCTATCTTGAGGGTCCTGTATGTCTTGAGTATCTTTTTTGTTTGTCCAGAGACAAGGTCTCACTCTGTCACTCAGGCTGGTGTGCAGTGCCACGATCATAACCTTGAACTCCTGGGCTCAAGTGATTGTCTCATCTTAGTCTCCTGAATAGCTGGGACTACAGGTATGCACCACCACCATTTCTCCCGCCTTGGCCTTGGTAAGTGCTGAGATTACAGGTCTGAGTCACCATGCCCAGCCCATTCAATATCTTTTAAAACAGATAATGGGGTCTCATGAAAAATGTTAGTAGGTGAATAATGTAATTGGGTTTGAATTTTAGAAATTTACCTTTCTAGAAAAGATAGATTGGAGAAAGGTAAAATAAGAAAAGGACCACAAGTGACCCACACAATTTGTAATTAGCAAGTTAACTATGAACCAGTAAAATCAGATTCTAAGTAAAAGCCAAATCCTACTAGGTTTGGTAGGTGAATCAGAAATAAGGAAGTAGAGGGAGTAAGCATAAGACTTCTTCTAGTGTCTTTTCAGTGAATATGGAAGAAAGAGCAGTAGTCAGAGGAAGATTCAGGGTTGATAAAGCAACCATGTAGTTTCAAGACGGAAATTTGAAAACATTCATGTGGTAAAGGAAACATTTCAACAGAGAGAAGATGATCTGAATCTGAAAGAGGAGGGAGATGGTGTAATATCCCTGAGTTGAATCAAAAGTAGGCCGTGGAACACAGGTGGTGGGACTGGCCTCAAATGCAGGACAGGCCTTTCTGCCAGTAAGAATGGACAGAAGGAGGTAGCAATGAGTACATATATTGTCAAGTTTATAGTTAAGAGTGTGGCTTTGGACAGAATGCATTCATACATACACAATAGGAAGCTAAGGTTTGGAAATATTCTTAAACCCTGAAGTATACCTTGAACAAGAAAGTATACTACTAAGACTTGAGTGAAAAGCACTTGAGCATACGTGATGATGGTAAGTGGTTCTTAGGAGCTTTGAAACTCTGATTCAGGTCTTCACATTAGCTGCTTAATTGCACTGACTGAATTTTTCATTAGCTGATCAAATATTTTATTAGCTCTGGGAAACTGCTATAATCATACTTACAGTAAGAATTTTCTAAACATTTATTTCCTTGGAGCAAAGATTTAAACTTTTTAAGAGCTATGTTTGCATGAAAACTCTTGAATCCTCTCCTCATTATTTATCTGTAAATAGTTCCAACAATAAAATGGAATAAAAATTAAAATCACAGATAATTTCTCCTAGAAAATAATGAGTTCTAGAAAGTGAAATTAAAGTGCCTAGCTTGCCAAAACCTTAACAATTTGAAGTTTTATAAGTTTATGAAATTTTATCTTTCTTAAGGAATCAGAAGAAAATAAGCTTTTATGCTGGTACAAACCAATATATCCTGCAAACGTAAAAAATGGTTACATGTTGGCTAAGTTAGTCAAACACTTGAATGCTATCTAGACAAGAAACTACAGCTCTCACATTTAATATTTTAAAAATAACATGTCCAAATCAACATTTCTCATTTAAACCATATTGACATATCATATTATTCCCTACTAAATATTTTTTCCATATATATTCTATTTTCTTGGACTAGATGTCAAATTCACAGGACAATTTTCAATTAAAGTCTGAAAACATAAATCCATTATAAATATTACAATACATTAATAAGATCAAAGCCTTGAGTATCCCTATCTCTAAATATCTTATGTCAATGTGTTACAAGTTAATATACATGAAATTCAAATATTTAATAAGCTCTAATACATTCATACATTGGTAGGGAAGTCCTGCAAGAGGATGGCAGAGTATGATTATAGAATAATTCTGTATTTCTAAATAAAATAACATTATATACAATAATGAAGACAATAAAGTGTCAATTAATAAAGTACAGCAATAAGTATGTAATAAGGATGTTCTGACACTGCCAGAGGACAATATGTTTAATGAAACATAAAAGGAATATAAGGATATATTTTTTTCCATAAAGTATATCATACCTTTAATTTTTTTTTTCTTTTCAGACGGAGATTTGCTCTGTTGCCCAGGCTGGAGTGCAATGGCATGATCTTGGCTCACTGCAACCTCTGCCTCCCAGGTTCAAGCAATTCTCTTGCCTCAGCATCCAGAGTAGCTGGGATTATAGGCACAAATCATCATGCCTGGCTAATTATTGTATTTTTTGCAGAGAAAGGGTTTTACCATGTTGGCCAGGCTGGTCTCGAACTCCTGACCTCAAGTTATCTGCCTGCCTCAGCCTCCCAAAGTGCTGGGATTATAGGTGTGAGCCACCAGACCCAACCTAATTTGTATATAAGGAGTTTTTTAACTAACAAAAGCAACATGTTATAATCAAAAGCTAATTTCATACAAATATGCCTACAGCCCATCTTATTCCTATTGTGTTTTCTATCTCCAAAATAGCAACACTTTCAGATGGCTGACAGAGTATCTTTGGGTCTTGTGCTTGGAACATGGAAATTGATATAAGTATAAGGAAAACAAGATTCAGAATGATCTCTAAGACACAGAAAACTCAGTACAGCTTTTTAATCAATTTGTGCTTTAATATACTAGGTATAAAAGTATATGAATGTAATTGGCAATGTTTAAATTGCTATTTGATTGCAAATGATTGAAAGAAGTTTGCTGATGTGGGTTTTCCTCTAGCTTGCTCCCTTTTCTTTCTTTGCTCAAGGGCAATCATTTAGATTGCAGTGATCCAAAAACTACGTATGTTCTGCTGTACCCATAATTTGCTGATAAAATATGTGAAATAGAGAATAGATTCACAAACCTCCCAGTTTAATTTATTTCTACATAATAGCTCTTGATGACTCATATTTCGGCAACAAAAGAAAATAAGCCATTGATGAGATGTCATATCAATACATTAAATAATTAGATTAACTTTATGAAATACTTTCGCATTTATTTTCTTATTTGATCTTCCTAAGAATCTAGTGAAGGAGGCAAGAGTGGAGTAAAGGAGAGTTTTCTCAATTTACAAAGAACAAGTCAAGGCTCGAAAAAATAAGTGATTTGCCTGAGAAACTCTCACCTCTGCCTACCAGGAGAAGGTAACAGAAGTATATAGATGTATAAATAAAACTCTTTGTAAAGGAATTACAGAATGGCAGTCAGGGAAACACAAATGGATTAAAAAAGTAAATTAAGGGAAGGGAGAAACAGGGAGGTTCTCATCACTGGGCATAAAGTTTCAGTTAAGCAAGATGAGTAAGTTCTAGAGATCTGCTGTACATTATTCTTAGAGTCAACAATTCTGCATTGCACACTTAAAAAGTTGTTAAGAGGGCAAGCAGATCATGTTAAGTGTTCTTACCATAATAAATATTTTTTTTTAAGTAAATGAGAGGCCAAGGAATCAGAAAACGGTGAAGAAGGCTCTGAACTCCCATCCCACCACAGAAACATTGAAAAACAAGCAAAAACTAACTGCCAGAGTTCTGGAAAATAGCTAAAGCTTTATGGCAACCAAACAAATACTGAATTAAGAAAAAGGCAACTTAAAAATGGTAGGGCTAGGTGCAGTGGTGCATTCCTACTGAGGAGGCTGAGGTGGGGAAACCACTTGAGTCCAGTTTAAGTCCAGCCTGGACAACACAGCAAGATCTCGTCTCCAAATTAAATAAATAAATAAATAAATAAATAAATAAATAAATAAAGCACACACATACACAAAAAGATGAGAATGCTTTGTGGCGTTCTTACTTGTCCTTGCTCCATGCCCTCCCCAGCTTGGCAGTCCACATTCCTAGTGTGGGGGCCATGGTCCCTGGCTCCAGAGGGATCTACTATTAGTAAATTACTCTGTTTACTCTAATGCCTGGGAAGAAAAGCTGGGAAGAAAATACACATTTTTCTCAAGTGCACATGGAATGCTCTCAAAGACGGAGCAAATGTTAGAACACAAAACAAGTCTCAATAAATTTTTAAAGACTGGCATCATACAAGACATCTTTTCTGATCACAGTGGAATGAATCTAGACATCAATAAAGAAGAAAACTAGAAAATTCACAAATATCTAGAAATTAAATAATGCACTCAAGCAATGGGTCATAAAAGATATCACAAGGGAAATTAGAAAATACTTAAGAAATGAATGAAAAAACACGACATAACAAAACTTATGGGATGTTGTAAAGGTAATTGTTAGAGCAAAAATTATTGCAGTTAATGCCTACATTAAAAAAATAGAAAAGGCGCAGCACAGTGGCTTGCACCTGTAATCCCAGCACTTTGGGAAGCCAAGGCAGGAAGATCACGTGAGGCCAGAAGTTCAAGACCAGTCTGGGCAACATAATAAGACCTTGTCTCTACAAAAAAAAAAATTTTTTTTTTAATTAGCCAGGTGTGGTAGCACACACCTATAGTCTCAGCTACCCTGGAGGCTGAGGTGGAAGGATCACCTGAGCCTGGGAGGTAGAGGCTGCAGTCAGCTATAATTGTACCACTGCACTCCAGGCAGGGTCACAGAGAGAGACCCAGTCTCAAGAAAGAAAGGAACAAGAAGAAGGGGGAAGACGGAGGATGAAGGAGAAGGATGGAGGAGGAGGAAGGAGGAGGAGGGAAGAAGGAAGAAGGAGAAGGATGGAGGAGGAAGGAGCAGGAGGAAAGGGGAGGAGGGAAGGATGGAGGAAGAGGAGGAAGGAGGAGGGAAGAAGGAAGGAGGTTTCAAAGTGAAAAGAGATGGCACACTTTACCTATAGTAACCTGAGGAAGGCTGACTTACAAAAGGACTATTTACAGAAGTGAAGGTACAGATAAATAAAAGGGATAGTTCAGTAATCCAGGGTAACAGCAGCAGCATTACCACCTTATGGCAAAAGAAACAAGTACAGGTCTGGGAACTCAAAAAAAAACACACATTTAGAGAGGACTGTCTTGAAAGGAACAGTGGCTTTCTACAGAGAGACACAACCAGCATATGGCAACCTGGTGTGAAAATAAACACCCTTGTCTAATTTCCCTCCCTCTTTGACTTCCTGCTGAGGTTGCCCCTTGCCCACCTCTAACTCAACCTGGAAATTAAAAGGCACAGGAGGCTTTGATACAGCATATAAAATTGAGAATTTCAGGGTATACAGCAGAGTAAAGAACCGAAGACTGAATCTGGGGTTGCTAACAAAAGATATCTATCACGAAAAGTATTGCCGAGTCCTACGCCCCATTCCCACATCTCCAATCAAGAATCACAATTATTAATTCAGTTATAGCAGAACAAAGAGAATAATTCTGTTTACCTTGGATCTGCAGAAGGGGCTTTTCATAATCCACATGGAAATAGATTTCTCACACAATGCAATTTGTATTGTAAAATTAATTCTTAAGATTTCCAAAACAATCTAAGTCACAGTAAATCCTTCTTTTATCTACAGATCACTTCCATACAAAAAGACTACAGAAACTTACAGTCTCTGATAAGGAATGGCACCTGGCTGACCCTTTGTCATCTTCTTCAGGGTAAGAGTCAGTTAAATGGTCTACTTTCTTAACACTACAAAACAGGAAACATTCTACCTCCTTCAGTAGTTAATACATTCTGATTTGCTCACATTCCTAGTCCAAATTACCAGATGTACTAAATCATTAGTTAATTATAGAAATACCAACTATCAAGTAAGCATATTAATACCCTTGCATAGTTTCTGCAACAACACTGCAGTTCTAGTTAGAAACCTATAATGTGCTCATTCTATACACATAACTTATATGAATAACATTTTAGAATTCTATGATACTGCAGCTACTTTTAGTCCATGACTAAATCTTGCTTTGGTCATAATTAATCCTGGAAAATTCACTGTTTGAGAAGACAGGGTTCCATACGGAGTTAACCTTGTTTTAAAACATGCAACAGTCTCCCTTCCTCTCTGTATCTTGCATAAATTTGAAAACGTAAAATGCTACATTCAAAAGATGTATATATTTTGAATTAGGCATGGATGCCCTAGAAACTAGCAACATGGAGGGCAAAATGTAATGCATTTATTTGTTTTGGAAAATTTTATCTCTCTAGTGGAAATGTTTAGGAATTAAAAAATATAAATGAGAAACAAATCCTTCCACCTCTCCCCACTCCCTCACTGCCCACTGCCTGGACATATCATTGATTCTAATGAGATGATATGAAAAACAAAATCAAACAGCTGAAAGATTAGCCAGAAGATGACATCCTAATTCTGCTGTTTATAAGCCATATGGCATGGGGCAAATGACTTTGCTTCAATGTCCCCACCTGTAAAATGAATACAACAATAATTAAACTTGCCTTGTTTATCTCCTAGATTTGTAGTTAAGAATCAATGTAGTGATGCTGTGAAATTGTTAAGTGCTCTGAAATTTTATGAGTGTTCCTATTAGCAAAGGCACATTTACTCAGCTAATTTATAATTGCTGTTTCCAGTAACAATTTAGAAAGTGACTCAGATCTATAGAAGTTAAACCTGAAAGGTGAATAATTTATTCAGTATGCATCAGAGGAACCACAGTTGTTGATTTAAAAATACACATGGTTCTCCAGGAGGCAGAGGTTGCAGTGAGCCAAGATCACGACATTTCACTCCAGCCTGAGCAACAAGAGTGAGACTCCATTTCAAAAAAAAAAGTATGCGCATACACACAAAATACACATGGTTCTAATTCAGTTAATATAAACTTGTGGAAAGTGAAATGACGAGATAACTAAGAGACTATCAGCAGGTTAAAAATATATCTGTAAATAAAGCGAACTATGATTTAACTTTACTGACAAAAGCACTGTGGCAGTAAAGTTAAAAAAACCTGATTTTTCAATAGTAATTAATAATCCCAAAATTTCCGTAGCTTTACCAAACAGAGGCTTATGTCTTGCTTACTTTAACATATGTTAAAGGAGTAAGTTTTAAATTTAATTTATAAAAGAAATTGTAATGGTCATTTCTTACATTGCAAACTTGTATCTATTATTTTTTATTCATAAAAATGGACTGATTTTTACAAATTTTCAGTTTAATATAAATGTCACTACCAAAGAAGGACCCTAAATCTGAGGCCTTTAAACATACAAAGTCAAAAAAAACATTATTATTTTAATTAGTGTCAAAGGTTGTCTTAGGCATTGATGGTGGAAAAAATGAATGTCAGTACTGCAAGACTACTCTATGAATATAATCATTTTAAATAAGACTAAAAGAGTCCAAGTTTACAAAAAAAAGAAAATTTTTTTAAGCAAGAAGTAACAATAAGGGCCCCCTTTCCTATGACAGCAAATGGTGATAGGATTTTGGTACTGTAAGTAAAGCTTACCATCCCCAAGTTAGGGTTTTGCTTCTGGGCACTGCTTAAGGGCAAGATGGAAGAAGTCCAGAGTTTTCCTGTGCTAATACTACTGGGCAAGATGGAAGAAGTCCAGACAAGTTTTCCTGTGCTAATACTACTGGAATAAGAAAAGCAACAGATGGTTAAATGAAGATAGATGTGCTTTTTGGCTGAACTCTTTCAGACAGACAACTTAATGGTAATCATTTATATCAGAAAAACCTATTCCATTTATGTTTCCCTAAAAGTATTTTCATCAGCTTAAAATTTTTTTAGCGGAGTATGGAAAAGATATGAACCAACAATCCCTAACTCTGAATATAGACGCAGCTTTCATTTATTGACTTTTTTTTTTTTTCTTTTAAGAAACGGTCTCACTCTGTTGCTCAGATTGGAGTACAGTGGCACAATCTTAGCCCCAGCCCTGAATTCCTGGGCTCAAGTGATCCTCCCTCCTCTGCCTCCTGAGTAACTAGGACTATAGGTGCATACCACCATATCTGGCTAAGTTTTGTTTTTTAAATTTTTGTAGAGATGGGGACTCGCAATGTTGCCCAAGCTGGTCTTGAATTCCTGTCCTCAAGCAATCCTCCTGCCTTGGTCTCTCAAAAGGCTGGAACTACAGGTGTGCACCAGCGTGCCCAGCCATCAGAAACTATTTCTTAACAATGTAAATCTTTAAGGAGAATAAAGTTTTGTTTCATCATTCTAGGTACAAAAGTGTGACTTTACATTTTAAACTATGTTATTGAAAGCATTCTAGTCAGTAGTATTGACCATACATTCATTAATACAATTTCCTGAATCACAGGGATTAAGAGATCAAGGGGAAAATGGACTAGCTAGAGAAATATTTCCAGATGAGGAACAAAACAGTAATACATTTGAATGAATTTTTGATCTGTTGAATTCACCATTGTTTATTATTTAAATACCATATAATCAATACCATAAAAACTAGAAATAAGAAAACTTCTATATACTGTGAGAGTAGATGGAATATTAAATTACCAATATTTAACAAAGGCATTTCCTGAAAACTTTAAAAGAAATAATTCAAATATTAACACTAGGTGGGAGAAGGTTCTGTCATGCACTTAACTCTAGTTTCAAATATTTCAATAGAAACTATATATTACTAAAGTGCAAATCTCACTCTAAACTTTTTTTTAATTGAGCTTCTCAGGCTATTCTAATTTTGACCCTTAAGATTCTGTAATGTTGAAGAGACTTGTGAGAGGGAATAAGGAAGAACTGAACTTAAAACCCATCCTTTTAGATAGCTCATCTTAAGTCTATTTAGCCATAGAATTTATATAAATAAGAAAGCTTTGGGACAGCCAAATGCCTAGGCAGATAAAAAGGGGTCTCTAGAGAAACTCTGACCAGCCCCACAATTGTTTACATCAGATGCTTTTGTGCAGATGAGGGACCCTGCCCAGGGCCTTGTCTGAGCTGCCCACATGCCACCGGGGAAACAGGGTGGAGCCATGGGCAACAAGGAGAAGCCTAGCCTCTTCAGCTCCTGTGCGGTGGGCTGGGATTCAGTCTGTGAGGTGGGAGGCCTGTTAGCAGGACTCCATTTCACTGTGCTGAGTTTTTTGTTTCTTTTTCTCCCCTTTGGCCTAATAAAATTCTAATCTACTCACCCTTCAATGTGTCTGCGTGCCTAAATTTCCCTGGTCGTATGACAAGAACCCTGTTTTAGCTGAACTAAGGAGCAAAATTTTGCAGCAGCTTAATGATCAACTTCCTTATCTACAGGGACTTTCAAATCCAATACTGCAACTTCAAATATATGTTTGAAAAGAGCAGCATCTGTGAGGGTCCAAATCTATGTCTATGGAGTCTATTGCTTTCTGATTGCACCTACCCTGCTTCATACTCTTATTCCTGGCATTTCTCCATCACTTGTCATTCTGCGAGCAGAAGCCATAATATAGTTTTGAATTTTTCACAATGTCCAAACATATTATGTGCCCATAACACACTCACAGTATTTGTTAGATGAATTTAAAATACCAGAAATAAGAAGATACTACCTCTTGATTACAAGGAATAAAGCAATACATCTGGAAGCAGTTTCTAGTTCCTTCAACTAATGGAAAATGAATAAGCATCAGTAAGACTCAGAATGCAACTTTTTATCAATGTCACATCTAAGTACATTCTTGCATTTTATATAAAGTATTTCAATATCAACTATAATACTAAGAAAGAAAGAAAGAGGGAAGGAGGGAGGGAGGGAAGGAAGGAAGGAAGGGAAGGAGGGAAAGAAGGAAGGAAGAATGGAAGGAGGGAAGGAAAGAAGGAAGGAAGAATGGAAGGAGGGAAGGAAAGAAGGAAGGAAGGGAGGGAGGGAGGGAGGGAGGGAGGGAGGAAGGAAGGAAGGAAGGAAGGAAGGAAGGAAGGAAGGAAGGAAGGAAGGAAGGAAGGAAGGAAGGAAAAGAGGGAGGGGAGAGGGGGGAGAGGGAGAGAGGGAGGAAGACAGAGGAAGGGGGAAGAGAGGGAGGCAGGGGGAGAGAGGGAGGGAGGGGGAGGGGGGAAGGGGAAGGGAGAAAGGGGGGATAGATAGGTAGATGAAGGAGGGAGGAAGAAAGAAAAAAAAGGGAGAGGGAGAGAGGTGGAGAAGGTAACAATTGCTTGAAATATGGCCCCTATTGACATCAACACAAATGGTCCTCTTCAAGAGATTTTTGACTACATATAGTGAAACTAATTGATAGCATCAACAAAAACTTAGGGAAAAGGAAAACACATTTAGTTGATAATCTCTAAGGTTCATTTAAAATTCCTCATTTAAAACCTCTCTAAAAGTTAGGCTACTTGTGAAATGTTAAGAGGAAAATGAATAATAAACAAACACAAATACAAAGGTACTAAGGTACAGAAATTCTACTTCACTAGAATTCTTTAGGAAAAGCACTTCTGTATTTGTTTATACTCTTTGTTTAGAAGGAAACCCTTGATAAGCCAGGGAAGGTAAGGCATTCTTCCCCTCCAAGAGCATTTAAATGTGGGAGAAATTGCCCTCCACAGGCAAGGGAAGGAATTTGTTTATGTTCCAGAAAGAGAGAAAGGAAAAAGACAGACTGAAGGATGAAACGAGCAATGTGACATATGGTCTGTATTAGTCCATTTTCATCCTGCTGATGAAGACATACCCAAAACTGGCCAATTTACAAAAGAACGAGGTTTAATTGACTTACAGTTTCACGTGACTGGGGAGACCTCAGAATCATGGCAGAAGGTGAAAGACATGTCTCACATGGCGGCAAGCAACAAAAGAGACCTTGTACAGGGTAAATCCCTTTTTTAAAACCATCAGATGTTGTGAGACTTATTCACTATCAGGAGAACAGCATGGAAAAGACCTGCCCCCTTGATTCCACTATCTCCCACTGGGTCCCTCCCACAACACATGGAAATTCAAGATGAGATTTGGGTGAGGACACAGCCAAACCATATCATGATCATAGTTAGAGATGGGTGTAAAGGTGCAGACACCAGGATGAAATCAATTTTCAAACCCAGACAAAATAAGATCAGGAAGACAACAAGGAAAGGAGGCTCAGGCTTACATGTCTGTTTCAAAAGACATCCTAAAATCCCTGTAAGAAACCCTTTTGCGTTCTTCATGCATCTCCTGACTTTGACAAGGTTTATCACTAGATACTCTTTAGAACTGCAGTAACTCAGATAAGATGTTCTTGGAAGAACACTTGCCCAGGTACAGCATCTCTACCAATGAACTGACAAAAACTTGGACTTTGCACTTCCGAAACCAATAAATTCTCTTTCTAAGCAGCTATATACACCTCTACCTTTTGGCTAATAAAAGCTTTCCTTTACCCTTCCTTCACTGAATGTACTTGTAGCTTGCCCTTTCATGCATTCCACATTATAATCCTTATTTCTTATTCCCAAGGAAACTCAACATATTTAGAGATAATTTTCTCTAGTGTCTTTTTTTAGGTTGATATAGGTAATACGATTCCTCCTTGTAACCCTTAAATCTTCCAGACAATGTGAGTAGATTTCTGGGAAATCCATTTTAGTGAAAAAATTCTATATACAAGGTAATAAAGGATGGGACAGAGCCTCTCAAAGGAATACCATAGCACAGAAGTAGAGCAGGGAGGTAAACAAGGAAAATAAACAATTATGGATAGGACTTCAGACTGTCAACAGTTATGGGATTATCTAGATCCATGTTTTAGATGTGATTATGCTTTTTACTTAAATAACAAAGGAAGGGCATCTCATTTTCTTAACAACTAAAATTGTTATTGAATAAATGGGATAATTTGTCAATCATGTACTCCCTTATTTTCTTTACATTGTTCCTTAAATTCTTACCTGTAACTTTCCCTTGGTGTTAAGAGCACAAATAAAATCACTGGGACAAAATATCTTACCTACTACTTTGTTTGCTTCAAAATATTAGAAAACCAAGCAGTCTTTCTTAAAGATAAACTGAATTTTTAGTTCACTAATTAGGAAATAAATGCTACGCTGAACTAAATGCCAAAATTATAAGGAAGAATGGCAATGCAACAATTTATCATTGAATTGATATGCCTAATTGATCAAATCAGAGGAACAAAAAAAGGAGAGAAAGGGAAGGTAAAAAATCTCAATAGACCTAAAAATAGTATAATACAAACAGATTCTAAGGGACCAGCCTTTCTATATTATACTTCAATATTTTACCAGTCAGTGTTCTAGGGCCTTCCATATATTATCTCATTTAGTACTAAAAGCAATCCTATTAGATGGGTACAGCTATTATCACCATCTCATAGAGGAGTAAACAAAGACACAGAATTGTTAGGTAGGTAACCTGCCTAGGGTTATAAACAAAGCAAAACAGCCAAGATTTGAACTCAGGCAATATAATTCCAAAAATTCTTCTCTCAACTGCTATACTGTACTGCATAGTATTATTAGTTACAAAGTAGTTTATATATCTTCAAAGTTTTGTTTTTAAGATTACTGTTGTATTTACCAAATCAAACTTTCCGAAAATATTTAAAATGTAACATAGTGTACACCAAATTATGGTGCAAAAACACTAATATTTAGCTATTTAGAAATAAGTGTGATCTCTAACACATAGCTTTAAAAATGATAAATCCTAGAGCATGGAATAAGAAATAGATAAACTATAACTGTATGGTCATCTATTATGTTCAACTGTTGGGAATTAATGTCAGTAGTGCAGAATAAAATTCTTAACTGGTATTCAATATGAGATATATGAATACATTTAACCTCTTAAAAATAGTTTTCCAAAGTGCTAAACTAAAATCTAACATTTAAAGAACAAAGAAAAGAAAAAAACAGAGCTGAAATATCTGCACACTCCACCTAATTCCTTGAACTGTATTAATCATTATACAACCATGTCTTTAAAAAAGGGGGAAACCTCCAAATTTTCTAAAAATGGTAACTTCTTTTTAAAAAATGAAATGAAATGCTATACTCATTGGAATTACAGTTCTGGAATGTAAGTGTTTATTATTTCATGATGAATCAACAATGAACGCCTATGGCATAATTTAAGGCTGCTCTAGTTTTATAAGGATAAAAGAAAAAACTAAGTATTATTCTCTAAAAAATGTGATTTTATACTGCACATGAAACAAAAGTTTAGGAAATATGAGTGAATAAACTAGTGTGTCAGTCTTATTTTAGATGTAACTTACATAAGAAAAAAGATACAACTCTAATATAACCTGTTTGAGAGAAATCATTTCTGAAAAGTAATAAATTCCTGATGTCATTAGGTGACAAAGCATTTGTACAAAAAAGAAACTGTCCACATGCTTTTGGTAAGAAAAGATAATGTTTTTACCATCTGTAACTAGAACTTTACCTGTACCTTGTATTTGTAACTGTAACTTTACCATCTGTAACATGCCAATTTGAAAGTATCTGTCTTTTACAAAGTTATAGAGCAGGAAACAAATTAAAATGCATTTACATCCATAAAATGAAAAGGATTCTCTATCATTTTTCAATTCTATCAGAAAAGTAACATCAACACAATGTTAACTACTACTTAGAGGTTCAACTGCTGTAAGAAAAGATTTTTTTAAAAAAAAGAAGCTGTGATTTTAAACACTAAAAGCAAGCTTATATAGGTGAAAATACATTGAATGACTGAACACGATTATTCCATATACAAAATACAATGGAGTCTGGCCCTCGTTACCCAATTGAAATGGTGAAGTTCCACAAATTAAGAAAATGGAAGCAGAAGAGTAGAGCACCAGTGGGGAATTGTCAATCTAATACAATAACATTTTATACCACTGTTTTTTTGATGACACACTTCTTAGATTACCAACAAGCATACACAAATAGAAAAATAACCACCCCCAACAAAGTTTGTCTTTGAGAAAAATTTTGCCGTCTTCAGGCAGATCACCAGCTGCAAATTCAAGAACATGATGAAGTAAAAAGGAAAAATTTTTTGAAGTCTACCTTTCTATACAGGAAATTTTTGCTTTGTACAAGCAAAAATTGAACACTTATACTAGAAAATTTTATAATATAAATTGATGAAAACTAATATTCTTATAATATGATTTTTTGATCAGAGAAAAATTAGTAAAACTATGAATATTCTAGAAATGTCAAATATTTACATACAAACCTAATTCAATAGACAACAATTTTCAAAATGACTGAATTAAAAAATTTAAATAGTTGGCTCAGTATCTAAGGGAGTATATAATTAATTAACATTGTTTTTTTTTTTGTTTTTTTTTTTTTTTAAAAAAAAACTTTGAGGATGTTTTAAAAATCTACCTTGACAACTAAGCAACTCTTCTCAGAGTATCACAGATTATATATATGCATTAAAGTAAGTAGTATTCTCCCACACTGGCTAAATAAAAAATATTAAGGGTATTACATATTAAATATACAATTCAGGTCTAAGATATATATCTACAGACATATTTTTAAAATAAGAAAAAAGTTTGAGAACTATCATGAATAAAAACATTTCAAGTTACACCCAGTGCTGCAATGGGCTTTGTTATCACAGAATCTTTTATAGTCTACCTATTTTGGTTCAGCCCAGCTGCTGTGGCAAGTGGTGATGGTGAATCAGAAGGAAGCAGCAGCTGCACATAGTCTCTGGTAGCAGAATAAATGCAGTCCCTGTCCCCAATGATTTCTCTCCCTGGCCTTTCCCTGACACAGGCAACAAAAGTGAGCAGTGAGAAAGCAAGCCTGAGCAGCTGCCTTAATCATTCAGATGCCTGCTGTAGCTCTCACACAAAGACTTGTGTCTAAGTGGCATATTCTAGAGGCTGTGCAAAATTCTGAAGGAAGCCTGAACGCTATGAAAGTCATAGAGCCAACCAGACACTCAAGTCAAAAAACCCTGGAATTTTCCTAGACTCATTCTTTACCCTGCACCTGAAGTCAGTGGCCAAGTCCTTTTAATTCTATCCCTTCAGTCTCAAATCCATTCTCTCAACTCCATCTTCACTGCATACAACTCTTGTTTTGGCACTTTATTTCACTTAAGCCTTCTCAAATACGTCCTTCATACTGCTGCCTTCAGAAGTATTTTTTCTAAAATATAAATCTGAATATCTCAACTATTTAATCTTCCTCCACAACTACCTATTACTAGGAATGTACGATCCAGAGCCTAGTTACTGAGATAGCAGTGGTTTTCAACCGTAAGACACACAGAAACAAAAAAGGGGAAAGGAGTATTCTCAAAATACTTAATATGATAAATAACATTCTTCATGATTTGATACTAACTAATTTCTTGTCACTTTATGTTAAAAACTCTGTGCTCCAGTCAGACTGAACTACTTACATTTCCCTCAAAGCATCCTGTTCTGTCAAATCTCTGAATCCTTCTCTTCTAAAAGAATAGTCTGTCCATGTGACTACAAGACTCTGATTTATCCTTTAAAATGAAGTTGAATGTCCATATCTCTATGAAATGTTCCTTGACCCTCTCATATTATGTCTTGTTTACATGACAATCTCCCTTTTTCAGGCTGTCAGCTTTTGAAAGAGAAACTATGGTTAATTGGTCTTCATAATTCTTGCACCCAGCACAATTATACTTAATATACTTCAGAAGGAAGGAGAAACTTGGCACTTGGCAATATCATACTTCTCTCCATTATATTTCTTAAATTCTCTTCAGTTTAACAAGTCACTTCAGAATCATCTGTGCCATCAAGGCACTGTGGGATGAGGTATGATGGTGTGGGGTAGAATACAGTGAGATGGAGAAACAAAAATGAACAAGAGATATTCCTAGACTTAGAAAAGCTTATCTAAAGAAGGAAACAGACTCAAAAAATAATAATAATAAGGAAGAAGAATCTTTAGTAATAAAGTCCTTGAAGGAGGATGTCTTCTTAAGCAAATACTCTGGAATTGACTGATGATAGTGTTTGTAGCACAGCTAAAACCAAACACTGCCTCAATGACCTCTACTTTTTGACCTGGAAATGTAATTAAGGAAGTCAGTTTTACTTTACCAAAGCATGTTATATTTTTCTGACCTCTGAATGCAAACAATTTGAGTTTAAAGAGTGAAACAAAATTAAGACCTTTCGGCATTTGAAGGTTAGGTGTTTGTTTATTTTAGGTTGAAAGAGGGTGGTTCCTGTCAGAATGTTTCATGGCTTGGGAATCAGAGGCCCTTGTAGATATAAAACAGTAATAATATATACTTATTTCAAAATTTAATTATAAATTGACAGGAAAGATATAAAATGTTTCCTCATAATTTTCTTATTTAAAATTAGAAATTCCTTAGAGCTAACAATACCTCTGTCTAATGCTCACTATTACTATTACAGATAGGCTCAAACCTAAATATGTAATTCCGGAAAAGGCAATCAGGTCAAGAAAAAGTTCAGGACTCGATAATCACATAGCTTTGCTTATACTAGGAACTACTGGGAATAATATGCAAAACACATGGCTTTAAAGGGAGTTCAGTAGGGAAAGAATATTCTTTTCAACAAATGGTACTGGGACCATTGGGTATCTCTGTGCAAAAAAAAAAAATGAACTTGGACCTTTACCCCACACCACATACAAAAATTAATTTAACATGAATCGGAGTCCCAAATGTAAGAGGTAAAATTATAAACTTTTAGAGGAAAACTTAAGAGGAAATCTTCATGGCCTTTGGTTAGGAAAAAGTGTCTTAGATACAACACCAAAAGGATGATCCAAAAATAAAAATGTAAGCTGAACTTCATCAAAATTCAAAGTGTTTATGCTTCAAGAGACATCATTAAAAAATAAAATAAAAAACCACGCTCTAGGAAAACATATTTACAAATTATATTTAATAAAGTGCTGATATCCAGAACATATAAAGAATAATATATATATATATGGCAAGTGCCTTGTAAAATGACATTTATTTTTAACTGACCATTAATTTTTTATTTTAAAAAGTCACATCATCAAAAAAGAACTCTTATAACTTAAGACAAATGACCCAATTTTAAAATGAGAAAAAGATCTAAACAGACATTACACCAAAGAAGCTATATGGATGGGTAATAAACACATAAAAAGAACCTCAACATCATTAACCATGAGGGAAATACAAATTAAATCCACAATGAGATACCAATTTTTACTCACAACAATGGTTATAATCAAAATGACAATAATAAACATTGCTGAGGATGTGGAAAAATGGAAACCCTCATGCCGGTAGGAATGTAAAATGTATAGCCACTGTGTAAAACAGTTTTGCAGTTTCTGAAAAAGTTAAATATAAATTTGTTACATGATCCAGCATTCATTTCTAATAATATATCCAAGATATATGAAAACGTACATGTAAACAGTGTGAATATTCATGGCAGCATTATTAATAGAGTCCAAAAAGTGGCAATAATCCAAAAGTCCCTCAACTAATGAATGGATAAGCAAGTAGATAATGTGTAGTATATCCATACAACGGAGTATTATTGAACAATAAAAAGAAATGAAACATGGACAAATGCTACAATATGAACCTCAGAAACATGAAAGAAACCAGACAGAAAAACCACATACTTATGATTCTATTTATATCATATGTCTAGAATAGGCAAGTCTATGGAGACAAAAAAAGCTGAGTGGTTACCCAAGTCTGGAGATGGGAAAAGGGGTTAACCATAAACTGACATGATGGATCTTTTTGGGGTTGTGGAAGGTTCTAAAACTGGGTTGTAGTCAGGCTCACTATAAAATGAAAATGTAGGCACTTTGTTTAAAAAGCAGGAAATTTTTTTTTTTTTTTTTTCCTTTTTAGGCTTTCTCTCTTAACCCGTCATGGTACCTATTTAATGTTGTATTCCCTGTGTCATGAGATACTCATTGAGTAAATGCAGACCCTCTGAGGCACACAAGGCACATACATCCAGTCCTGACCTTCCTTGGGTCCATAGCCCCACTATGGGTAGAGGCAGCAGCAACGGGCAGAAACAAAAAAAAGGCGACCAAGAACATGTTTCAAAGAGGGAAGAACACATGGTTCCAAGTCCCTAGAGCATATTCAATTGTCCCATCAGACTTTACTTATGAAAAAAAAATTAAACATAAGATTATTAAGAATTTAAGATAACAATCACAGAGTATTAAACTCTAAGTACAAGGCCACCTTGTGAATTCAGGGCACCCTTCTGGGCATGGGGCCCTGTGAGATTGCACTGGTTACACATACATGAAGTTGCCCCTGATTGTAGTGATGGTTGTTCAACTTGGTATATTTACCAAAAATCACTGAATCACATATTTAAAATGGGTTACCTCTGTGGGATGTAAATTACACTTTAATAGTTTTTAAAAATAGCTTTAAGTCTTTGGTAGTAGCACACTAAAATTAACCAGATTGGGTAGAGTTTCATAGACTCTGGATACCTGCCCTTTGTGTCTAAGCCCAAATCAGTATCCCAAACTGAGTGCCTTTTACAGGGCCAAATAAGCCATAGGTCCCAAAGGATGACCTCTGATAAAGGAGCTGTATCTCAGAAAGGCCCACATCAAGTCAAAAGATATAGTTCTCCTTTTGACATATAAATCAACTTTGAAATAATAAAAACTATACATATTGGTCTTTGGCCACAGCCCTGGCACAGGCTAATAAACTTATACATAGGGTTGCAAGGAGAATCTTTTGTTCTAGTATTTGGTCTTTGACCCCATTTCTTGACACAGAGCTCCTAAACCCCTAGGAATTTCCTGGGTAATAGGGGCATCTTTTGTTTGAAGGAAGCAACTCTAGTGGGTTCCTTTATGGCCTCAAGATGGGGTTGGTTCACCAAGAGAACCAACCATGCAGTTAGCAGGTTGGAACTTCTAGCCTCACCCTCAGACCTCTGGGGAAGGGAGGAGCCTGAAGTTTGAGTTAATCACCAATGGCCAACAATATAACCTATTGAGCCTACATAATTAAGCCTTTATAAAAATCCAAAATGACAGAGTTTGGATGAGCTTCTTCACAGCTGAATATGTGGAGGTCCCTGGAGGATGGGTGGCATTCTAGAGAGGGCATGGAAGTACTGTGCTCCTCACCTATGCACCTCTTCCATCTAGTTGTTTATGTATATCCTCTGTAATATCCCTTAAAATAGATGGATAAACATAGGTGTTTCCCTGAGTTCTGTGAGCCACCCTAGCAAATTAATCAAAACTGACGGGTTTGTGGGAACCCCCGATTTATATCTGGTTTGGTCAGAAGTACAGGTAACAACCTACTACTTGTGACTGGCATCTGAAGTGGAGGGCAGTCTTATAGAACTGAGCCCTCAACCTGTGGTATCTGATACTATCTTCAGGTAGACAGTATCAGAACTGAACAGAATTAGAGGATACCTAGTTGGTGTCTACTGAGAACTGCTTTGGTTGGTGTGAGGGAAAACCCCCATAACACCTGGTGTCAGAAGTATTGTACTGTGTGGTGTGAGAGAGTAGGAAAAGCACTTTGGTTTTTTTCATACCTCTTTTAACAACTCTTTGTGGATAGAGTAAGTGTGATTTCTGAGATAATGAGCTTACCTCACAACTGGAGAAGACTTTTTAACTTCTAGGGATTTCTAACCAGAGAGTAGGGTCAAATGAACAGTACTGTGATGGAAGTCCACAATCATGACTGAATTCCATCAGAAGATGACCTCTTACACTGAGCAATTCTATGTGCTACAGTGCTTCTGACTGAGCCTACTCTATGATCCAGAGTTCTATAACATTACTCTGGCATATCTGTGATAACATAATTGTTCTTGAAAGATCTTATATTCTGCCAAAATGTGAACTTAAAAATTACAAGTGAAAGAGGGGGCAGTCCACACAAAATCTACAGTATGAATCTTAAAATCATGACAGACAAATTAACCAGGGACCAAACAAAAACATTAATTATTCCTCCAAAAAGTATTAACATAGTTGATTTTTTAAAGCTGGGTTAAGTTCCAAATAAATACATGATACAATAGGTATAGATTTTATAAGAAATGGAAGAAAACAGTGAATGTAATTTCATGGAAAGAATTGTAAGGATGGGAAAAGATTGCTAAGTTGGAGAGATCCAAGATGGCTGATTACTAGCAGCTCAGGATTGTAGCTCCCAGTGAAAGTGCAGAGAACGAGAGGATGCCACACTTTCAGATGAATTTTTGTTGCTCACGAAGCAGGAGATTCCCAGCGGAGGAGCCCCACAGGGGGCCAGTGCAACTCTTGTGGCTAGAGTGGGGGTTTTGCCAGCACCCCGGCATGGCGGTTCTCAGTGCAGAGTAAACGGAACTGGGTCCCCTTTTGGTCGACATTTGAAGCTCCGGGAAGGCAGAGTCGCCCGTTCAGCTGATTGAAAAACGGACTCAAGAGGGAAGCCAGACTGGAGATTCCCGGGCAGAAAAGCACCAAGAATCTTAACACCGCTGTTTTAGATGGCGCAGTGGGTTGCTCAGATTTTGGCGCTGGGAATCAACAAGTTGGACGTCCACTCAGAGACCTGATTTGAAAGTCGGTAATTACAAAGACGACAGGTGGATAAATTTACAATGACGGGAAGAAACCAGCGTAAAAAGGCTGAGAATACTCAAAATCAGAATGCCTCTCCCTCTACAGGAGATCACAGTTCCTCATCAACAAGGGAACAAGGCCGTTGGAGAATGAGTGTGTTCCAAGAACAGAATTAGGCTTCAGAAGGTGGATAATAAGAAATTTCTGTGAGTTAAAAGAACATGTGCTAGCCCAATGTAAAGAAACTAAGAACCTTGAAAAAAGATTTGACGAAATCCTAACAAGAATAGACAATTTAGAGAGGCATATAAGTGAATTAATGAAACTGAAGAATACAATACGAGAACTCCGTGAAGTATGCACAGGTTTTAACACTCAAATTGATCAAGCAGAAGAAAGGATATCAGGGGTCGAAGACCAACTTAATGAAATGAAACGAGAAGACAAGATTAGAGAAGAGAAAGTAAAAAGGAATGAGCAAAGTCTCCAAGAAATATAGGACTATGTAAAAAGACCTAATTTATGACTGATAGGTGTACCTGAATGTCAAGAAGAGAATGAATCCAAGCTGGAAAATATTCTTCAGGATATTATTCAGGAAAACTTTCCTAACCTAGTAAGGCAGGACAATACTCAACTCCAGGTAATATAGAGAACACCACAAAGATATTCCTCAAGAAGAGCAACCCCAAGACACATAATCATTAGATTCACCAGGGTTGAAATAAAGGAGAAAGTTCTAAGGGCAGCTAGAGAGAAAGGTCAGGTTACCCATAAAGGGAAGCCTATCAGACTCACAGCAGATCTCTCAGCAGAAACCCTACAAACTAGAAGAGAGTGGGGGTCAATATTCAATATCCTCAAAGAAAACAATTTTCAACTCAGAATCTCATGTCCAGCCAAAGTAAGCTTCATAAATGAAGGAAAAATAAAATTTTTCACGAACAAGCAAGCACTCAGAGATTTCATCACTACCAGGCCTGCTTTACAAGAGCTTCTGAAAGAAGCACTACACACAGAAAGGAACAACCAGTATCAGTCATCCCAAAAACTTACCAAAAGGTAAAGAGTATCTTCATAATGAAGAATCTATATCAACTAATGGGCAAAATAGCCAGCTAGCATTAAATGACAATATTAAACTCACAAATATCAATATTAATCCTAAATTTAAATGGATTAAACGCCCCAATCAAAGACACAGACACGCAAATTGAATAAAAAGTCAAAACCCATCGGCATGCTGTATCCAGATCCATCTCATAAGCAAGGACACACAAAGACTCAAAAGGTTCGAGGAAGACTCATCAACCAAATGGAAAGCAAAAATAAAAATAAAAAATAATTTAAAAAAAAAAAAACAGTAGTTGTAACTTTCCTCTCTGACAAAATAGACTTTAATAATAACAAAGACTAAAAGAAACAAAGAAGGACATTACATAATGGTTAAAGGATCAATGTAACAACAGGAGTCAATGATCATAAATATATATGCACCCAATATAGGAGCACCCAGATACATAAGACAAGTTCTTAATGACTTATAAAGAGACTTGGACTCCTGCACAATAATAGCGGGAGACTTTGGCACCACATTGTTAATATTCGACAGATCAACGAGATAGAAAATTAACAGGGACATTTATGATTTGAACTCAGACCTGGAACAAGTAAACTCAGTGAATATTTATAGAATTCTTCACCCCAGGTCCACAGAACATAGATTTTTTTCAGTATCACATTACACCTATTTTGAAAGTGACCACATAAATGGAAGTAAATCACTCTTCAGCATTTGCATAGCATTTCACAGATTTAAATGAAATATTGGTTGGCTGTTTGTTATTTTCTTCCCTTATTCCTTCCTGTCTCCGCTGTTAAGTACAATTATCACAATAAAACAGGTTTTTAATACCTACTTTTAGATTGCATTCCAGCCTGGGCAGTAGAGCAAGACTCCTGAATTTTTGTATTTTTTTGTGGAAACGAGGTTTCACCATGTTGCCCAGACTGGTCTCAAACTCGTGGCCTCAAGTAATCTGCCCACCTCGGCCTCTCAAAGTACTGTGATTATACGTGTGAGCCCCTGTACCATGCCATGTTCATCTTTTAATCCAGGGATTGTTGCTAATGAAATAATTAGAAGATCATATAAAAATTGAGCAACATTCTGTTTAGAAAAACAACAAATGAAAACTGAATTTGATCTAGTACCTACTTTTAATTTGTGTCAAATTGTCAGCTTTTGCTCTCACCCACCCACCCATTCCCTGCCTTGCTTTACCCAACGCCACAATGTTGGACACCTTTCAGTGACCTCATCTGTAGATCTCTCTTTCAGACTAGTTTTCTCAGTATGGGTTTAGTATTTTGAGAGTCAGGGAGGGTGATGTTATTTGTGTGGCTAGTTTTAGAGTACAGAAGAAAGACTTCACAAATATATTCGTTTATTCATTTTGAAAGTAGATGAATAAATAAATATTTTTTAAATACTTTAAATGATGCAATGGATAAACACGTATCATTAAAAGTATCAATGTAAAGAATATGGAATACTTTAAATGATGCAATGGATTTAAAAGTATCATTTAAAGTATTAATGTAAAGTATAAAGTGTAAAGATAGTCAAGATATAGTATGTTAAGAGAGGTAGCAAAACAATAATGTAACATAAGCATTTTTGTTAAATATGTATAATAACAAAAATAGGAAAAGGTCTAGAAGGCATTTAAACTAGAGGTTCTCAAAGTATAGTCCTTAACCATCAACATCAGCATGACTTAGGAACTTGTTGGAAATGAAATTCTGGGGTCCCACTCTAGCCCTACTATCACAAACTCTCAAGGTAGGGGCCAGCAATCTTTATTTTAGTAAACCCTCTATGTGTTTCTGATAAATGGTTTGAGACCACTATTCTAGGTCCTTTACTGGGAATCAGGATCCCTTTGAGACAGGAATGAAAACCATAAACTGTATTTCAGAAAAGTGTACATTTGAACAAATGCTCAATTTTATTCACAAATATGGGAAAGAAAGTATCTGTGGTAGTAAAGAACTGTTCCCAAGTAGAATATATCTACTGAACCCTAGGACTCTTCACCTACAACAAAATAACAGATATCTACTGCATATAAGTTGCCAAAATTAAATCACATAAAATAAAAGCAAACTGTGAACGAAACCCTCAAGACTGATATACCAATATCTCTTCTAGTTTGTCTTTATAAACTTTCTCAAATTCCAAGACTGACATAAAAATCTCCTGGGTTTAACTTAAAATTTCTGAACTACTGAGTTTACACGTTGAACTTGTGGCCTTTCCAATAAAGAAATCTTACTGGATCACTATTCCATTTGACTAACAATCTGTACTTCCTGGCCTTAAGATAAAAACTTTTTAGAGAAAGTTTTTCTTTTTTCTTTTTTTGTCCCCTCTCCCTCCCCTAGAGAAAATTTTAAGAAATTTATTATTTCAGAAACGTCCTAAATCCTATACAGATCCCTGATTTCTTTACAACTTATAGTAAGAACCAGTATCAGAGACCTCAAGTTAAAGCTTCAAAGAAAACAAAAGGCCAAAAAATAAAAAATTTAACTAGATATATTGGTAATCATTTCCTAATTTTATTGTTCCAAATCAATTTTAGGTTTCTGTGGTACCATATGTATCTCCTATGATAGTAACTTTTAACCAAATAAAAATGTTAATGTTATTCTAAGAAAAGTATCCCAACTTTCTTTTAAAAACACTATATGCACACCTGCTATTCTCCTATCAATCCAAGCAGGAAACCATTTCTCCTTTACATCATAAGCAATAGAAAACTACTCATTAAAACATTAATCACAGTCCATTATATTCTGACTCACTGCCAAAAGTTCCCATTACATCACTGAAAATATCTATTAACCAAAACCTGCTTCTGACAAGTTACAGGAGTGTTTAGAATTTAGTAATGTAAAACTCAGTTTAAAAAGAACAGTTACACAATTGATTTTGCAGTGGCAGCAAAAATAATTACTTTTTTTCCGACATTTATTACCAAAAGGTTGATTTAACTGGTGTTTCTACTGTAAAATTATTCAAAAATTATTTCAAGCTTCACCTAGTGTTATTAAATACATTTACTATGAAAGTATTAAACCAATGACTGAAAAGTGAAGTTAAAGAATTTTAAAATGTGCTGAATGCAACACTGTATGTAAAACTATATTGAGTTGTATAAATATGGGTCTTGTTTAGAGCCATGTCTTACAGGAAATTGTAGCAAATGAAAACCATCCCCATTTTCCATTTCTACTCTTTAGGATTTATGTTTTTACATTTAAAACCAGTTATATAGAGAAACAACCATGGCAATATTACCTTTAAGTCAGAATAATGACTACTTTGGGCATTCTGATTGTGTTAAAATAATTTAATACTATTAGAAGCAACATTTAAATATATTTTGATTTTCCAACAGAATCAACTATCTAGTTTTTATCTGCTGAACTGTTTTTTTGGGAAGTAGTAACAGTGGCTTCCTAACCTAAGACAGTGCCACAGCAAACCATGAGGAAGAGAGATGACATTTAATAAAGTGCTAAAAAAAGCACAGGGGTGATGGGTATATATTTCCTAAGAACAGAGACCACTTATGGCTTATGATTTTGTATATCATAAAAACCAATAACTCAACAGTAGAAACATGGGTAATTTTTCCTCTGTTTGCCTATATTTTCAAAATTTTTCTGTAAACATATGTTACCTTTATAATGGGGAATACCCAATGAATTATTTATTTTAACAGATACACATGACTCCAAGATAACTGGGAAAGACTTCAAGAGAAAGAGCTAACATGTCTTAATACATTATACTGTATGTATTTTCCTCCAAATTTAAATTATCATAATCTCTATTTCTGAAAATAGGAGAAAATGACAATCTCCAATAGATTTTATAAAATCTAATGTTTCTTAGGTTTTTGTTTTCCTTACTGTAATGTTTCCTATGTTTGAGTTGGAAAAGTAATGGTAGAAGGACTTAGAGAAATTAAAAGCATGAATTATATCTCAATTAATAAGGAGACAGAAAAAGAAGAGAAACTTAGGTTACAATCATAGAACATGATAACAATAAATTACCAGGGGACTTTAACCCAAGAGCCAACATGTTTTAAATTTTAAAGGTTAAGAGTCGTTAAGCTACACAGGTCTAATAATTTCCTAACAACTCAATCTCCTGATTGATTTTCCTTTAAAAAAAAATTAGTCTCTCTAAATAGAAATACAATTTCTACAAATTTAATAAAAATAAAGTCATCCCTACTTGAAAGTAGTTCTTAAGAGAATATGAGGTTGGGCACAGTGGCTCATGCCTGTAATACCAGCACTTTGGAGGCTTCAAAGCAGGGAATCACTTGAGGTCAGGAGTTTGAGACCAGCCTGGCCAACATGGTGAAATCCTGTCTCTACTAAAAATACAAAAAAATTAGCTAAGCATAGTGGTGGACACTTGTAATCCCAGAAACTCAGGAGGCTGAGGCAGGAGAATCACTTGAACCCAGGAGGAGGTTGCAGTGAGCCGAAACTGAGCCATTACACTGCAGCCTGAGGGACAGAGCAAGTCTCCGTCTCAAAAAAAAAAAAAAAATCGAGATTTTTCTGTTTTCAACCCATAATGGAAAGGAAAAAAAGGCAGACATTTAATTATTCTTAGGTGAATATAAGTTGGATACTGAGAGTGTAAGGATGCAGAAAGTAGCCCTCTAGACACTAATTGAGATAAAAATAATCATATAAGTAAAATCTCAGATAATGATATCTTAAACTTCCCAAACTCTTTTTTTTTTTTTTTTTTTTTTTTTTAAATCTTCTCAAACTCTATTGGTAGGCTTGGGCTCTACTGATCCCATAGTGCTGTGGATCACCTGCCATGGAGCCCAGCCCTAATGGCCCCACCAGCCTCTAGCCCCATTGCCATTTATAGGACTGATTCTGCAAGACATGCAGTCTGTGGCCCACCCAGGCCTTGTCACTGCAGGTGGGGCAGCTGCCCTGCCACCAGTGCTCACAGTAGTAGGATACCCTTGTCATCTGCAGTAAGACCTATGACAACATGATGGTTTTGGATGGCATCATCCAGTATATACAGAGGAACAAGTTCTCCTACCAGAAGATTATAGTCAACCTGCCTCTCTGCAGCCACCCCAATCCACAAAAGGTGGTGATTATTGAGGATGGAGACGGGGCATCCTGCACAAGGTGATGTAGCATCCCTCTGTGAAGTCTGTGATGTAGTACCCATCTGATGAGGATGCCATCCAAGTCTCTCAGAAATTCCTGCCAGCCAAAGCTGTTGGCTACTTTTGCGCAAAGTTGACCTTACACATGGGTAACGGGTTTGAATTTATGAAACAGAATTAGGATGCCTTCAATGTTATCAGTGACTCAGACCCCATGGGTCTTGCTAAAAGGCTCTTCAAGGAATCCTACTACTAGCTCATGAAGACAGTTCTCAGAAGGGTGGCCCTCAAAGAGCGCAGCATTCTCTGCTGCCCAGGTGACTGCCAGTGGCTGTACCTGGACCTCACCAAAAAGATGCAGCAATTCTGCAAGCCACTCTTCCCCATGGTGGACTGTAACTACTGCACCATCCCCACCTACCGCAGAGGCCAGATTAGCTTCATGATGTGCAGCAAAAACCCAAGCACCGAGTTCTGGGAGTCCATGCAACAGCTGACACAGAAGCTGGTGGAACACATGTAACTGAAATACTATAAATCAAATGTGCACCAGGCAGCCTTTGTGCTGCCCAAATTTGCCCATAAGACCGTGAATGATCTGAGTTGAGCCCAGATGCTGCTGTAGATGCCAACCAGGACATCGGACCAGGAGGCCTCCAGGGTGCCTGGTCCTCTCCAGCTCTGAGCCAGACCTCTTGCCAGCTCTCACATACCACCAACTGTCCAGGTCCTAGAATGCTGCCTGGCTGACCAGCTGAGCAGACTGTCTGTGTGTCTGTCTCTCTCGATGTGTGGCATTTAGCCTCCAACCCTTTATCAGCTGTGTACAGCATCATTTCTCTGCCTTCTCTTGCCCCTTCCTTCACACACCAAACGTGTAGCCAAACAACAAAACAAAAAAAGTCCCAAACTCAAAAATCAATGAGTTACCAATATACAGTTGCCATGTGCACAATTCAATGGTTTTTAGTAAATTTACAGCATTGTGCAACCATCACCACAACCCAATTTCAGAACATTTTCATCACTTCAAAGTGAATCCCTCATGCCCATTTGCAGTCACTCAAGTATATATTTTTAAGGACAAAACAAAATATTATATTCTCATCAGGATAGTCATTAAACAAGATAGATTTCATTCCGCAATAATTTGAGACAAAAACCTTGACCATCCATTTTGCTAAAAGTATGTGTGTCAACATCCTTTCATCTTTTATGATACTTGTGCATCATAATTTACTTGATACATTTTTAAGTATATAAATGCTATTGGCAAGTATCCACATAAAGGTATTTGGAAGGGAGAAAATCATGTAACAATGAACAATTAATTGGATTGATCCTTATAACTGGTGTTCACAAATCTAAAAGTGAGAATCTTACACAATTATGAAATAAAAGCAATGGTGATTCTCTTTTCAACCAAATTACAAACCATCAAAGTTTTCAGAGATACTAAACTTTGATCAAGCAAAAACAGTAAGAGACAATGATAAGCTTAAACCTATTGATGTATTTGAAAGCCAGAATCCAAATTCAATTTTGATGATAGAAATGCAAGTGGAACCAGAAGAAGTAACAAGCTCAGCCGGACATGGTGGCTCAGGCCTGTAATTCTAGTACTTTGGGAGCCCGAGGCAGGCAGATCACTTGAGGTCAGGAGTTCAAGACCAGCCTAGCCAACATGGTGAAACCCGGTCTCTACTAAAAATACAAAACATTAGCTGGGTGTGGTAGCACACACTTGTAATCCTAGCTACTCAGGAGGCTGAGGCAGGAGAATCACTTTAACCCAGGAGGCGGAGGTTGCAGTAAGCCAAGACCATGCCACTGCACTCCAGTCTGAGCAAAAAAGCGGGCCCCCTTTTAAAAAAAAAAAAAAGATCAAATCTATTAGAGATGCATTTGAAATATGGATTCAGTATATACAAGTTGGGTGTGTCCCATGTTCATGTGTGACCACTGATCAGTGGTTAGTTGCATTCGAAGGGCACTGCCAATTTTGGGTATAGACACCTTCTAAATCAAGAATATATGGAATAAAAATTTGCATTATATTTAAATCTGTTAAATGTTCTAATACAATTGTTTTCTATACTTTGCTTATTCATAAAAACATTTTAAATTTTTGAATAAATGGGTTCACTGGACCTAGATAATAAACGGGAATGACTATTTTTCCTGGTAAAATGAGGGTTAGAAACTGAAATTTCCGTGAAGCATTATAATATTGTACCTACCTTCAGAACATTTTCTTTCTTCACTTCAAAGCAAATCACTCATGCCCATTTGCTGTCCCTCAAATATGTATTTTTAAGGACAAAACAAAATATTATATTCTCATCAGGATAGTCATTAAACAAGATAGAAGTCAGAGGACCTCTCCATTTGCCTGAGGCTATGCAAACCTCTGCTCATACATAATTTCTCATAGACCTTAAAAGTATGTTCCCTAAACTTTAGACACAATTTGAGTGGTGACTTCTATGTGTTTAAAGAAGCATTTGTCAAATTTTTCTTAACATAATTAATATACTTTACATGAAAACCCACTACAAGTGTGTATATACACACACATATAACTAAAGCAAAAGTTTTACAAGCCAATGCTTACAGTTTTATTGTTTGTTTTTAATTTTTATTTTGGGGGTAAATTTTTTGTAAAATGTTTTATATTTTTGGAGACATAGTCTTGCTCTGTCGCCCAGGCTGGAGTGCAGTGGCATGATCTCAGGTCACTGCAACCTCCACCTCCCAGGTTCAAGCAATTCTCATGCCTCAACCTCCTGACTAGCTGGGACTGACTACAGGCACATGCCACCACACTTGGCTAATTTCTTTGTATATTAGTAAAGATGTGGTTTTACTACATTGCCCATTCTGATCTGGAACTCCTGAGCTCAGGCAGTCCATCTGCCTCCATCTCTCAAAGTGCTAGGATTACAGGTGTGAGCCACTGCGTCTGGCCTGTGTTTAATTTTTAGAGGCAGAGTCTTGCTCTGTTACCCAGGCTGGAGTGTAGTGGCATGAGCTTGGCTCACTGCAGTCTCCAATTCCTGGGCTCAAGTGATCCTCCTACCTCAGTCAGCCTCTCAGTAGCTGAGAACACTGGTGCATGACACCATCCCTGGCTAATTTTTACATTTTTGGTAAAGATGAGATCTAGTTATTTTGCTTAGGCTGGTCTTAAACTCCTGGGCTCAAGACATCCTTGTGCCTTAGCCTCCCAAAATGCTGGGATTATAAGCATGAGCCTGTACTTGGCCTAGTGCTGTTTACACAATGCCCTTGGTTAGTTTACTTTTTATTCTATTTTTTTAAACGCATATAACCTACAATCTAAAAAACACTGATAATATGGCTCTTCAGTATGTCATTTTTAAATGTTAAAGTTGAGGGTTAAGATCATAATAGAAAAATTATTTGCAACAAACAAAACCACCTTTCAAAGCAAGAACAGTAGACAAGTTCATAAAACAGATGGAAGTGATAGAGCTACCATCAAGCTATAAATGTTAACTTTAACAAATGAGAGGATAAAGGTAACAACTAAGCATTCCTAAGGAAGAAGGGCCACTTCATGGAAAAATTACCACAGAGTTCCATGAAATACCCTCCTACTGTTGAATCAGTTGTTGGGAGATGGGAGCTGTCCAGATGTGTCTTATTACTGGGAAGACTTCTGTCTCTCACTAGCAAGCCCAAGCCACTGAATTTCCTTCCTCTCTTGCTCTGGTATGCAGAGGTGGGTACCAAAGAATGCAGTAAATACTAAGAATACTATTGCTTCTGCCTCCTTTCAATTCTCTTTAAATTATGTTTGAGGTAAAATTCAAGGCAGAAAATACGAAAGTTGACTGAATTTTTTTTTTTTT